>NC_137458.1:124801723-125401723 GCF_964235325.1 Thermobia domestica | reverse complement strand
AGATCTATATTATCATAAGACCTGTCTTGAGTACTATCTTCTAAAGTTCAATAAATGTTCTCAGAAATCAGTTGGCGTAACTACCGAGTCTAAGAAATCTAATAAAAGTGAAGTGTTTAATAAAGTGGCACCAATAATCAAGAAACTATTGGATGAAGGTTGTGGATTGACATTGTCGGAAATTCGAGACTTTATTAATGGAAACAGTGAACTGACTTTTAATAACAACGAAATTAAACTTTATATCTTAAGAGTTTTCGGAGAAAAAGTCAGGTTTTCGAAGCCTTCGGAAAGAAATAAACCGATTCTAGTTTTCAGCTCATTACTTAGTGCCGAAGAAGTAGCTGACAAACTGAGATCGATCAATATACTTAAGAGTGCAGCGAAAGAAGTACGAACGGCTCTCCTTCACACAGATTTTGGTATTGAAGGAGAATTTGGGGACAGTCAGCAACTTCATAAGTCCTGGTCAACAACTAGAATTCCTCAACCTGTTTTGGATTTTCTAGCAGAAGTGCTACAAGTGGACAAGCTGAACATCATATCTGCGGATTCAAGCCAAGATCTACATATGACTGATGATAACAGTGAAAATGATCTTGAAGAATTTCCAGACCAACATAATCTAAATTTGCAGAATGTATTGAAGTCAATCTTCCAGATTTTATTCTATAATGTACATCGTGGTAGGAAAGCAACCCCCATGCATTTGATGGTGGCACATTCAATTCATGAGAAATGCAAAAGCAGGCAACTGATCTCAACTATGAACAAATTAGGTGTGTCAGTTGGCTATAAAGAAATCATGCAAGCACGAAGCAACCTTGCACAATATACACTTAAGACCTGTTCCTCCACCTTGTCTCTTCCAAGCCACTTTCAGGGTGATAGTTTCACGATAGGAGCTATGGACAATTTTGACCATGAAGAAGCTACTCTGTCAGGAATGCATGGGAGCCACGATACAGTCATGGTGCTTTTCCAGGAGGTGCCAACAAAAGTGCCATCGAAACCGAAATTGTCGGAAGTCGGTATTAGCAAGACCTCCAGTCATCTTCGGTCCTTGCTTCCATCTCAGGAATTGAAGAAATACCAAAGGAAGGTACAACCTATATCCATTCAAAACACACTGACAATTTCACCTGAATTGTATGATTTAGACATCAATAATCTGCGTCAGAAGGAGTTAACTCTAGACATAATGCACGCTGCGTACGAGCTAGAAACTAAAGAATCCGCTCTAACGTGGGGTGCTGTGAATGCCATGATAACGGATTCAAATGTTCCCAAGAAACAAGTTGGCTTTCTTCCAGTACTGCCGTATCCAGTAACGGAATATGATAGTGTATATACAGCAATGAGAAACTTCCAGAGCCTACTTGTACACTTAAACCAGTCTTCAATGCCCGTAGTATGTGACGAAGGGGTGTATCACATTGCTGCCGAAATTCAACTTACGACCAATGAATTTCCAAACATTGTCCTCATGCTAGGATCATTCCACATGACAAAAGTCCTTCTGGCCTGCATAGGAAAGTATATTTGTGGTAGTGGTTTAGAGTCCCTTTTCATAGAAAATTCTGTTTTTGGGCCCAAAGTGACGGAGAGTATTCTAAAGGGAACTAACTATGTTAGGGCAGTGAGAGGCATGTTTATGATTGCAGATGTTGTGTTTATGCTAAAGTGGAAGGCATTCTTAGAAGAAGAAGGTGAATGTTATGCATCTGTCATCCAGCAGTTCGTTGACACTATGACTATTGTGAAAGAAAGGCAAGCTGAACGTGCTTCCTATCAGTTCATGGAGTTGGTCAGTAATTCAGAAGAAATATCGAAGGCTTTGCAGAACTTTTCAGAGAAACTCTGCTCAATTTCAGAGCAGTGCCGCTACCTTGAACAGTTTCTGCATCTAGTATTTCTGCTGAGAAGCCTTATAAGAGCTGACCGAGAAGCAGATTGGCCGCTGCATCTATATACTGTACAGCAGTTGCTTCCGGTATTCATGGCATTCAATCGAATTAATTACCTGCGGTGGGCGTCCCTCTACCTTGAGCAAATGAAGAATTTGGAGACTCAACACCCAGAAATAAATGCTCAGTTCATGATGGTCACTTCGTAGTCAGAAGAACGAACAATGTATTTAGTGCAGTTGGAGCTGATATGGCACTTGAGCAGACTATAAATAGATCTAAGAAATCATCGGGAGGAATTGTGGGTCAGACGCGCAGAAAGAACTATATTACAGAGTGGGAACTGTCATACCACGAAGTTCTTTCAATACGTCAAACCTTCAGTCAGATTCTTGGTATATCACAGACTATGACTTGCAAATTCATCATGAGTTCCTTGGCAATGTAGGTGATGAAGTTCGTAACTGTATTAACAGGATGGTAGAATTTATGGAGCGCAGAGAAAATCCGTACAAGGTACACAGTCCTGTGAAGTTGCACCATTTCATGTCGAATGAAGTCGTACTAGATTCTGATGCGGAAGAAATCCTGAATTGCCTGACACGTGGCCATGAAGCTTATGTGGCATTCCGAAATGAGCGTTTTTTGTACAAAACAACTCCGTTGTCGAAGACCATTCACAGACGAAAACTTCTACAATTTCGTCAAGAAAATAAAGTAGTGTCATCTTCCACTTCTTCCAAGATGTCACCTGTCAAATCGCTGGCTTCTGCGCAGAGACTGGTAAACATCGCTAAGGAGAGAGGGCTACTGTTAGATGATATATTGCGATATGACCTGTGCCACTCCACCACATTGCTGGACAATTTGGGTGCAACCACCAAGCCAAACAAATCGGAACTAATGCCTACTTTGCAGAAGTTGTTGGAACCGTCTGAGTACAACTTTGAAGACCATTCACCAATGAATACAGCAATTATAGTTGATGTCATGAACCAACTTCGTAAAACTCGAGTGAAAGGTTTACAAACATTTGCTGATCTGTTTGATGTATTCTTCAGGAGCTGTAGCAGTGTTTGCACATGCACCCGTGAGGATTTTGTGTTTGATAGCTATCTAACTACCTCAGTGAAAAATGTGGAAAGACAGAGAAGGGTAACTGCCTCACCTATGGTAGTAACAAATCTGTCACCTACCACATCCCTACCGGTACAAATGGACAGATTTTGGGCTTCCTCGGAAAACAAAATTGAAATTCAAGATGTCTTAAAAGAGTACCTCTGCACAAAAGCAAAGTCTATTCCCTTTGCAATGTATATGAGTGGTTTACTACTTGAAAATGGTGAAACTCCTGCTATATCTGTCTCTTCCTCTTCAAATGTTCCAAAATTGCACGAAGAGTTAAAAAGGCCAATAGAAGAAGCAGATTTAAGAATAATTCTTCACATCGAGCATTGTGTCAGGAAAAATATTCAACGTATTGTAGTGATTTCCAATGACACAGATGTTCTTGTATATCTGCTACATTATTTCTCAACCTTTGAAATCCAAGGATTAGCAGAACTATGGATGAGAAAATCTTCATCAGAAATTATTCCTATCCATATACTTTCTAAAAAAGCGGGTCCTCTTAGTGAAGTCATTATTGCCACCCATTATCTTACAGGCTCCGATGTCACAAGTAAAATAGGTACAAAATCAGCAGCTATTAAAGCAGATCCTGTTAAATTGCTTCAAAACTTCGGAAAACAGAAGTCTGAAGAGCCGAAAGATTTTGAGAATGCAGAAAAGTACCTTGTTCAAGTTATCAAATGCGGGAGTTCTTCGAAATCATTTGACGAACTTCGAAAAGAACAGATTACGCACTCAAAAACGGCAAATTTGTTAACTATTCCGCCCACAAGCTCTTCTCTTAGAAGTCACTTGCAAAGGTCATTCTTCATGGTACATACTTGTTTAACTGTGCTTGAAGGAAGTGCCCCTCTCAATCCTTTGGAGTATGGCTGGCAGCTTGACGAAGACAACTCACTAGTTCCTAGTGCAACACTCAACTGTTTGCCAGAACATGTTATAAGTGTATGTGGATGTAAAAGTTGCGGAACAAGAAGGTGTAAGTGTCGAAAACGTGATGTAGATTGTGTTTCCTACTGCAAATGTACTGGTTCGTGTGTGGATATGTCCTTAAGTTCATAGCAAAAGAATGTGATGTAAACAAATTGAGAACGTAGAACAATAGACCGTAGTATTCCATATTAAAATACGTAGAAAAAATACCAGGGAATTGATTGATAATATTACACAAAAGTATAATTCTCCCCCTGTTTTCCATAGGTGATTAACTACAAAACACATTTTAGCATTATTTGCAATATATTTCATTATTGTTACTTTTAGTTGTATAGAAATGTTCACATCTTTTTACTAGTTTGAGAATTTATTTTTTGTCTGTAATTTTATTTAGCATTCAAAAAAACAATTTAGGCCTATAAGAATAATTACATTAAGATTCATTTCTAGAAAATTATCTAAAATAATTACATTAAGATTCATTTCTAGAAAATTATCTCTTATTATTTTAATAACTTTACGGTGTTGAGTGTGAGTAGTTTTATTTTATCCTGTAATTTCTTAATTTACAAGAAATATACAAATATTGCTCTCAAGCAGTAGCTAAAATATTTGGAAAATTTAAATATTATTTTGAGTATTTATGTTGTGTCAGTAATTTTACATTATATTCTGAAAAGAAATATGTAAATATTCTCTAAAACATACCTAAATTCATACGTTTGTAAACATTTTGAAACTAAAAAAACTTTACGTTAAATATTAGTAGCTCTCACAACAACATATCATGCTATCATCAAATCAAAGTAAATTTTCATGAGATCAGAGTCAGCAAAATAGTATAACAATTACATAGCTACATACTATATAAACAAACATGTAAATAATAATACTTGATAAATGCAATACTTGATAAATGCAATACTTCACTTCCCACGACACAGTAACCTATTACCTTTAATTTACTTATAAAATAAATGGACTATTTTAATTTGTTGAAAAGTAATAGCTTCGAAAGTTTTGGCCGTAGTGAATGTTTTTCCCGTAATTTGTTAAGCAGTCCAAAAACGCTACACCCTGCGCCACTTAAACTAAATTAACTCCGTCATTTTTTAAGATGTACTAAAGATATTAGTAACGATAGAAAGCTAAGATTATGCTCTTTTAATTATTTTGGGTTGCATTTTAAAGTTTGTAACAGCTTCATAGCAATTTGTCATGAAACGAAGAAAAAGAAGTGGGAAAAATTGATTTTTGGCCCAAATGACCGCTATTTTAAAATATTGCGGCAACATGTAAACAATATACCCAGGTTTCTTACTCATACTATCCATTTTCTTTAATTTGATACAAGAACGAAGTTTCTAGCTTGTTTCTGTGAGAAGATATCCCAGTTTAAATATAATTTGGTATTTGGCGCGCGGGCGCCATCTTGAATATCGAATTTCGCAATGAAGGCCCCGGTTGCGGAAGTGTTACCTTCGATTTTTTTTATTGTTTAATCACCATCTAACAGGTTCTGAAGAGATCTGCTGTCATCCCCAATTTTTCTACAGCTCTTATGGACAGAGCCTGGATTATATAACTTTAAAGTGGGTCTGTGACCTGCTACATCAAGTCGCCGCATATGCCAGGCGTTTGAGGAGAATGCCGTGAACGAACGCACCGCTAGGCATTGGTTCCAGAAATTCCGTTCAAGAGATGTTAGCCTTTCGGATGAACCTCGAAGGGGATGACGAGATTGAAATCAACCATCGAGGAGGACAGTGGTTCAACATGTGATGGATTTGCAGAAAGGATCCATGTTTCCGCTGAAACACTTATACTGCACCTGCATGGGATAGAAAAGTCATATAAGGTAAGCAAGTGGGTACCCCACACATTGTCAGCAGCCTTATTTGGCATTGCTCACTCGGCACATGAGCACACTCATCTTTAATTGCTTGCACACTAGTGATGAGAAGTGAGTTCTCTATGGCACTCGTAAGCGTACCAGACGTTAGTTGCCGTCACGTGACTGTTCCTCACACCTCAAGACCATCTCTGCACCCGCAAAAAATTATGCTTTCTGTATAGCTGAATTGTTGAAGTAGTGCATTACGAGCTCCTTCCCCCTGGTCAGACCATAATTGCTGATCTCCACTCTGAGCAGTTACAAGGATGCAATATGAATTGCGGCAGAAGCCGCCGCATTGGTGAATCGCAAGAGTGCGTTGGTCCTGCACGACAATGCCAGGCCACATGTGGTAAAGAACACGCGGGAGAACCTTCAGCAACTTGGCTGGGAGACACTGCCATGCGCCATATTCACCGGATCTTGTACCAACAGATTACCACTTGTTTCATTCCCTCGACAACCAAACCACCTCCGTGGAAGATCCTTCGCAAATGGGGGAGATCTGCGTAACGCTCACATACTTCTTTGCATCCACGACCGCCGAATTTTATTAGCAGGGTATTGTGCATCTGCAGGAACGTTGGCAAAAGGTGCTGATGGAGATTACTTCGAAACCCAAAGATACCTACCGGTACAGTCATCTGTATTCCTCTTCGATTCTCTCTGCTCTGGAATGGCAAAAACGTTTTTGGTTACCTTATAAATAAAGATTTCAAAAAATGCTTGAAAGCCCGTGTACTCTAAAATGTTCAGGGGGCTGACACATAGGCGTGCGCAGATGGGGGCGCTCGCCCCACCTAATGTTTTGGCATTGCGGTTTTTTTTTTTTTTTTTTTAAGTTTTGAAATAATTTTCTCAGCTAATAAGGATTATATTTCACAAAAACGGAACCTGAAAGACGTCTGTAATTATCGCTATATAAAGTAACATTTTGAACTTTGCAATACTAGACCAAAATTTCCCAATTTAATTATATTTCAGTCTTTCTTTCGTTTGTTTCCTCCCAGCAGTATATTATCACACACATACACACACCTAACACACTAACTTTATCTGTAGGCTCCTGGGTCCGCCATCTTCCCAGATACTTCAACAACTCTTACTGTTTTGCTGTCTGGGAATTAATACTAAAACCGGAAATTGTGATTGTCCATCAATTTTGGTTACAATAAAAAGAATAAAATCAGAGATGAAACATATTATTAATATTGAATCCGTATAAAAACCTACTTGTCGCTATTTCAATTTTATCCATTTTTAACAAATAGATAAAAAATCGAGACAAAACTCATTCTTGGGGCGCTGAATTTTTGTCAATAATTGTTTTTAGATACCCCTTACAGTTTTTGCTCTATGGAATTTAGTATTGAAATTGGAAAATTGCAATTACGTCTGGTTTTAGATGGTGATGGTTCTTTTGACGCTGAATCGATTGATGAAATCCACTTGTCACTCGCTATATATTATAAATTTTCTATGGCGATCAACGTTAAATCCGGAAACTATTGGTTTCTACCACTTCCGATTTGAATAGATGATTAACGGAAGATTTGAGACCTATTCTTTGGAAGCTGAATCTACCATTTTACGCAATTGAAATCAATATTGGAATCAAAAATAATAGAGAAATTCAACCACATCCGGTTTTGATAGTGTGTTGCAGGTAGTGATGGTATGTTCTCTTGAGGCGCTGAACCGATCGAAAGAGATGCTTGTTACCGTTTCTGTACAACGTTGAGACCGAAAATAGTTATTTCGTACCACTTTTAGTATGAAAAGAGGTTCAACGGAGGAGATGGAACCTGTTCGGGGAACGCAGGGTCGATTGCAAAAAATCGCTTCTCAATATCATTTATCGTTTTTGCTCTATGGAAATCAGTATCGAAACAGGAAGTACTAGTAAGTTTCAACCACTTCTGGTTCCAGTAGGTTATTGCAATATGATGTGTTTATATGTGACTAGCAGCGTTCACCCCGCTTCGCTGCGGTCACCCCGGAACGCAATAAACCTTGTTAATTAGATAATTTTTACTTTTTCGCTTTCAAGTGATATGATAAAAACCATAGTAGATTCCAGTAAATGTTATTATATCGCCTGTCATTTATGTTAACCCGCCGAGTCACATGGTCATGCGGGTTGCATATAAATACGTTTATTTTTACCTATGATGAACTAATAACAAAGGATTTGTACGTATGAACACTTGAATGGTCAATTATCTCAAGACACTGGTAATTAAAAATTAAAGTGATATGATAAAAACCATCTAGGGTCCAAATCCTAATAACCCCCCAAAAATGAAAGAAATTGGTTCAGCCGTATTAGCGTGATGAGTTCACAAAGGATTTGTGCGTTCTCTTTTATATATATAGATTATGTATTGCAGTTTTTGTTCTATATCAATTAACATTGAAACCGAAAATGATTGACTTCAACCACTTCCGTTTTGAGTATAGGGTTAGCCTAGGATGTGGAATCTGGTATGTGGATGTGGGACGCTGAATCTATTGGATAAAAACCACTTCTCGGTATATATATTACAGTGTTTGGTGTTTAGAAATCAGTATTGAAACTGGGAGTAGTAGTAAATTTCGACCATTTTCGGTTTCGGCAGTGTTGCAAATTGTGACGATATGTTTTCTTGAGACGCTGAATCGATTGCAAAAAATAACAGTCTATTACTATGTATTACAGTTTTTTTTTCTGCAGCGAAAAGTGTTGAAACCGGAAGTTGCTAGTTTCAACCACTTCCAGTTCGAATAACCGGTTTTAACAAGAGGTTAACAGAGGGGATGGATCATATTCTTGGGACGCTGAATCAATTGCATAAAACAGCTTTCACTGACAGACAGACAGATGTATAGACGAACGGACAAACCCGTTCTATAAGACTTCCGGTACTTGTTCATGGCATAGTTTGGAAGTCATTAAAAAAGAAAACTGCTACGGTTCTGGTTTGCAACACAGAAAAGCGACTTATCTAACTCTCGACTTCGAGAAAGGGGCACGGTGGCTCAGTGGTAAAGCGCTCACCTCTTGTGCGAGGAATCCCTGGTTCAGTCCCGAATCATGTGATTTTATGGTAGACATTTGGTTGGGTTTTCTCGGGCTTATACCACTTCCTGCTGTATTATCATTCTATTAGTTTTTCCATAATCATCCGTTTTAGTTTATCTTCTGTCTCCTTTAGCGTAAAGGTCAATAACTATGGGACGTAAGACTAGTAATTTTATGTAATTTTTAACTTGTAGACAGCTCCTTTAGCTGTTACTGTACGAAGACTTACTCAGCTTTATAATGGTTATGATGAAATGTGGTAATCTACCGCTTTCAAGTACGAGAAATTAATCTTCAATGTCCCATTGCGTGCATTTAGTCTACTGAACGGATGCTAATAATAATATTTTATTAAGAGGAAGGTCTTTGAATTGCAGTACTTGATTGGCCATGATGTTTTTCTTCTTCCTTTTTTTGAGGGGAGGGAACGGGAGCCCATTACCTATCTCAAAAAGAAAGCAAGAATCTAGAGGACATCAACGAAAGTTGTTCCAGAAATCTTCTGCATTATGTAGTTATTATAAGCAATCAGATGTTTCAAATAATACTATTAGTAATACGAAGAAAGATGTCCATGACTTCTAGGTCTGTTCATTTTGTACCCGAAGATACGTAAGAACAGTTGACAATGAACGTAACGTATACTTGAATCATTTATTGTTCATTTGAGTCATAATCAAACAACTATAAACAGTTGTTTGCTGACCTCATAACGACCATGAAGCAATAAATCTGTGTAATGGTCGCTTTGATCAAAATGTTTGTGATGAATTTGCAGGATGTATTTCTGCTATGTGATTGATCGAGAAATAGGATTTAACATTAATAAAGCTAGGAAGATAATTCTTTCATGTTGGCTTTCGAGATAAGCTGGTTTCATATGTGATAGCAATATCACAATCAGAAATTCAGCACTCTACGAAGGATAATAGTTAGAACCTGCATAAAAGTACCAATACAATTACTAGTAATTATTATTATTATTATTATTATTATTATTATTATTATTATTATTATTATTATTATTATTATTATTATTATTATTTTTAATTTCTATTTTAACAGTAATATACAGCCCAATATCCATGTAGGTTATTTTTGTGTTTATATCAATCGAATGCCGGAAAACACAAATGAAGCGGGATTTCTGAAATGTCACAATTATTCTGTATAAGGATCATAAAACGCAGTTGAATGAAAAGCTGAAAAGGGAGGCTAAACTTCAGTAAACATTAGTGAACACGTTAGTTTTAAAGGAAAATATTGCTTATGTTTAGTGTTTCATGGCCTAGAGAATAGTATCAAATCGTAATATACTGTAATATAAAATGAACAATTCTTCATGTTTCTATTTCTAAAAATCCTACGTAAGTAGTTCAATAGCTGACAATGGTAGAAAAAGGTATATGGAAATAAAACTCATACCTTACTTCACAAAAGAAAGAATTAATGCATCGTAAACGTAAGTTTCTTCAGTTAAGGGATGGGTTTCAGCAACTTTTCACAAACTGGATTTCTTTTGCTCAGTAATGTTTTAAAATTTTCTTTTAAAGAAAATCGACGGTATTTGATTTCCATAGGACGGGTGTATTTATGTAGAATTGCTTATATTTCGTGGTAAACAATTGTAATGAAATATTGAGTTGTGTGATTTACTATTCGAGATAAAGCAAGCGGCGAAGATTAAAGTACAATAAACGTTGTATTCAGAGCATAATAGGAAATAAAAAATGCATTTATTACAGTAATTGGTACACAGATAGCTTAGAATTCAGGTCAGTCGATAAGAATTTAGTAACATAGTATCTTGAGGTGGAAGGCGAAGTTTATTCTTTGAGGATTGAGACATTTTGTTAAGAATATTTTTCTTTCTTTGATCACACAACTATGTTGAGAAAATGAACATAATCTTTATTTTTTGAAAACTCTGTACTTCCGTAGTAACAGGATAACTAGAGTCACGTGAAGTTGACCCAACCACATCGTAGAAATACAAATTTTTTTGTGTCAAGATTTAGTGCTTATTAGTGCTCAAGACCACAGAATTAGCGGTCAATTTGTTTTCAAGATATTTTGATTACTAAGATGGTTGGACCAACTTCACGTTTTCTAAAAGTTGTTTCAAAATTCAAACTAAACTGTATAGGTAATTAGTGCTCTTCATCCCACATGGTCCCAGAATTAGTGCTCAATAAATAAGGGCAAACGGGGCATATATATGTTCGGGGTAAACGTGAAGTTGGTACAACCACTTCGAAAGAAATAAGAAATTTTCATGTCACGAATTAGTGCTTTCAATCGCACATGGTCCCAGAATTAGTATTCAATAAATAAGGTCGTACGGACCATATTTAGAATTGGGTTATAATTGAAGTTTCTTAATAAACCTATACTTATTCCTATAGAAAATATTCCTAAACATAAAGGAAATATGTAGCCATAGATGGTGTACTGCGACCTTTCTCCGTCCTCGCAGTGCAGCTGACCCTCACCCTCGCGAGGGAATTTGTTCATTGCCTATAGCTACTCTCTTCGTGGTGGAAACGTCCTCGTCCTTCCGTATTCTCCTGCTCGCAGTGGACATTGGCCCTCACACTCGTTCACCCCCCCCTGGTGAAGTGAGTTGTCTGGGTCCCTTCCTCGCCCATGTCCTGGTGTTGGGAATTTGTTCTCTCCCTCGTGCAATCTCGTCCTCGCTCTCGAAGCTTGTCCTCGCCCTCGTGCACCCTAAACGTCATTGTGGGCGAAGAAATTTGAGGGTGAGGATGCTCTCGAGAGGGCCACCCTTGCGAGGATGAACACCTCTGCATGAAGTTACATATTTTATTTTTTTAAAATAAGAATTTGGGTACCAACACTTAAAAATTACTTATTGTCTTTAGGATTTTACAATAACACCGACTCAATGCTAGATATAGTGCCTCGTGTATTGGACCCGCAAACTTTGGACCCCTCCCAACAAAATTTCTGGGTGTGCGCCTGGATTTAGGGCTATTCGTTTGACGCCTGTACGAAAACGTGTCACTTCCAATAGAAGTGCCTACAATAAGAAACAGAAATCGGATAGTTCATCTTAATACGTGAGGATAGTTAATAACAATGAGCAACAGCCTTTGGCGCGGGATGCTTGGGTTCGATTCTCGGTGGGAACTTATGTGGATCGGATTAAACGTTAAGCTGTATGTCCACATCTTATATAGCCTTGCTGCAGAAAGTGACGCTAAACTCAAATCAAAGTAGAAACAATTATCAACATGGGCATCTTTGCTATCTTAGACAGTGTTTTCCAGCTCAAGAATGTACGAGGGCTATCCAGAAAGTAGATTACGTTTTGGAATAAAAAATCAACAAAGTATAGGAAACAAATTTTATTATATACAGATGAAAGCCACACACAAATACTACTTTTCGACATAGTCACCATTCAAATTAAGGCATTTGTCGTAGCGATGTACGAGCTTGGAAATTCCTTCGTCGAAAAATTCGGCCGCCTGCGACTTCAACCACTTCGTTACCTCTTCTTGCAGCTGTTCGTCGTCATCAAAACGCTGCATAGCCAGCCACTTCTTCATTGCTGGGAATAGGTGGAAGTCGCTCGGTGCCAGGTCGGGACTGTACGGCGGATGAGGAAACAACTCCCACTGAAAAGATTCAAGAACTTCACGCGTGACATTTGCCGTGTGGGGCCGGGCGTTGTCGTGAATCAACAAGATCTTAGAGCTCAACATTCCTCTGCGCTTGTTTTGAATTGCTCTTCTGAGGTTTTGCAGAGTTTGGCAATACCTTTGAGCGTTTATTGTAGTGCCTCTTTCCAGGAAGTCCACCAAAATCACACCTTTTCTGTCCCAAAAAACAGTCGCCATCATCTTCCTTGCCGACATTGTTTGCATGCATTTCTTGGGTTTTTGGGGAGAACCTGTGTGCCCCCACTGCATTGATTGCAATTTCGTTTCACAGTTCACGTGTTTCACCCATGTTTCGTCACCAGTAACGATGCGATCGAGTAAAGAGTCACCATCCTTATTGTAGGCGTCCAAAAAGTGCAACGCTGCAGCCATTCGCTGATTTTTGTGGTCCTCTGTCAAGATTTTTGGAATCCATCTTGCACAAAACTTGTGGTAACCAAGCTTTTCGCTGATGATTTCGTGCAACAAACTTCGCGAAATTTGTGGAAAACTCAAAGAAAGTTCCGTTATTGTGAACTTTCGATTTTCACGGACTTTAACATCGACTTTTTCGACAAGTTCGGCAGTCACTTTGCTGGGTTTCCCACTTCGATCTTCGTCGTGAACATTGGTTCGGCCATTTTTAAATCTTATGACCCACTGTCGCACTACACCTTCAGTGATAATGTTGTCCCCACACACTTCACACAGCTGCCGATAGATTTCTATCGGTTTACAGTTTTTTGCTGTCAGAAACCTTATTACTGCACGCACCTCGCAGCTCGCGGGATTTTCAATTAACGCAGACATTTCAAACCGTCACAGTATCTTAACGGAGCACAGCACGAACCTCTCACTAGCACGGCTAGATGCCGACTGAGCTGCGCAACGCTCTGACCCCAAGATGGCCGCGCTAGCCCCGCCCCTAGCGGACACAGACGAAAACGTAATCTACTTTCTGGATAGCCCTCGTACTATTGAATCAAAAGCAGTTTAACGACATTTTATCTTCATTTACTTTTTTCTCGCCCTCCCCCGCAAAAACAATTACGTCTGCCAATAGTGGACTTACAATTGCGTTAGAAACAATATTTTATTCTGATTCCAGTTGCATTCTGTTAAGCATTTGCGGCATAAAAATCATCACCATTTGACAGCTAAACGCTAATTAGTTTCAAGTATGAGGTATAGTTGGTATGGAAAAGAAGGATTCCATGACTTACATTAAGTAAAACAATATTTTTACTACGTGCCTTCCGTTGCTTCAACAGTTGGATTTGGGTTTGCTATGTTTCTTTATTTGAAACGCTTGAAACGGTAACAGGATTCAAAAATGAATACAGCATTATCAGAAGTTTGCTTAATTTTCAGCTTACAGTAAAAAGGATAAAGGAAAATTACTATAATATAATGTCTGAAAGTGGAAGAAAATTAAAAGAAACATAGACACTAGAGAAGAAAATAGATTTTTATAACAATAGAATATATGAACAATCATAACTTATACAATAAGTGAAATATTAGCAGTGTAATAGCACTATGAAGAAAAAATCCCTAATATTGGTTATATTTCATATTACCAGACATACTTCAGAATGCAAATATATACTAATACAATAATATACTACGGGGGTAATGTTCCAATTCTTATAATACAATAAATTTTCATAAAATGAAGTAGGTCCTTTTCATTATTCTACATACAAAGTATACCCAAATTCATTTTATAATTCAGTATCTATTAACGAAAATTAATTATAAAAATAATAATAAAGATTCATTTTTTATAATACAGTGTTCTGTTCTTTCTTGCCTCGACCATAGGTTGGTGGGTAACATGGGAATTTTAAAACTTTTCTCTCCCTTTCGAGAGCTGTTTTATACTTTGATAAGGTCGTAACTGCATCTAGATTCCTTGGTCTTCCTCTTCCTCGTTTTCCTTTTTCCTTTCGCACTATCAACACGATGATCCAATCGGATTGCCGAGCAAGATGGCCAAGCATATTGTTTCTTCTTTTTCCTATTATCTTCATGATCTGTTGTCCTTCATTAACTTCCTTTAGTGCGTCTTCGCACACACAGTAATACAGTACCACACATAAAATAGTCTTAATCAGACTTGCATTTTGTTTGTTTACAGATGATTAGAAAAAAGGTGCATAAAACATTTTACCCAAGGATTAACCTTCCGTTATAAAGGTCGAGTCGCGTAACGCCAGTGCCCCATCACCTCAAATAGCTTTGGCTATATTTTTAGCACATTTTTAATGAGTTGGAATATAATATTGCTATTATATGATTTTACTATTATATTATTGATTGTTTTTGCTTTTTTGCTTTCTAACCCGTGGAGTCATCTAGTAGTTACAACTGTAAGTCATACGGCTGGGTATGGTACACCCCACCTTTATGACGGAGAGTTAGGAAAACGTTGAATTATCAAATTTCATTCATCAAAGTCACCAATTTCAAACATGTAACTTTAGAAAGACAGACAATACGCTGCAGGGTATGGTGATGAGTGCTTATCTTGTACTCGTGTGTTCAAATGGTATACGCGATTTCGGGGCGGTCGTGAGACCTTGGAATTAGGGATGCGCACGAGACGAGTCGAGACGAGACAGGATTTTTCTGACAAAATTCGAGTCGAGACACGGCCCTTCCAATAGAGATACATTTTTCGAGACGAGACAGCCACAGATCTTGTCTCGTGCGCATCCCTACTTGGAATACGACCCAAAGCCAGGCAGACCGAAAAACCAAAATCGCGATGAGCTGGTGAAACAAGTGCGAGAAATGATCGTCCACGATGTGAATTCGACTGTGAAATGAATGGCGGAGGAATTAAATACAACAAAAGACATGGTTCACGAAATTTTACCAAAGGCTTTAAAGAAACGAAAAGTGTGTGCTCGATTTGTTCCTCACAACTTAATTGATGACAAAAAACATTGAACATTGCAAGGACCTGATTAAAACAGCAAGACAGAACAGAACATTCCTGGAATCGATTGTAACTGGTGGTAAGACTTAGTGCTTCAAGTACGACCCGCAAATAAAACTCCAAAGTGCTGCTTGGAAGTCCCCAAGTTGTCCGAACGTGAAAAAAATGCGTTTTCAAAGGTCACGTGAGAAAAAAAAAAATGTTGATTTATTTTTATGATTCCGAAGGTATTATATTTGCTAATAGAATATTTGAAAGAACGCCAAATTGACGCCATACGAAAATGAAATTATTGGAGATTATCAGTGCGGATTTAGACGAAGTCGATCAACTATCGACCAAACATTTACCATTCGCCAAATACTCGAAAAAAAGTGGGATTGCAATACCCCGGTACATCAACCATTTATTGATTTTAGAAAGGCGTACGACTCGGTTAGGAGAGAAACATCATACAACGTTCTTACAAAACTAGGAATACCGAGAAAGCTAATTAGATTAATTAAGGTATGTTTAAATGAATCCCAAAGTAAAGTCCGGGTAGGAAAATTTGTGTCCACGAGCTTTCACGTCGAAAATTGCCTGAAACAAGGAGATGCGTTGTCGCTAGTGATGTACGGTGGAAAATTTTTCATTTCGGAAAATTTTCCACTATATTTTTCCGGAAAATTTTCTGTTCTTAAAAATATCAGTAATCAAGCAACAATTCCTGTAACTTGTATGTATGTATGTATGTATGTATGTATGTATGTATGTATGTAATGTATGTATGTATGTATGTAATGTATGTATGTATGTATGTATGTATGTTATGTATGTAATGTATGTATGTATGTATGTTATGTATGTAATGTATGTTATGTATGTATGTATGTATGTATGTATGTATGTAATGTATGTATGTATGGATGTATATAATGTATGTATGTATGCAGTGGCGGATCCAGGGGGGCTATAGGGGCTATAGCCCCCCCTTGACGCTCAGGTATACACTGGATAAAATGAACTTCAATTATTATTATTATTATTATTATTATTATTATTATTATTATTATTATTATTATTATTATTATTATTATAAATTCATGTAATATATACATTTGATTCTCTTTTAGCATCCCGTTTCAGCAGCGAGGCTATGAACACTTTATTGTGATATTAACGACAATAGACAACAAATAGGTTTGGAGAACGAGCCTCTATTGTTAATGCAGTTCCTTGAGATTTCTTATATCACTCACACCGGAATGAATGGCCACTTGTAACAGAGCATTATACTTTAAGTCGAGGTCACGTATTATATAGCCCGTGTGTTGAAACGGGGCGCTGAAATGCAAAACAATCATCAACATAATAACAGAACAGAAAAGAAAAAAACATCGTTTTCGGCTGACAATTTGTCGTCCATTGTTAACGTATTAAATTTTAAAAATATTAGATTTAACACGAAAATTAGTTGAACATCAGGGTATTCATGAGGTTTAAAAAAACGTGCTGGATGCGTAAGAAAAATATTATTGGTTCTCGTATAATTGATAATATTGTGCATATCGTTGCTATTTTAGAGGTAGCAACTGAATGTTTCTTGACATAAAGAACAACTTAAAACCTTGCCATGAAACTCTACCTATGTAGCTTACAAAATAATAAGCCCATCTTTTTCTGTTTTCGTTTGCTGCATTGCCTCCTTGTGGTGTGCTACACATATTGGAGATTCTCTCAAATCCTTTTATAGTTATTCGTAAAATATTTGAGCCACCTTTCCTCTGATGATTGCATTTCAATAAAAGTGTAATTACAAAACCCCATTAGATACTCTCTTTTTGGCATAAATTTTGAATTCCCCTATCCGCTACCTACCGTCCCTCCACCTTTTCAGATCCACTTTTACCCCTAGTCTTACGTACATTTCTGAGTATAGTGCTGCATAATTTAAAATAAAATAAACTGTTGTTTCAAGCTCTCACTGTTAAATCATATGGACTCTTCTATTTTACATTAGAACCGGAAATCAGTTGAAAAGCTTAGCGACAGGATTTCACGTAAAGTTTGTGCTGCCGGAAGTATGAACACATTTAAACTGAAAGGATACAGGATCTACAGCCATTTCTTTCCTGATAATTGTGCATTATCTAAGATTCAGAAGTAACATTGTAAGAATTAGGATTGGGTGAAACGGAAGCAAGTGGTAGTAACATATCAGTATTTGTAAGAGAATTAGCGTGATTTTTTTCTGTTGAATATAGGAATGAGTCAAAGAATACAGTAGATGATAAAATGTGAAATGCAAGTGTGAAATTTACGTATTAACATTCAAGTAAGTATAATTTTGTTGGTATTTACCGTATTATTTGCCTTTATGATTTTCGTTTTGATTTCAGCAGATCAAGAGCAAACTGTAGAATTCGCTGATTCGAGTGTAACATTTCTGTTGAGAACCGAGGAAATACAATAAGGATCTACTGCTTAAGTGGGATTCAAAGAACGAACCAGGATTCGAGTTTTTATCCTAGGCGTAATCAAGTACCTCCCTCAGAGATCGAGCCCGGAGTCTTGCACGCAAGAAATATATTTGGTCATATGCAGGGGTAAAAGTGGATCTGAAAAGGTAGGGGGACGGTAGGTAGCAGCATGACATCACGCCGTCCCCCTGCCTATCTTTGGCCATTGTAATATTTTAGAAACTGAGGGGACGCCGTACATATTTTTTTCGAGGTGAGGGACGGCGTTCCCCTTCACTTTTATCCCTGATCATACAATATAAAATATAAAAAAATAAGTACAATCTGTAATGTAGTGGTATATACGCATTTTTAATATTGGACAATTTGTTTCGAGACGAGAACGAGATAGGTGCATGTGAATCGAGACTAGGCTAACGAATCTTGCCTCGATTCGTCCCTAGATTTATGCAGTTTTATTACTTAAATTTGTAAAATCGAGGTTGGCTGTGGTGAGAACACTAGTTCGTCTCGCTGAACCTTCGGCTCGCTGTACGCTATACGTTAATTGTGCTTAATGAAAAACTAGTGTTTTACATTTAAATGCTTTATTATATTTATTATTATTATTATTATTATTATTATTATTATTATTATTATTATTATTATTATTATTATTATTATTATTATTATTATTTAGTTTGCCCACCAACCACTCAAAATTCCATACCATATGAGTGCAGTTTTTCTAAAACTTTGTTATATAGGCAAGCGATAGTGCAAGTAGCATCTATTAGCGTGACTTTATTATTAGAATGCAACTTTTGTAGAAAGATATTTTTCTTTAATTTTTCTTCACGCTTTGTTTCGGACTTAGAAATTCTCTGTGAGTAATAGCGGTTTTGATATTTAATTATTCAGATTGTTATTAGATTTTTTGTTGGAATTCCATATCATCTGCATCAAGATATTCAGACAGAGAATATAAACTATAGATTGCTAGTGCTGTCATTCAATCAAACAATGAACCTGTAAAAGGCATTGAAAGTCCATTCGAAATTTGGTCTGATTTTGTTGTTTCTTAGTCTTAGCAGGCAAATAATGACATAGTTTTTTTAGTATCGATTTTCTTATTAAAAACCTCAATGACTTTCCGATGCTAAGGTAATTATTGGTTAGTGATTGTTTGAAATTAATGTCCCTTTGCAGCACCAAGGCTAAATGAAACAACGTGTGCAGATATTCTTGCCGGTGGTTGAACTCAGATCTTCCACACTAACTGAGAGAACACTTTAATCATCTTATATTAAGGACTTGCTCTTGTGTTACAAATGTGATCCGACATGCTACACGTAATGAGCTAATTTGATCCAGATGAATCCATTCGGTAACAACATTTCAGAAGGAGAAAAAGGAGGTCAAACAGTGCAATGCTATAATTGATAGGCGATCACGTAAAGGCTTTGCTACCGGATCGATTGAATTTGCACCTACCGCAAGAGGGAGTTATTGAAAGAAATCACTATTTGACCTCTTATTTCTTTCAAATAGTCGCGTTACACTGGCATAGAAAGGTAAAATTTGTTTCGTACCGCATTACCTTAGTTGATTTTACGTCTTAAGGCGCCTTTTGTTCAGTGGTAATTTACTAATGAAATAGCCTACAGATAAAATCAACGATATAGATAAAAATCACATGTTCATTAATAACATTAGTTTCCCAGTGCAATGGTATGTTTGATAATCTTCTTACATAGAAACACAGACAAGGGATTGTTGTTATTGTATACAGAGCTGAAGACAGAAGTTACAAGAAATGCTGATCACTGTTGACATAGGAAAGAGAGGGAGGAAAACAAAGTGACATATGGTTGGTAGGATCGACAAAATAGTAGCACGTCATCATTTTGTATGTACGGCTGTTAATTTGATATTGATGTCGAGGACTGGGAGCTTCGTCACTATTGATAACCCTGATATGATAGTTGTGACGAAGTCTAAGGCATTTAGTTAGTTGCTTTGAGTAACAGCCTTCACAAGCGTGATGAGTTGATGAGTAGAGTGACTCGAAAGTTCTTGTCCCACGAAAGTACAAGACATGGAGGCTTTTCTCAATAGGGTATGTATGAACGAATAACTGTTTTTACTGTGTTCTCGTTAGCCAATGTAATTTAGACATATTTCTAATGCTAATGACACATTTATATGGTTCTGCCTGATCCGTTTTTTTTTTTTTTTTTTTCGTAAGGAAACATTTTTTTAAAAAGAAAAACCAATGCTCAGACTAAAGATGACTGAGGGCCGCGGTCGCTCAGTGGTAGAGCGTTCACCTCTGGTGCTTGGGGTCCCGGGCCAAGTGAACTTTGTGGTGGACAAACACCGTGTGCGTGGGTTTTCTCGGGGTTATCCCGTTTCCTCCCACTTTCTTCATTCCACCACTTCATTCATTACTCATCATCACCGTCTCCTTTAGCCTAACCGGCATAATCGTGGGACGTAAAACTCAAATATTTCATTTCATTTTCATTTTGTAAAAATGGCATGAGCCTAAATATAAAGCAGGTCTTGATTAGGAGTGGGATAAGGCAGTGATTCCCAATCTTTTTTGACTGACGATACACTTTGTTGGACCCCCACGACATCACGACATACTTGTTTGATTTTTTAAATTAATAACAACATTATTTGATTAATTGAGGTTTAATGAGGTGTCAACATCCAGTTTATTTGTCTCTGTATTAATAATAATTATAATAGTGTAAAAACTTTTCTTTTTAATAGTGACTATGTGTAATACTGAACATGGTTGCTGCTGGAGGCGTTGACTCGTACACTTTGTCTCAAAATTGATTTGTAACAATTATTTTTTAATGTTTCATGATTTTTAAATTCCAAGATTTCGCGACACACTTTATAGGACTGGAAACCACTGGGATAGAGTATTGATGGATCTTGTGTTCAAATATTCGCTTTAATTTGAAATATTAATTAAAACTTTTCTTTGCGGGGGCTATAAGAGACGGGGAATTTTACTCTTTGAAATACTACTCGCGTTTCTCTTTAAAAATTAAAATTAAATAAATTAAATTTTTAGTTTAACATCCCCCCACGGTTATGCGCTTTAGGGTAAAGGAGACGGATTATTAATGAAAGCGAATGATTGTGAAATTTAATTTTTGTGCTCTCAGGTACTAATAGTCATTCTTCGGGAATCGAAACCAGGATTACACGCATTGCCCACTTCTAGACATTTAACACAAAATGAAAAAGGGCAATAAAAGTAAAGTTGCTTATACAGTCATAAACATTTGAATGCCACTCATTCTAGCTTTGGAACTTCTTTTATAAAATAACAGACAAATTCTGACCAAAGCATATATTAACTAATAAATAATAGCGTTACAGTTTCGGCAAATTAACATTCCTTCATCAGACGCATTATCAGATCAGTATTAGATAATGTGTCTGATGAAGGCAAAGTTAATTTGCCGAAACTGTAACGCTATTATTTATTAGTTAATATATGCTTTGGTCAGAATTTGTCTGTTATTTCATAAACATTTATGTGAATTCCTTTCTAGGACAATCAATTTAGTTTTGTTTTTACACGGCTCCAGGTACAGAGTTTCTACGAAGTTCTAGGTTCTTCCTTGTTCAAGTGGCACTTCAGGTTGAGTGACTAATGTAGAATCTGATGATTAGAAGATAAATACATTCAGTGTTGCTTCAGGGCGTGTTGTAGAACTTCTGACCGCCGTCTTTTAAAGATTTAGATACGTTGAAAGACCAAGTATGATGCCTGAGATGGTAATTAACTTAACGAATATAATCATCGGTTTCTTTCACGGAGAGTGTACACACGTACACTCATGCCCAAAATGATTGTCGCATATCTATAACTGTCTTCTTGTAAGAATATAATTTGATAACGATATTGCAGGGCACTTTTAATGCTAATACTATGTGTATAATCGGGAAATGTATATTTGTGGTAAATTTCATAGGAAAAGAATTATAAATACGAAAATTAGAATGAGTAAAACAAAATGTTGCTAAATGGACAAGGAAGTTTTATTTTCGTTTTATTGTTCGTATCTACTGCTCTTTTAACATGAAATTTGCCACATACATGTCTTTGCCAATTATACACATAATTACTAACATTATAAGAAATACCGGGCGAATTCGTTATCAAATTAGATTCCTAGAACAACATATTTATAGACATGCGACAATAATTTTGGACATGAGTGTACATCATCATTCACTATAAACAGGAAGACATTGGAGGAAGATTAATGAGAAACGTAGAAACATAAATTACGTCGATACATCATAATTACGCGAAATAGTACTGACTTATTCAACACATTTAAAGCGAGCACTTAGTAATTTGTCAGTTTATGGGAAGGAATAGACACTACGTAAAAGCAATGAAAAAAGGCAGTAGGTTTTTGAAGTATTTGTGTGGGGAAGAATGAAGAAATTAGCTGGGTCGAATGGAAGACAAATGAGGGCTTGTTAGAAATAGAGGAGAAAAGGATTTTTTAAAAGATATAATTAAAAAGAGGACGAGAAACTGGTTAGAACAATGCCTGAGAAGAAACTGTAGCATGAGAAACATGTTTTAGAAGGTTCGGTGGCAGAAAAAAGAGGGGGGTGCGAGAGGTTTATTGATGTACGCTATTCAAAAGAAAAACTTCAACGTGGAGACGGAAAGGTTAGCTGAGGACCTTGGTATGGAAGCTCCTCAGTTGCTACAAATGATTTGCCAATAATGATGATGATGATGATTCAGCGCCGAAACTATATGAGGCGGAACCTACTTCTTAAAGTGAGATCTGAACCACTATTTCGGTTACGTTTGTATCCGAGTATTTCAGGCCAAAGTCCTACTGCAAAAATATGGCCTTTTAAAGAGTTTTTTTTTTTTTTTTTTTTAAATAAGATTATACATAATCATGTTTTTAAATAAGAGGAATGTCACAGTGTACATCACATAAAGGAATTTTGGTTCTTAGTAAAACAAACTCCTTAACAAGCTAAATTTTACCGTGCTTAGGCTTAAATATAGCATTTTACCTTAAATTAAATTAAGTATACTTGAAAATGAACGATTATTTGAAAATATATAAACTCTAGATTTCTCAATTAAAGTAGTTTCACTTCAGCGCTGTACTCTATGGACAAATTAGGAAGTTTTCAGCCTGAGTAGGGATGGCCAATTCCGGAATTTTTACTTTCCGGAATCCGGAAAGTAAAATCGGAAAAATCAGAATTCGGAAAAAAATCTGCAATTTTGTAAATTCTGGAGTGTTTCCGAATTCCGGATTTTCCCGAAATCTGGAATTTTTCCGAATTCCGGATTTTTCTAAATTCCGAATTTTTTTCGAAATCCGGAAAGTAAAATCCCTAAACCCCTAGGATTTTGGCCATTCCTAAACCTGAGTATTATACTAAGTCACTAATCTCAAATCACTACAGACACTCTGTACGAGTATATGGGTAAAACCGATTTTTGATTGTTCATATCTTGGGATCAGCTTGAAGGATAATTTTGCATCAACAAATCAATTCCTAACTTTTGACTCTCTACATCCTGGTGAAAATTGATTGTGGTGATCCATAAAGTAGTTTTTGAGATTTGGTGTCTCCTGGACGAACACATTGACAGAGTAGCTATATAAAGAAGTTTTGGTAAGCTATATTCCTTTAAAAGAATACTGAGCTCTAATCTTCTGTTTAAAAACACCCTGCTACCATCTCTACTGCATCGTCATCATAAATATTCCGCCATTACTCACAGTTCAGATGCGCGAATGGAGAATCTTTATGTATTTCGGTTCTAAGCTAGTCTCTTTATTTTCACGTACTGTGAGAATAAGAATAACCGTCTCAAATTATCCATTAATTACAATCACAATCTCTTCTTTTATCTCCGAACATACTTTCTGTGGCATTCCTTATCAGACATTTTTTTCGCAAGTAATCTGATCAGTTTCTTTTCCCTTTAAACTATTCTCTTTCCAACTTTTGATAACATTACGTCATTGTTTTTTTTTCTATTTATTTCACTTAGCTAATATTCTTCATTGCTTTGTATATACCAGTATTTAGTTTTCCGTCAGTTTTTCGTTAGTTCACTTGATCCTAGGTTCGATTTCCGGTGGGAGAGCCAAAGGGGCCGATTTCTCTGTAAATTGGGGGGAGGCATTCAGATGCAGAAGGTATATATATATATTAAAACAAATTACACTCAAATTATGCCAAATATTGTATATTCATAAATACAATAGGGGGCCCAAATGAGATGCCCCCCGGGATCGGCGCCCTTGGGCAGAGCACCAAAAATTTAATTTCATAAATCACTTTTCATTAATCATCCCTCACGTTTAGCCTAAAGGTCATAACTAGGGCCCGGAAGTCGAGGAAAAATCCTCTTTTTTTACGAGCGCCCGCAGACGAGGCTTAACATATGTATGTATCTTCACTTTGGGTCATTGTAGGCCAGAAAATTGTAGATTTTATTTGTCCTTTTTTACCTTTTTCGGCTTTTTTTTTGTTTATTGGTCTTTTTTAAAGTTTTGGTCTTAACGTCTTTTTTTCATCTTTCGACAATAAATTTACTGGCCATTAACTCGAATCACCACCACCTCTTAAACATCTTTTCTTTAGTAAAGACAATTCCAATGGTGACATTCTTCAACGACTGGACTGATAAGACCAGATCTGCAACAATTACAAGTCACATAAGAAGGTGTAATGTCCTCCAGAAACTTGTATTTCTTGAGCATTATGTTCATTAAATATGTAATACTAATTAAATTGGATCTTTTACGTCCTTTTATCCAGTTTTTAGGTTTTTTTAAAAGATATTTTTAGGACCTTTTATAGGTCCTTTTCAGGTAATCTTTAGGTCTTCAACTTCCGAGCCCAAGTCATAACTGTGGGATGTTAAACTATTTTTTATTCATTTCATTTCATTTTGTAAGTTCTACGTTTCCTACCCCCTAATTACATTACATTTAATAGACCTATTCTGTAACTTCATTCGTCCACTCTTTTTTTTTTTTTTTGCCATATTCATCCTTGTATTTATTTTCCATTCATTTCACAGTTTTAGTTAAATTAAGTATTACTAGTACCAATAACTAGTTACCTATCCTATTTTTTCCCTACGATTTCATTAATTGGCATAGTTCCTTTCGCTTTAGTTACTGCTCCTTCAATTTGTTTTCGTCTTGACGTTTCATCCTGTATTCTTCCTAGATTTTCCTGAAATTTTTCAAACATATTGATTGCTAATTTTCATTTTAGTTCACTACAACAGCCACACCATCAAAACGAATACTCTTGACCCTTTTAGTCGCATCGAAATATTGTCTTCACTCTGGAGAGCTTTCTTAAGCGTTTCTAGTCAATATACAGTAGATAGTACTTCTAGAATACTGATGAGATGTAACACTCTGCTCATGTTCCATTTATGCGTTTGTCTCCTAATTTTTTTTATTGCACTTTTTAGTCGTTCGTGCATCAATTTTATTATAAGTTGTCGAATATTTATTCCATTCCGATCTTCTTTAACACATTAATCGAAATAGTCCAGTCGAAAATAAGCATTTTCAAAATCAGTCAACACTACGTATATTCCCTTCCTTTACCTACAAGGTTCTCCGATTACTCTAAATAAACTAATGAAGTTTTTAGTGCTTTTACCTTGTCTAAACTTAAATCATTCGTCCCCAGTTTCCTAATTTATTCTGGGATGTAGTATATGATTTCCTGGTTAGTATTTGTAGTACGATTTCTTTGCATGTGGTATTAAACTAATATTTGTGTTTTCTTCATACTTTTGTGTAGGGGGATCCTAAAGTTCCTTTGGCTATTAATAGCTTTATGAAACATTTCTTCCGCCAAGTACTTTATTAACTCAATATTATTTATTCTTTTTTTTTTTCAACCCATTTCTTGTTGCTCAGAGCTTGTGATGAGTATTGTAAACCCTTTGATGTATTTAATTACCTATTTTTCATTATCAGCAACATATTACGTGATCGGTTCTCTGGGTCTGTTTCCGTCGATTTAACCTCTCAATATATTTAATCATATTTTCCCACTGCTTCTAATTCCTCTATCACTTCGCACTTCTATGATATGCTTCTCTCGTTTTACTCGTTCCACTTAGTAATTCAAAATATATATGCTGATATATACGTGTAATATTGAAAGAAAGGGCAAAAGAAGTGGGTCTGTATTCATACAATCCTTTACAAATAAGAGAAGCATAGAGCTTGCGAAGTAGACGTAGGTTATATGGGTAGTTGTCTGTTGGAATTTTCCTACGTTCTCTCTTTTTTTTTAATTCTGTAAACGCTGTTTTTAGTATATTTTAATAGTACAGGGATAATTTATTTCATAAACCACTCTCCACAAACTCATGCGCCTAAAGAAAGATGAATAAGAAAAAAAAAGCCAGCTGCTTTTAAAAAAGATGAATTGCAGATCTTGAATTTATGCAAGTGGTTTCTTTTATTCGTATTAACACTAATTTGTGTGCAATTTTGCAGAATGAAAGAGGACAAAATTATTAACGTACGGCACAGCAGTATACGAGTTTCTTGCTTTGCGAATCGAAACACTTCGTACTATATTTACAACAGAAAAATAAAACTTGGTGGCTATATGATGAGCGTTCCTGTTATTCATGTGGGAGACCTGGGATTCCTTGGAAGTACTTGTGGTTTGGATTTCACGTTAAAATGTCGGTCCATGTTTCATAATAGGCTCAGTGCAGAAGAGAGACCTTAAACTCCAAAGAAACAAACGAATTAATAGGGTGGTGGGTGAAGGGGAATTTCTCCCTATGTGACAATGTATCCTTAGCTTGTGAAATAAAACTTCCTTAATAGGACACTATTTTTTCCTTATTGTAATGTTTTCAGAAAAAAAAATCCACTTCGAACTCCTTTGTGGCTAAGCGGTTAGCGTACGCGCCTTTGGCGTGGGAGACCTGGGTTCATTTCCCGGCGGGAGCTCATGTGGTTCGGATTCTACGTTAATCAGTAGGTCCACATCTCATATAGCCTTGCTGCTGAACGGGACGTTAATCTTAAAATCAACTCAACTCATGATATGTAATATGTACTTTTCATTGTATACTTCTAGCATCAAAACAATATATGTATGGTGATCAAAATGATGGAAATATACTAACCCGACTCAGCTCCCCTCCCTGTCCGTTCTGTTGTAGTACGTGATATCGAAAATACATTCTGCATACATGAAATATGTTCCATTTGTTATCCCGGATGTTAACGGCCTTTTATATATATATATATATATATATATATATATATATATATATATATATATATATATATATATATATATATAGTTTATCACAAAAGAAACAAATATTGTACAGTCATGTTTGTAGGAAGTTAATTTTCAGAAGCTCTACCCTTAAGATACGCATTTCAGTGAAAGCGTGTCGCCACGTTTGGCCTAATCCTCGTTTCACCTAACCAATTATCTGACACTTTTATGACAGATAAATGATAAGATTTGTGTCCGCCATTTTAGGCGAAAAGGATCCTCGTTACGCCTAAAATGGCGGATAATAAGAAAAAATCGTGGAAATTCAACTAGAGGGAAATTATAAGAGAAAATTCCCTAGTATATGAAGAATTAAGAAACGCAAAATATATAGATTAAAATTATATTAACTATTTTCGAAGAGTTAGCAGTACCAAAACTCCATTATGTATTTACTATGACCATATATATATATATATATATATATATATATATATATATATTTGGTATAGGAATTAATTCGTGCGGGTGGACAAGAGATGGCGCAACGAACGAAGCGTCCCACAGTTCCGTGTATCCACACATGTGTTGCAAACCCCTGTCATCGCGTATCGTTCGTAGTATAGGGCAGTGGATTAAAGCGTCAACAACACCAGTTTGTAGTTAAGTGAACATGGCGCAATTTGTGCCTGATAAAGTGTTTTTGCGGGGTGTCCTGCTGCATTACTTTAACATGCAGAAAAGTGCGACTAAAAGTCATCGTATTTTGGTGGAAGTGTATGGTGACCATGCTCTAGCTGAGCGAACGTGTCAGAAGTGGTTTGCACGGTTTAGAAGTGGTGATTTCGGCTTGGCAGACCAAGAGCGAGCTGGACAGCCAAAAAAATTTCAAGACGAAGAATTGACAGCATTGCTCGAGCAGGATTCGTGTCAAACGCAGGAACAACTTGCAGCAGCATTAGGTGTTGATCAAACAACAGTCTCCAAACGCTTGAAAGCCATGGGAATGATTCAAAAGATGTCACATTGGGTTCCACATGAATTGAAAGACAGAGACGTTGAAAGACGAAAAACCATTTGCGAATTGCTGCTTCAACGACAGAGCAGAAAGGGGTTTCTGCATCGAATTATTACGGGTGATGAGAAGTGGATCCATTACGAGAACCCTAAACGAAAAAAGGCCTGAGTGAAAACAGGTGAACCAGGTCCATCACAACCAAAACGAGATATTCACTGTGCAAAGGTTATGCTGTGCATATGGTGGGATATGAAAGGTGTGGTGTACTATGAGCTGCTGCAACCGGGTGAAACTATGAATGGAGAACGTTATCGACGACAATTAATGCGTTTGAAGCAAGCTCTGGCCAGAACACGACCAGAATGGGAGAACAGACATGATAAACTTATTGTTCAACATGATAACGCTCGCCCACATGTCGCAAAACCGGTCAAAACCTATTTAGAAAATGTCGGATGGGAAGTGTTACCCCACCCGCCGTATTCACCAGACGTTGCTCCTTCGGACTACTACTTGTTCGATTGCATGAACAACGATTTGATTGGACAGCGGTTTACTTCTTCAGAAGATATCGAAACATGGGTCTCTGACTGGATCGCTTCCAAGGATGAGGACTTCTTTCGCCACGGAATCCGTACATTGCCTGACAGATGGGCGAAAGTGGTGGCTAGCGATGGACAATATTTTTCTTAAGGTATTTATGTATTTTGTGTTTGTACTACAGCTTCAATGTGTGCGTACCAACCGCACGAATTAATTCCTAGACCAAATATATATATATATATATATATATATAATGTTTTTTATAAGCAATGGTCATAAATTAAACCGTAGATAGTACACGCCAAAACTAACAAAAAACTCTTAGTAAACATGTGTCCGCAAACGCTTCGTAACGGAGATAGGGGCTGTCGAAAATGTGGGAAAATGAAGTTTAGAGACGAATATCTCAAAAAGTATGAATCGGACAGAGGGCGGTCCAATGAATGACTATCGAAGTCAGACCTGCGCTATGCAGAAATGCATGGTTGATAACTCTGCAATGCGCGCGCAAGGGATTCCCGGAAAATTGTCCAAGGAAAGGGGGTTCGAGATGAACATCGAAAGCGAGTCTATCCACCAGTTATTCATAAGTCGTGGTACCAGGTCGAAAGCTCGAAAAGATACAAAATGGTGGACAATGTTTACGTGCCGTGTGTGGTTGCATAACCAGCAGGAAATGAGAGAGGCAATTGAAGTGTGGTGATGTACATTGTAAATGGCTCCAGGAAGAATTCCGACAACTAATGCATACGTACAAGTGTGGCAGCACTTAGATAAATCAAACGGTATGCAAGGCATTGATGAAGCATTATGTGCTAAGCAGTTAACGTAACGAATATCCGCAAACTGGATTGCAATGGGAAAAGGATGACAACATTCGAGTATGTGGGAGGCGAATCTGAAACATTCCACATGTTGAACGCGTAAGTGTATTACAACAAGCAAAAAATGATGGACATGTCGTATTTGTCCATATCAACAAACAGAAATCGTCATGTTGGTAATGTGTACAGTATTAATCATCAGGTAAACAGTAAATACACAGATGTGTAACCACAGAACAGATGCATGAGAAATTAACCTACCTCTATCATTAAAGTAAATGTTGGAAGTGTCGTCCATTCATGCGAATGCATGCTCGTACCCGTCTTCGCAAAGATCCATGTAGACGTGATAACATGTTGGCATCCTGTTGAATATGTCCGCAACATTGTTCCACCATTTCTCGAAGGTATTCTAATGTTGCAACAGGGGTAGAATAAACTTGCGATTTCACATGGCCCCAGAGAAAGAAATCTAAAGGATTTAAGTCCAGGGAGCGCGGTGGCCAAGAATATGACCCTCACGTCCTATCCACTTTTGTCCGAATCGGGCATGTAAATGTTCTCTAACACGGTTAAAGAAATGTGCTGGCGCTCCATCATGCATAAACCACAGTCGCTGACGTCTATCGAGAGGTATATCTTCGAGTAGAAGCGGCAAATCGTCTTGGAGAAATCGCAAATATGAGATCCCAGTTAATGCATTAAGAAGAAAGAATGATCCTACGAGCAAATCACCTAAGAGTCCTACCCACATATTTAAGGAGAACCTACGCTGATGTCCTACCTCCACTATTGCATGTGGATTCGCAGGGGCCCATACATGAGAATTGTGAAAATTTACAATGCCACCCCGGGTGAATTGTGCTTCATCAGTAAATAGGACGTCATCAGTGAAATAAGGATTGCCAGTAATTTGTCTGCGAAACCACTGACAAAACTGCATTCTCACCGGAAAGTCTGTGTGGGTCAGAGGTTGGACACGTCGCAGATGGTATGGGTACAATTGCTGTTCATGGCGAATGTGCCATACGAGAGCATTGGATACGCGTTCGGCAAGTCCCACACGTCTTGTGCTCGTTCCTGGGTTTTCGTCCACTGCCTGTAGCACGCGTTCTTCTAATTCCTCCCTTCGGCCATTCCATTCATTTTCGCGCACCGTTTGTTTTACCTTGGTATTGGTACAGTAAAGGACTACTCTGTACATGTGCATTCGTCTTAGGAATGTGCTCTGAAATAGTTCACAACATGCACCACCACCCTTCTTCGATTGCCTCTCTTATTTCCTGCTGGTTATGCAACCATGCACGGCACGTAAACATTGTCCGCCATTTTGTATCTTTTCGAGCTTTCGACCTGGTACCACGACTTATGAATCACTGGTGGATAGACTCGTCCTCGATGTTCATCTCGAGCCCCCTTTCCTTGGACAATTTTCCGGGAATCCCTCCGTTTCTTTGGGGAATCCCTTCGCGCGCATTGCAGAGTTATCAACCATGCATTTCTGCATAGCGCAGGTCTGACTTCGATAGTCATTCATTGGACCGCCCTCTGTCCGATTCATACTTTTTGAGATATTCGTATCTAAACTTCATTTTCCCACACTTTCGACAGCCCCTATCTCCGTTACGAAGCGTTTGCAGACACACGTTTACTTAGACTTTTTGTTAGTTTTGGCGTGTACTATCTGCGGTTTAGTTTATGACCATTACTTATTAAACACCCTGTATATCAGCTTCACTCTTCTATTGAAGCCAGAAGTAGTAAGAACTAGTACAACTTCCGGTTTCAATATTGATTCCTGAATATTAAAAATCGTAAGAGATAACGATAAATCGTTTTTGATGAGAATTCAGCTTCCGATAAACAGGTTACATGTCTGACATTATCACTCTATTGCTGCGGATGTTATAAATATATTTCCGGTTTCCCGGTTCCAATATTGATTCCTGAATATTAAAAATCGTAAGAGATAACGATAAATCGTTTTTGATGAGAATTCAGCTTCCGATAAACAGGTTACATATCTCAAATTATCACTCTATTGCTGCGGAAGTTACAAATATATTTCCGGTTTCAGTATTGAATCTGCATAATTTGGAAATCTACAGTAATTTAACAATGTAAAAAGAAACTCACATGTAAGAGAACAAGGTATAAATGTTTCCACAACTTTGCTTACTGCACCGAACACCAGTAAACAGCCCAGACGGCCACCCAACTGAATAAGGGGTTCAGCCAGATAGTTAGTAGACAACGTTCGCTTCATCGTATGGACTTCAGAAGCCGATAACCACGAGGTTACTACTTGCAATTATACGTCACTGCGGTTAGTGTCTTACACTGGCAACAGAATGACGTAACTGGACCATAAAAACGAGTAGCATGGTGCGATGAGTCTCGATTTCAATCTCATCACGCTGATAGTGATGTATATTTGGTGCCAGCCCAACGAAATCATGTCAGGTTGGAACTGTACAAGATAATGGAGAGTCCATGTTGATTTAGAGTGTTTTTTCTGTAAGCAATGTTTTGGACCTTTGGTACGTACTATTCATCCGTATTGTATCGAAGTACGAAGATCTCCAGAATCAACTATATTTATTTCTGTCATACGAGTGGAAATGAAGTGTACCAGAAGAACAACCACTCTCCTAACAGTTCCCGGTTGCCACCATCAGTTTGGAGGAGCATTCCACTTCTTCCTGTTGAAAGAACCACCGAGAAGCCCGGATTTCAATCTCATTGTACATCTTACAGTCAGAGACTTATGCTATGTGCACTCATGTCCAAAATGATTGTCGCATATCTATAGGGCCTAACAGTCTCCTTGTAAGAATATAATTTGATAATGATTTTGCAGGGTACTTTCAATACTGATACTGTGTGTATAATCAGGAAATGTATATTTGTAGCAAATTGCACAGGAAAAGAATCATAAATACGAAAATTAGAATGAGTAAAACAAAATGTTGCTAAATGGACAAGAAAGTTTTATTTTTGTTTTATTGTTTTTATTTGCTGCTCTTTTTACATGAAATTTGACACATGCATGTCTTTGCCGATTATACACGTACTTATATTGTAAGAAATACTGGGCGAATTCGTTATCAAACTATATTCCTACAGCAATATATTTATAGACGCGACAATAATTTTGGACATGAGTGTACATTCAAGGTAGTGTGTGTAACGAGTGGAAATTCACCTCAAAAGTTGTAAATTCAAAAGTAATAATAAGAATTGAAATATATTTTTCTTCTCTCTTCGTTATGTTTGGATTGTAGAATTATCCAAAGAGCAATTTGTCAGCGGAGCGATTTGTCACAAATCACTCATTTCGATCACAGTTGTCCATTGTTAAGTTATGAGCAAATTTAGAAATCTTTAGTCACATCTAGCTCGAAATATTTACAAATTTCATACGAATTATAATTACAATAGAATCACAATAGGATCCCGTATAATACATTAACAGTTTCAAAAAACATTGAAACTGGAATGAAATCCTCTGAAAGATTAGCAAAACCTACAATAAAACGACTTTTGCATCATAAGAAGAAACACACAAACTGTATTTCCTTTAACATACCGATTAGCAGTACCATTTGACAATATCAGATATTTGGAAACAAACTGCAAACTAAAAGTTATTTTTGAACAGCACTCACCTTTAAACAAAATTAATAACAGGTGTAACTTGTTTTTCTCTCATCTCAAATACAGCCACTTTACACCCTGTGAGGGCATTAATATTCTCAAAATGGAACGGAAAAGTAACTGTACAAGTCGAAACATTTTCCCGAAAGCAGATAGCCGTATTACAAATTAGTTATGGGAAAACTAATTTGTATTTCTGTTCTTCACATAATAGGGAATATTTTTTCGAAAAATTTCCCTCCAGTTTTATCTCCACGATTTGTTTTATAGTAAGCCATTTTAGACAAAACATGGATTAGGCCAAATGAGTATCCTTATTTCGGCTGAAATGGCAGACATTAAATCTTATCTTTTATCTGTCATAAAAGTGTAAGATAATTGGTTAGGCGAAACGAGGATTAGGCCAAATGATGCAACATCCAGTGAAAGCTTAATAATAAAAACCCGTAAGATAATCTATTTTTTACTTAAAGAATACCCAATCATGATACTAATAAAAAGTACTCACGCTTGAATAAATTTCTAATTGCACCTTTTGTATTAATTTGAGGATGCTGGATCAAAAGAAACTGTTTTTAAACTTTTCCGTCCATAGTGTTACGAGAAAAATGATCTCAAAGTTGGGGTGTTTGAACTATTGCTTCATGCCAGTGGAAAAAAAAACACCCACGCCTGGATACATTTCTAATTGCACTTTTTGTACTTTTTTAAATTAAGGAAAAGTGTCTCTGTATGATCTATGGTACAACATATTTAATGAATTTCTTCTTTGTGATCAATAAAGTAAAGATCCCAAATTTGGTCATCTTTCTCATGAGTCCATAGATGGATAACTTTAAAACAGCATCCTGAAATTAATATAAAAAGTGCAGTTAGGAATGTATCCAGGCTTGGGCACTTCTACAATTGACATAAAGGTACTTCAAACACCCAACTTTGAGATCATTTTTCTTGTGATGGCCTGGATGGATAAGTTTTAAAATTTCTTTGGATTAAGCATCCTCAAATTAGTACATCTAACTAACTCTATGGTCTATGCAAACCAGAGGTTCAATGCGGCGTTCACGAAAACTCTCCATTGACTTCTATACTTAGCCAACTGGATCCAGTTTTTATTTTGTATTCCTATTTCTGCGAGATCCATCTTAATATTATCTTCCCATCTATGCCTAGGTTTTCCAAATAGTCGTTTTCCGATTGGACTTCCAGTTAAAACTTCGAAAGCGTTCCTACTTTCATTCATTCTAGCTACATGACCTGCCCACCTGAGCCTCCCAGACTTGATGACCCTAACAATGTTCGGTAAATGGTTTAAATTATGCAGTTTCTTGTTATGACGCTTCCATCATTCCCCATTCCCATCCTCTTGGATCTGAATATTCGTTCCAGGATTTTATTCTCAAGTACTTTCAGTCTGCGTTCTTCCCTCAGAGTAAGCGACCACGTTTCTCAACCATAAAGTACACCAGGAATGGTTATCGTTTATATATTTCAAGCTTCAAATTCCTCGACAGAATTTGTGACGACAAAAGATTTTGAACTGAATAATAAACACGATATCCCTACTTTTAGTCGACATTTAATTTCTTCGTGATTATGGTTTTGGTCTGATAATATTGACATAAATCTCTAATATTGATCCCAAATTAGTATAAAAAGCGCAATTAGAAATGTATCCACGCATGAGCACTTTTTGTTAGTACCATGATCGGTAGTTCCTTTTAAACTCCCTCTTCATTTAGGATAACACTTTAATCAAAGTGACATAAAACTCCAGCTTGAGGTAAGAAGTATGTTCCAAAATTAATTTCAAACGGATCAGCTATTTTTCCGTGATATGATCACAAACAACAGATAACGAAGATTTCAATTTGGCGAAAAACATGTAGATACTTCCCTTTCTTTCATCTTTAAAACGAGAAATTTCGAAATCAATGAACACGTGTCTGTTTAATTTTAATGACGAGTTTATGTGCCAGTTTCGTGTTTTTTAGCTTCAGGGATTCGTGATTATACTCCCCTTTTCAGGATACACATTTTAATCAAATTGACGTGATAAAAACCCAATTCCAGGTGAGGTGATAAAGTATATTCCAAAATTCATTTCAGTGTAGCCGTTTTCCTATGATTCGATCAGCTACAAGATCCACGGGCGTCTCTGGTGGGGGTACGCGTCCCCTCCCCCAATATTTTGAAATACAAAATAGGCTATTTAGTATTTTATTCTAATTTAATTTATTTACTAACGACAGAAAAAATGAAATGAAATCTTTAAGTTTTAAGTCCCATGGTTATGTCGGTTAGGCTAAAGGAGACGGTGATGATGAGAGATGAGTGAAATGGTGGAATGAAGAAAGTGGCAGGAAACGGGAGAACCCCGAGAAAACCCACGAGCACGGTGTTTGTCCACCACAAAGTCCACACGGCGCGAGCTGGGATCGAACCAGGGACCCCAAGCACCGGAGGTGAACGCTCTACCACTGAGCCACCGCGCCCCCATTACTAACGACAGAATAACATATAAATAATAATAATTATTATTATTTGGAATATAATGTCAGGCTGTAAAACGACTATAACAGAGTTCTTAATATGTCTCAAGGGGCCCGTGAAGGTAAGCAGAAAAATAGCAATGGAATCGAAGATAGTAAACAGGTTGGGTTAGGTAGTACGTAGTACCATTTAAATTACGTTCTTTGATGCCCCCACCCAATTTTACATGCCAGAGATGCTAGTGACAAGATCAGTTTCATTTTTATATATTAGAATTCGGAAAATTAGTTATAGATTTTTTTTTTTTTTTTAGTTCTTGTTAACATTTGCATCAAAATTAACCATCTGCGAGTTCAGGAATTCATTATTCTTTTCTTTATTATTTTAATATACTGCTTAACTCTTTCTTAGACGCGGGGCAGCGGTGGTCAGTGGTAGAACGTTCACCTCTGGTGCTTGGGGTCCCGGGTTCGATCCCAGCCCCCGCCAAGTGAACTTTGTGGTGGACAAACACCGTGTGCGTGGGTTTTCTCGGGGTTCTCCCGTTTCCTCCCACTTTCTTCATTCCACCATTTCATTCATTACTCACCATCACCGTCTCCTTTAGCCTAACCGGCATAACCGTGGGACGTAAAACTCAAAGATTTCATTTCATTTTCACCTTTAGCCTAACCGGCATAAATGTGGGACGTAAAACTAAAATATTTCATTTTTTCTTTCTTAGACGCACTGTTAGCGCGAGCGACCTTGGTGTGTTATCTGGTTCTATTCCTGCTGGAAGCACTAAAAATTTTCCGATGTTGACTCAGCATCATGAGGCAGTTGGGGATCTACTTGAACTAAGAGGGAGTGAACTCCAGCTTAGAAAATCAGAAATAGTAACGCGTGGGAGCCAATGTGCTGACTACACATCATCCAGTTCAGCTTGCGCCATCTGGCCAGCCATAGCCTTTCCTGAAGGGTGTCGTATCTGATCTACCGAACCTGAGCCCTATACAAATTAAATTTAGAAGCTTTGATTTCAACGAGTCGGAAAACATAAAACAAGCGTTGTATTAACAAACCATCTAACTGTTTACCTACATTTGTCCAATTCTAGCTCAAGCTTAGCTTCTATTGATTCATTTATTGCGTAAGAGAAACAAGTCGCCAAGGTTACTAGAATTGTGTTACTTAATATTTATGTAAAATGGAATCGGACGTGGAAATGTACAAGATATCAACTCATGCTAGATTTTTTGAAGTGGAACTGAACTCGGACAGCATTCTATCATTTTACCATTCTTTCTAATATGTTATAACAGTGGCATTGTCATAAACCCAACATGCAAGGCTCTGAGACACAAGGTCAACACAAAGTGAACTTCATAACTTGAAGGGAAATTACAGCTAGTCTTGTGGAAGCGAATCCTTTATCCAAAGTCATTTCAAGTGTGCCTTAGAGGCAATGGAAGTTTAAAATCAATTAGCTCTGCTTCGAAGGGTACTGTTTCCTGTTGATAGCGTAGCTTAGCAATCTCTCATATATTTTGATAATGTTGTGTATGAGAAAAGTGTGTTTTCCTGTATGTGCTATGGAAACCGGAAATGTATGAAGTTCTTTCGATTTGCTACTGAAGCATTTTGGCAGTGGAGTACTAAATGCATATAAGAACCTTGTCATCATTGGGGCTTCCAAGGTCACACCTCGTAACTACGTGGCTGCTTGTATATTAGTAGTCATTCGTAGTGCTTGTATATTCAGTTTCAGTTGGCTGTATGTCCTCTAGCGGTTGTGTTTGTGCGCGTGTTCAAACGACGTAAACATGAATGGGTTAGGCCCTATTTCGAATTCGCTTGATATTCCCGGGCATGATGATGGCTCTGATAAGGTAAGGGGATATAATTATGTATTTTAAACTACACGTGTTTGCCTGCTAATGCTGTCATGTAAACTTACTTTGTGATCACGTGTTGGCAATAGTAATTTCGGTGCTTATACATCAGTTACAATCTATGCTTAAATCGATATCCAATGGAATACACGTGCATTAATTGACCGATTGTGCGAGTATGAACACATGCCGTAATACGCACGTTGAATTTCCGGCATTAATCTGCGTAGCATGTATTTTGTATTATACATAAAACTACACAAATTATCAATGAAATATGATCGATTTAACTACATAGGCACGGATGACTTAGTGGCGACATTTATCCCCTTTCAAGACAATTGAAAAAGCGAAGAAATATTACGACGGAAATAATAATGTAAAATTTTGGAAATGAAAATTAAATTACCACCTTCAGATTAGTATGTTGTATTGATTGTGATTCCTTTTATCAATACCGTGCCTTGGAAAGACGCACATGTGAAGGGTCGAAGTATAAACAGCTGTATGAGCTCTCTTCGCTGGTGTAGTGGCTTGAGCGCACGATTTTGATACATTGGGTCCCGGATTCGATTTACGGTGTATCGACCTTGACATTTAAATCCATTACGGTGGTTCGATATCAACTATAGATCTAGTATGTCTCACGTAGGTGTTAAAAGTGACGTTAAATGAACCAAACAGCTGTATGAAACTCTCCGCGTGTTATCCAAATGCAATAAATAATTCTGTGGTGTACCGTAGGCCCTATCATGGGTTGAGTTGATTTAAGATTAACGTCCTTTTCAGTAGCGAGGCTATATGAGACGGGACCTACTGATTAACATGGAATCTGAACCACATGAGCTCCGCCGGGAATCGAACTAGTCTCTCCTTGAATACCTTCGAGTATACTACATAAACAAGGAGTATATTTTGTAAGTTAAAGTTCTTTAGGCCAATAAAGCGTTTTCTCTGTTTACATGTATAATTATGGAATTTACAGTAATTGCTTTACCCGCCATTTCTAAACTTTTTCTGGGTTAGAGTGCATTTCCACTGTATTATCAATATTTAGGTGTTCAATTGCCAGCGCTGGTCATCAAACTTACGGGCTCCCAAGGCGGAAAGACCTTTGGATAGTTTAGAAAGTGAAAGGATAAGATAAAATTAGGATCTCAGCGAGACACAGAGAGAAACAGTATTGATTTTATCTATCTACTAATATTGTTTCGTGTTTCTCTGAATTTATCTGCATAAGATCGGCCGCATGTTGATAAGCAACAAGATAGTGGAGACGAGGTTAAGTACTGTGAACAGTTCAACAAAGCCATATCCGCATAATCATTCGAGCCGTGCTCTGGTGCATGGGGTCCCGGGTTCAAACCCTGCTCCAGCCAAGGGAACTTTGTGGTGGATAAATACCGTGTGCGTCTCCCGTTTCCTCTCACTGTCTTCATTCCACTATTTCTTTCATTGCTCATCGTCACAATGTCCTTTATCCAAACTGGCATAACCGTGGGACATAAAGTTCAAAAATTCCATTTCATTTTTCATTCGAGCCTGCTAGAGAAATGCCTTTGTAGTGTTGTGACTGAAACACACAGTCAGTGCACTCAGGCCATTCGCTCCGCATCTTTTCCTGCTTCCCTCTGCCTCAGCTTGGCATCTTCCTCTGGTCAATACGCACCCAGGCTGTGTGTGTTCCTAGATCTGTCTCGTGCTCGGATCAAAATTCCTCTAAATTCTTGGTAATTAAATCGTAATCGAACAGTTAGGTCTATTGACTCGATTTGTTGAATTGGGGTTTAGCGTTTTTTTTTTTTTCTTTTCAGCAGTGACGTGGATCTACAGCCTATGTGTGGGATCCGAACCACACGAGCTCCCGCCGGGAACCGAACCCGGATTTCCCGCGCCGAAGGCGCGTACGCTAACTGTATGACCGGTAAACCTCTGACCATAGATTCGAATATCTCATGTAATTGATTTCATTTGTTGGGCTGCTTCTCAGTACACCAGGAGAATCTTATTACCCAAGAGTTAGAAATGGGCAAGTATGCTAGTGTGCGTGTGTGTGCGTATTAGAGCATTTGTGTGCGGAAGGGGTGGAAGGCAGCCTCTAACAACCCAAACGAACTTCAATGTAGTAAATATGCATAGGGAACTTGTTTTTTCAAAAGTAGAATACGAACTGAATTTTACTTGTAGCATCTTCCAGTGGTCATTTTATGAGTTTTTCAATGTATTAAACTTTCATACAAGTACACCTGTCTTCATTAAATCTTGCGTATATACTGTTTACGATTTTTCGCATTTATTACATTTTTCCTTCCGCTTTTAGCTGAAGTTGAATGATTAGTTAGTGGAAATGATGAAAAGCATTCTTTGTATGAAAATGTTCCCCAAAAATATTTATAAAATTATAAGCAAAAAAAAAAAAAAAAAACAGTCTGTCTTGGCAGTCGTTCTTTCGAGGGATTTTCGTTGTAATAAAGGAAAATTCACAAATTTCCAGCAAAGGAGCTGGGTGAGGGACGTAAGGAAGGGAGTAAAATGTTAAATCTGTTGATCGACGCCTAATCACAGGGAGAGAGAGCGAGATATTTTTTGGAAGGGGGGGGGTTAAATTGAATTGACCTTACTTCCGTACATACATACCACTAAACAGCTGCAAGTTTCAGGGTGGTGGTGAGGTGATTTTAGTTTAGCGTCCCGTTCAGCAGCGAGGCTATATGAGACGTGGACCTACTGATTAACGTGGAATCTGAACCACATGAGCTCCCCCCGGGAATCGAACCCGGGTCTCCCACGCCAAAGGCGCGTACGCTAACCGCTTAGCCACGAGGGAGCTCTGGAAGTTTCAGGGGTCTCAGCCCCTTAAAAAACCTCCCTAGGTATGGCGCTATGATATATATATGATATCTCCAATGAATCAATTTAAGGAACTCGACTGCTCTCATCCATTGTTTTGAATAGGCTTTTCCGTTATCCTAATTTCCGGGGGAAGGTGTTCGGTGGCTCAGTGGTACAGCGCTGACCCGCAGGTGTGACGAGTTCCTGGTTCGATCTCAGACCAAACAGGTTTCTGGTGGACAGCAGCATGTCATTTTTTCTCTTCTCCCGCAGCCTCATTCCACCAATTCTATCATCATCATTCACTTCCATTAATCATCCGTTGTTTTAAGCCTTAAAAGATATAATCATGAGAAGTTATGTTAAAGTTCTCATTTAATTTCGTTTAATATATGTTCTTACTTTACTTCGTTATACATACAAATTAAATATTTGTAATGAGCGGAAGATGACCCACTACTTGGTCTTGGTCACTTGGCTGTTTGTGAAGACCACTCAAAGCCAAAGGCCTATAAGATATAAAAGGAACGCAGTTGGTAATTTTGTTTCCTTGTGTTTCCAATAGCATATCATTGGAAAAGCAAAGCAACTGCGTTCCCACGTTTTTAACACTATGGTCCTACAGTAAAACATCTGTTGGCGAGCAGCCAAGCAATCAATGCCAATGCCACGAGTATGATGTGAGAACATACATACAGTATGCCTTTAAATGAATAATTTATGAATGTTTACAAGGTGCATATTAGTGTGAAATAAAACTTCGTGCAAGTTGTACGTGTATAATAACACTCCAACATACTACGTAGCTCATATCAGGTGCCAGTTTATATATGTTTCAAATTTGTGGTTTAAGCTTTATTGAACGATCAAAATACGAAGAAAATTGCTAGATATTAATTTTTCGTAATCCCTGTTGTATATCAGCATTCTGGCCGCGCTGCAAGCTAACTTTAGATGAACAACTACATAGACCGAAATGGTCATTTCCAAGATATCACTGCTGAGTCACTAATAGTGTCAGCAACGACAAATTACAGATAGTTACTAGTAACGACATGTACAAAAGATACAAAAATTTTCCTTAGGAAGGACCGTTGGAGGTTGAGATATCAACCCCCCACAAACTGCATTTCTCATGGCTGACTCACTTATTCTCTGACTGATTGACACAAATGTTTAGTATGTTTCCGACCAGCAAGAAATACGAAATTTGCTCATTGATAAGGAGTAAGATGTAACTCTCCAGAAGATTCGAACATTTCGGACACCATTGCTAAGGAGACCAAACAGTGCTATAATCCTTCCAGACTATCCCTTGTATAAACCGAAATGATCAGTTTCAACAAGCACGACTCCTGACTATAATAATGTAAGCAATGTCAAATTACAGACAGTTACCAGCAGGCTCGTACTAAGGGTGGAGCAATCGCTCAAGGGGGGCGAAGATTATTTATTTTTTTTTTTTTTACAAACCCAAGAAAATTCACCGCAAAGCCCACATAAGCGCCACTGGTAGAGCGTTCACCTCCGGTGCTTGGGGTCCCTGGTTCGATCCCAGCTCGCGCTCCCTGGTGTAGACTTTGTGGTGGACAAACACCGTGCTCGTGGGCTTTCTCGGGGTTCTCCCGTTTCTTCCCACTTTCTTCATTCCACCATTTCACTCATTTCTCATAATCACCGTCTCCTTTAGACTAACCGGCATAACCGTGGGACGTAAATCTGAAAGATTTAATTTTCATTTTAACAATGAATACAACAAATTATTAAAAAGTGCAAGATGGTAGCAGCCAAAGAAAATTCACATTTGTTTGATTTACGACCGCTTATGTGATGTTTAAAGAGTAGTGGATGACCATTTTTTTTAAAACAAGACTTTATTCCGAATCAGAATCAAAAGTTATCGTCCTTTTGTGGAAGTTTAAAAGATTACCATTAAATTTACCACATGAAATTGGTTTTCGTTTCGTAGGTGCAATACAAACCTAGCTGCATTAATGTGTACGTTTATACGTATCGCAAAGTCTGGGATGGAAATAACTATGCGCTCACGGCGAGTGGTTTATCGGTGCGGGCGAGTTTTTTAATATCACTATTAAAATACCGAAGGCAACTAAATGATTTTTATTATGGGGTGTGGGCTAGTAGCTTTGTTCTTGGGCTAGTAAAATTTTGTTGCTTATTTGCATCTCTGTGGTACGTAATTATCCTAAGCTCTTTAATTTCTAACCATAAGGAGTTTACCCTACTCTTCTGAATATTCCAGCCGGAAACGCTCTAATTGATAGCGACTTATTCAGCATTAAATGGAACTCAGGAAATGCGTTAACTGCAAATTTCCGGTGTTTGTGAGGGTGATCTGCGATTGGATGTCGAAGTTATTTCTATTCATGTCTACTTATGAATATTTTCTTACATCAGCAGCTTCTGATGCAAAATTATCAACATTCCTTGCTCCTGTTTACTTTTTTTTCTTTTCTGTTTATTGTAAGACTAGCAAATGCCCCCCCCCCCCTCCATGTTCTTCGGGTAATATTTTGCGTTCGTTTCTCCTGGGTCAGACACCTCGTTTGAGATGTTAGTGAACTACCACATCTTTTTTCCCCTTTCTAGGTCAAGTATCAGAAGAATGTTGAAACACGTATTTAATTATTTTAAATGTAAAGTCTGTAAATGCTAAATTTCTCTTTAAAAACAAAACAAACAAGCAAAAAATCCAAGACATGGGCATCTTAGTGAACCACCTCAACCCCTTTTTCTTCCATTCTAGGTCAAATAAAAAAAGTACTGAAACAAATTCGTAAGTACTTTAAATGGAAGTGCCAAATTTAATTTCTCTGATACCGAAGAAAGGGCGTAACCATTTGATCAGATTAACTAAAAAAAATTCTTAGAATCTACGATAATCTGAGATATGAGCGTCGTAATGAACTACCGCACTCCTTTTCTTCCCTTTTAAATTAAACATCTAAAACGCTGCAGAAGTTCAAGTACCAAATTTCATATCTCTAACTTCAAAGAATTCCGAGATATGAACATCTTATAGTAATTGCTGCCATTTCACCCTCTTCCACGCCGAATTTCCAAAAATTCTTCTTTAGTACTATCGTATGTCACAAACACTTTGTACTTTCAAGTTTCTAGTTTAAGCAGTTTGGTATAGGCTACGGTCAATCAGTCAGCAGTTTGGCCCAGTCGTTTATGACTTCTCTCATAGAAGATACCGAACTTAGGCATGGGCGCGAGACCAAACGAGACGAGAACTGAAACAAGTCTCGTCTCGTCTCGCAAAATCAAAAGCTGTTCTCGTCTCGCGTCTCGTCTCGTCTCGCAGACCTAAGTTCTCGTCTCGCGTCTCGCAAAATTTTGGAAGTCTCGTCTCGCGGTCTCGCGCGAGACTTCTCGCGTTGGTCTCGCGGTCTCGCAAATCAATACTGGAATAATGTAGTCTTCATTCGACCCTTTTAAAATAAGTTTACATAGTTTTGTTTCATAGTTGCATTGTTACACAATGCTTATCCACTCATTCCTATTCACAATGCTTGATTTTACACCCCACATTCTTGGTATTAAAAAATGCCAGTTTTCTGTAGTCTCTGTCTATGTGAAGTATGAATGAAATCGGCATGTTACATTTGAGTAACCTTACTTGCAAGATAAAAGCTTTCAAATAACTTGGTAAGAACGGTAACTCAAATAGACGTATTTATAGTAAACATACAGCGTTATTAATATATATTTCACAACTTAAATGCACTTTCATCTAAACGTTTTCTTAACAATTGAGAGTTACGAGATTAATCTTTAATAACTACAAGAAAGACTACAATGAGCTTAAATAAAAATTTATTATTATTATTATTATTATTATTATTATTATTATTATTATTATTATTATTATTATTATTATTATTATTTAGTCTAACCGAATTACATACAAGATTTCCAATACTTGGAATTATTGTCACATGGAATTAAACAGTTACAATTTTAGATCTAACTCTGTTACAAGTAACACACGTTGGAGATACAGAAAGCAACAATGCAGAATCGATAGTCACCTTGAACAACTAACATAAATCTGAATCTTACTTACATACTCTACAAAGACAATCACAAATATTACCTAAGAAATTGAAATTTCACATTAATTCGTCTTCAATAAGAAATGAATTCATTTTCTACAAAACACCCTTCCCCCTCACACACACACCAAAACAATTGGTGAGAGGATCCGTCTTGCAGCCATAAATCCATTTATCCTAAATTTATGTTTACGGAAAGAAACAACTGTTTTATTTTGACTAAAAAAAAATTTCCTTCTTAAACAAGCCAATAGGCCCCTTTTCTGCCTTCATAAAACGTTACCGTAAGAAAACAATTTGGTGGGCAGGGGGAACAATATATAATGAATTGAAAATAGGAAGAAGAAAGTCAGAGTGTCAGAGACAGATAGAAACAGAGAGAGAGAGAGAGAGAGAGAAGATATGGTATCATCTGACCGACGCCTCGAATTTCTGCACTGAAGGAAAAATCAAAGCGAGCCGTATATTTTTGAACTAGGGTATTTTTACCGAGGGTGCAATAACAGAAGACCGGAAACCGCAGCCGCGAATATGCAATGTTACCTAAGTTCATTGTTTCCGTCTACAAAATTTTCCGAAAAGACAGCTTCCAAATATGTCCTCAATAAAGGAATTTAAAAAAATGTATTGTACTGGTGTTTGCTATCCTGCTTTTATGATTTGTCAAGATGTTGTCTCATCATCAGGAGGAGGGTGGATACACAAGACAAAACGTGTCGTTTTTTCCCCCTATTTGCCTCCCCCTCTTCAAGAACTTTATGACCAAAGATCTTGGCTCACGACACCAAAGAGAAAATAAAGAAAACAGTGTAGATAATGGAAGGATCTATTTTATTGCATTTTGGGAAAGTAGTGACAAAAAAAAAAAAAAAAAAAAAAACTAACACAATCTTTATTTCTTGAATCTTTTGTCATGAGGAAATCTCCTAAAATAACTAGATTTTGATTAACCTTGTTAACTTAAACCTATCATGAAATCAGTAATTGTGACAACCTGACCAAACCATTTCAAGAAACAATAACAGCTAACTAAGCAACTATCAGTGTTGCCGAAAAGTCACAAGACTTACCCCGTTAACTAGATACTTTGAAACTACCAAAATAACAGTAAAACATAAAAAAATCAATACAAATTTCATAATACAAAGGAAAATTGTATTTTTTTTATTTCCACTAGTCGACATAATTTATAGTAAATGTTCAAATAAATGCTAGCCCAAAAGTTTAGAAATAAACTATTAGTTACTGACTTGCCTTCGTCTGCGATTGTCTCTACGATTTCAGGTGATGATGTCGTGTAGAAGGGATATTTCGATGAGAACCATGCACTTCTAAGGTATCAATTTTGTAGAACATTAACATCTTTGGGGAATTCATAATTATGACAGCATTGTTCCCTACTGCAAAGTACAGCACGAACGCACAATATTGATTTACCTTTTCTGGACCCATTCTGTTCGAGGGTTGGGGACGAGCAAGTTCAAACAAATTTTCTTTAAATATTGGCTTCACTCGAAATAAAAGTATTTTATATCCACTCGAGAACTCGGTTCAAAAAATCTCCAATTCGACTCGATATTTGCTCAAGTTTCGAGTAGTGTCGGGTCCAAACGAGTTTAATTCTATAGTATTAGTAGTTTTTATATTAACTAGTGATGCTCACGAGATGCGACAAGAGGAAAAATTAGTCTATCTTGAGATGTCGTTAATGTATCATCTCGAAACAAATGTGAACTGTTTCTTGAATATCACCAGTCCTGGTCACGAGGTGAGACAGATTTGATTTTGTCTCGCCCAGTCTCTATCTCTCGCCTCAAAAACAAAAATGAAATCTTTAGTTTTACGTCCCACGGTTATACCGGTTAGGCTAAAGGAGACGGTGATGATGAGTGATGAATGAAATGGTGGAATGAAGAAAGTGGGAGGAAACGAGAGAACCCCGAGGAAACCCACGCACACGGTGTTTGTCCACCACAAAGTTCACTTGGCGGGAGCTGGGATCGAACCCGGGACCCCAAGCACCAGACGCCTCAAAAATAAGATTAAACAAAACAAAATACGGAAATTTAGCTGTTTGTTTAGCAAATAGTAAATATTTTCACTTTCGGTATGACCAGGCCTGAATTCAATTAATTTTTGGTGTTTATTTAGCGTGGTAATGGTACAGGAGGAGTTATATAAAGAATAAACACGCGAAATTAGTGGACAATTTACTGAAGATATTTTCAGCGAAACAATTGTTGTTGTTCTCCTTCTTTTGCGAAAGCTTCATCCTCAACCATATAAGTGTCTACACGTTCAGCCGAATCTTTATCGAATTCATCGTCTGAACCGTCTGAATTCTTGTCAGCTTGTCAGAATTTCTCTCGAAACTGTTTTCGTATTGAAAACATGGATGATAAGTTCCGAAGGCTTTTGGCAACAACAGATCCTTTCATTTCTTCTTCGGGCAAATCATTTCATAAGAAAATGAAGAATTTGTCATCTGAAGCTGTAAACCTTTTAATTATTTCCAACACGGAAGCTGACAAAAATTTAGACGACTCAAACGAAGGTGATGAAGGGAATAACTTCCATGGAGATTCGGCTGAACATGTAGACAATACCTATAGAGTTATTCCATATGGAAACAACAAATTATGCCAAAATCTTCGTGCGGTCGCATTCGAGATTTGAGTGTTTGTCTGAACACTTATCAATATGTGATAGGAAGGAAAATGGAATGGTTTGTAATGCACGTCATTCATGTTGAAGATACGGCCATAGTTGAATCTTAAGTTATGTTCATTTTCTTGGAGCTCTATCGAAAATGAAAAAATAATTAAATAAATAAATAAATAAATTCAAAATTGCACTATAGATATGTGGACAGTCCTTTTTTTTTTTACCGCGTAGTAGTGACGCAAATACACATTTTGGGTTACGAAATATTTGGATCTTTTTAGTCCAAGTCGATGAATTAAACCAAAATTATATTTTCGGAAGAAATATTGAAAAAATTGTTGTGTCAAAGGGAACGTAATTTTGAGAGAATAATAAGTATCATCTGTACTTTCTATAGAAAAAAAATCATTTTTTGTGTTTCTAATTCCTATTAGTGCTAGTGGTATAAAGTATATAGTGCATAGAGAACGGATGCTGAGCTATGCCCCCTCTAACTTCTGATCGGAAATGACTAAAACGCTCAAATTTGTGTTTCTGAGCCTCACTAAAGTATCTGTTTTCATGTTGTCACTTTATATTGTTGTTGTTGCTCCAAAATTCAAAAAAGAAAAAGAAGAAGAAAGAAAGAAAGAAAGAGAGAAAGAAAGAAAGAAAGAAAAGAAAGAAAGAAAGAAAAGAAAGCAATACATATCAATCTCCAAAACAGATGTGACCATTACAGCCTTTTGAAGCTCCAACGCTACATCAAGATTGTTGTGTTGTCTGCATTCCAGGGTCTGAAACCGCTATAAACAGAATCAAATTTTGCAAGCAATTACAAACAATCGTGAACTGAGTCTACTAAAAGGAGTGAAAACAGAAAAACACGACTCTCGTTTGTGATTACATTCCTTTTTACACCCGGACTTTGTTTACAAGAATGTTTTTGTGGAATTTTACAGTTGCTAAGGAACGTGAAACAGCAAGGAACGTGCAGCCACGTAAACACATGCCGGGACAGAAGTAAGTCGAAATACATATTGAAATTATCACCACTTGTGGAGGAAGCATATTTCTTGCTGGAATCAAAATATTGTTAATATTCCACTGTGCCTTTTTGTTCCACACGGTTTAGAACTTTATATATATATTTCTGGTTATTATCATTCACATAATCGACCGTCTTGCTCGATTTTTCGCTTTCAGGTGGAATGACTCTATATGGTTGAGGACTAAGCTTACGAAAAATAAGGGGGAGAAGAACAATTGTTTAACTGAAAGATTAAAATGACTTCATTAAGTTATATTTTAATTAATAAATGACTGGTAGATTGACTCTGTCCTAGCTATTGAAGTAGACAAAGTATCTTTCCCTCTCGAATCTCAAACTTCCGCTATATGGATCCGCCATTTTGCATTTTTAAATTTTAATGTCAAATTAGTAAGTTTGTAATCAACAAAGTCAAATGCACCAATGTACCAAGTCCAGTTCGCCAATTTTACTTTCTCCAAATTTGGTCCTCCATTTTTTTTATTTGATGTTAAATTGATAATTAACAAGATCAAAAGCCTCATTAGAGCAATTTTTTGTCCATTTTTACTGATTTTGAATTATGACCACGTTTCAAGCATTTGGTCCATAGTTTATCGATCTCTGTGCGTCGCCCTTTTGGCCCGTCGCTCTCCTGGCTGTCGCTTTCTTTGTGCGTCGCCTTTTGACCCGTCGATCTCTTGGCTAACGCTCTCCTGGTCGTCGCTCTTTTGCCATCACTCTCTTTGCTGGCGCTCTACTGTCGGTACACCCATGTTTATTACAAAACTCGATCCTGACATTATTAACTATCTTCTCTTCAATATGTATGATGGTACTTGCAAAAGAATACCATATCAATATCACAAATGTAAACTATGCGAGACCGCGAGAAGTCTCGCGAGACTTCTCGCGCGAGACTTGCTGAAGTCTCGTCTCGCGTTCTCGTCTCGCAAAAAATATCAGGTCTCGTCTCGCGTTCTCGTCTCGCAAAATATTATAAGTCTCGTCTCGCGTTCTCGTCTCGTTTGCGAGACGAGACGAGACGAGACTTCTTGCGTTCTCGCGTCTCGCGCCCATGCCTAACCGAACTCATGTGGTTCGTATTCTACATTACGGTGTAAGTTCACGTTTCATATAGTCTGAGTACTGACTGAAATGGATGCTAAACTTCAATCAAAGCAAAACATTCAAATGAAATGAAATTTCTGTTTCAGGTGAACCGAATATATGCCCTTTGCCTGAGAGAGAGAGCGCGAGAGAAAGAGAGGGTGAGACATGATAAAATAATGATTATGACAGTTGGTGGAATTAGAATGTGGGAGTAAACTGGAGATAGCCTAGAATCGAACCAGGGATCCTTCGCACCAGAGGTGTGCGCTCTACGACTGAGCTACTACCATGCCTTCTGGGAAGCAAATTTCATAATATAAACACACACAGTTATTTCATCTTCTGTTAAATGTACTTGTTGAGAAACAGATTGAGAGATAAACACTTATAATGATGATAAATTAATAAATGTTCTTAGAGCATTATTTTATTTTATTCAGTACTACTTATAGCCGTTTCTAGACGAGGCAAATGAACATCTGTTTTGCGAAACAACATTGATACAAAGCACACGTCAAATTGCGTCAGTTCCTGTGTACCAAATGACTTTCCTGTATCAGTGAGTCCAGAGTATTATTAACTGAGAACATATTCCTCAAGGATAGAGACTAGGTTGTTTTACGTAACATTTCGACCCGCTAGGAATTTGGTCATGTGATCGATTTTGTCGGCATGATGTGGAAGCTACCTATACAGCAGCCAAAAGAAAATTAGGAGAAAATAAAATAGAATAGTCTGTCTATTCTTAGAACACACGACACTTTTCACTTGGAAAGTATTCTTCTTTGGTTCAATTTATGTTCTTTAAGTTATCATAACGCATACTACTACACTGAATACGTAGCTGCAGTTTTGAAACCTTTATATTGCATAAACCATAATATGTATGTTACATCATAATGTTCCAGGAAAACAATAAAAAAGAAACAAAGAACGAAATACGCATTTAACTACAAAATACAAGGTTTGCAGCCATAAAGACTTGAAATAATGTGTAAGTAAAGTATAAATGATTATTCTAGGACACGCATACCTAGTTTGTGATCAATCATGCAAATTTTTTATTTCCAAGATTTTAGCTTAGATTGGCTTGAAAGAACTATTCTTCCATTGTATTGGAAGAACTATTCTATGACTACGAGATTTTAATGTATTTTTTTTTTAAGAATAAGCCTATTAGTACCGTATTTTGTAGCCAGCAGTGGCGTATTTAGAATTTTGTTTTTGGGGGGGGCAATTGCCCACCTGAGTTTAAGAATTATATATGTTTTAATAGATTGTCTAAAATGACACTCCTGCAAGGCAAATCTAAAATGACACTCCTGCAAACACAAGTTGAATACTTGTAATCTCATTTCAACTTAACTGATTTCATTTTAGAAAAAAAAATGGAAATATTTAGTTTTATCTGTGAACGTTTTCAACTGAAAGAAAAAGTTGAGACAAGTTGAAGCTGAAATATACTGATTGCAGTTTTGATGGCAAGAATTGCAGACTGGTGGATCTTGTGCAAGGGCGCCGATCCTAGGGGCCCGGGCCCCCCGAAAGCTCATGTGGGCCCCCTAGCATTTGTGAATGTACAATATTTTGCATACTTTGAATGTAATTTGTTTTAAAATCCTCATATATATGCCGTCTACATCTGAATGCCCCCCCCCCCCCAATTTACAGAGAAATCGGCGCCCTTGATCTTATGTGATATGTTACACACAAATTTAGTATGAAATCTTTTTATTCTATTCTTAGAAGAAAAAGGAAGCATCCTTTTGGCCTACCTAATTTCCCGGGCTACATACTCTCCTCCCCCTCTTGATTTTCTTTAATTCATATTCCTTTCTTTATAACTAAAGGAGGTAAATAATCCTTTGCTATAATAACTAAAGTACGGTTATGTTGATATCCGTGCAAGTTGATGTCGCTTATCAACTCCTCTTAGTTTTGGTGTTACTGACGACGGCCGACTTGAATCACAACTAACAACGGTCAAAAGTATAATGGGAGAAACGAAAGAAAATAACAACTAAGAAAAACAGAAGAGTAGAATGGACGAAAGAAAGAAAGAACACAGTTCTTACGTGGAATGAAATTTGACAAATATGGTAATTTCTGATCAAAGAGCATAAGAAAATGGAAATTCAATGAAATTTTTAGAAATGGTAAGAAGGATTATGGTTATACGTGGAAAATGTATTGGTAATGACTAGTGTTGTAAAGGCCTGGGGAAAAAACCGGAAATTTTGGGTAAAGTTTTTTTTACAGTTTTTTCCCGAGCTTGAAAAAAAACTGGTAAAATTGGGAAAAATTGAAATTTTCGAATATTTTACTACATTATGCTTTTAAAATGAAAACTAGTTTATATTTACTAGTTTACAGTGAAAATCATTAAGTAGTTATGTTTCTCGTATTAGAGTAGGGAAATTTTGTGGCAACAAATATATTTGCACCTCTGCTTTAAAGTTCGCACCGTGATAGATGGAGTTATGGCTACAAAAGATACTAAAATATAATCCTGAAGGTAAACGCGCCTGAATTCAACAGGCACCCGAATTCGACATACCTGTGCTTAAATGTTGTCCCTGCGATCGTGAATAGAAGTGGCAACATTATGGGAGTGTCTTTCCTCGTGTCAAAAATGCGGTTACAGTAGATGAGTCATACGCATGGAGAAAAGAAGTACATTGTTGTGTGTGTGATACACTCTTCGAGAAAAAACACATAATCTTAAGAAAATCATAAGACGGCAGGTTATTTTCGTAAGACTTTTATTAAAGTTAGGTTTGCTTCAAGCAAATAGTGGTACTTTAATGTTGTAAAGGAATTTCAATCAGTGCGTTTTGTTTTCTTCTGTGAGGACAAAGGTTGTGATGTAACATGGCCGGAGGGTTGTCGAAAACACGAGCCTTTATTTGTAACGTGAACCGGATTTCGACAAGGTTGTCGAATTCATACTCAGTAGTGCAAATATAATTTTAACTGAATATGTAAACGTACAAGTATGTTCAAAGTCTTTCATAAAGCTATTTGTTGCATAATTCTCCGATAGTTGTAACCTCAGTTCGATATGGAATGTCGAAATCAGGTTCCTGCATGTCGAATTGAGGATCTTCGAAGTAACTACTCAGTTCAGAAAATTTAAGTTGCGTTCTTTTGCCCGTCTGATAATTTCTGCATAATAATAAAACAATATTTGAAGCTGAGAAGAGATTACTACTACTAATAATGCCGACTTAATGTTTTACATGGATATAATTGAAGGTGTCGAATTCAGATACCGCAACTGTCGAAACCAGGTGAAGTGTGTCGAATTCGGGTTCCATTGGCGAGTTCCAGTTTCATAAAAAAAATTTAACATTAGCATTTGAGCCTTGAAGTGACTTTTAGTATTAGTAGAGACTGTACATTTCAAGGAAAAAAATGAGCCAACACCGACCAATATTATGGCCACAATAGGCAATTGATTTTGAAAAAGGTCCTTAACCTGTCGAAATCCGGCGCGTTTACCTTAATTAATATAGACACATTTAATTATCGTAAGTAATCTTATAAAGTTACCGTTTTATGACAGGAAAATGTTAAAATAACAGGGTCAGAATCATTTTAGTTAATACCAGTATGTTAAAATTAAATATATATATTTATGGAAATACGAATCTTCTTTGTGCTGTGTAAAATTTCCGAAAATTTGGAACCCATTAGAAAAAAATCTTTTGCTCGGAAACCTTGGCAAAACCCGGAAAATATAATAAACTATTTCTTCGCCTGATGCTAATCTTATTTGTTGTAATGTGTCTGCAGCATATATATATATATATATATATATATATATATATATATATATATATATATACAACGTATTTCGCTAGCAGGAAAAATGCTTAAAACAGCTTTTAATTTTAGCTTTTAGTTTTCTGATTTCTGACAAAAATCACTATTATTTGTATATTCTTCGAACAACTCGAAAAGAGAGAGGATCTTATTTGCATATACACACATACAAAGCACAAGTGCGTAAATTTGAGCAGCGACAAGTAAAAGAATTAAAGAATTTAGCACGTAAAACTTCCGTTCGTTATTATTAAAGACTAGCAGAATATTCTTTCTTCACACAGAGAGAGTACGTTTCATTTTGGATATAAAGGGCACCAAAACCGTCATCAATGAACTTAGGAACCCCAAAAACTATGAATTCGACACTAGTATCAGTCATTTTCAATTACTTTTACATGTCATCCTCCCCCTTTAGGAGTACTAATCGGGGCTAAATTTGTATTTAAACGGCATCGGAATTGTCATTGTTCATCACAACCACCCCGAAAACTATGGATTCGACAACTAATACCGGCCATTTTCGATCATTTTTATATACCCACCCTTCTCCGTCCCCCAAATTGTGGCACTGAATTTGGATTTAAACAGCATCAGGAATGTTATTGTTCATCACAATAACCCCAAAAACTAAGGATTCGACACTAATTCATTCATTTATATATATCACCACCTTCCCCCTCCCTAAAGAATCTGAGACCAAAATCTATTTATCAATACAATATGCTCTGACTTTTTATGTGAATATGTAAATTGGATAGTTTTAATATATTTGACCCCCTTAATAAGTACAAGATAAGAGTTGATCAAGAACTCAATCGTGGATAGTGCGCACAATTTCCCATTCATTACGAAAATTTGCAAATACTTCAGAACTGGTTTCGAGTTTTACATGTTAGTGTGATATTGCTTTAGTTAAAAGTAACAAGTTCGTAAATTAATAATATTGTTGATTGTGCAGCGAATTCCTACATGGAAACTCTCCGGGGAAACATAGACCTTTATCGAAAAGTAATGAAAGAATAATGTAAAGTTGGCTCTTAAAACAGCTGAGTTACAGCCCATAACAATCGTGTTTGGATTACATTGGCATAGGTTAAATCTCAAGTGGGCTTTATTCTGCGGCAATGAATTTCTTAAATCATAGATTTAATTAGTTTTCACAATGTAAACTACTTGAGGTATTTTGAGCTACAGTGGCGGCTCTTGGGGAAAGTCAGATTGATATTTTAAAAAGTCAAATTTTATCGCTGCAAGCTAGGGAAGAAAGCTTACCTAATGTATTAATTCTTGTATAGATTTTCTTGAAGCTGTATGAACCTTTTTACCCTTACCTTGCTGTGAATTTGTTTTTTTGGTGATGTGACTTTTTTTAAAGAGCCACTACAAGCTACTGATAAAAAAACTAACATCAAGAGGAGTTTCTTATATATTGAAGAACGTTCTCTTCTTAGAAATGCCGTGATATAACTCGTATTGTTGGTTCATTAAATGGCTTATTCTGATAAATATTAAGTGCCTTCTTATTATCAGGCTGTTATAAAGACCGAGCACTTTCCTAGTATTTTATTGAGTGCGATACATGACTGCAGTACATGTTTACCGGGATTTTGATACACTTTGTGACAGATAGCATACAGTAAGCGTGTAAATCTTTGTTATCTTTGAACTTTACATTTGTTGTCGTAAAGTCACTGATTTATGTAATCTACGATAACTAATCAGAAAGTAATGAGCCAATAATCTCTAAAATGGTGTCTTTCGTGGTATTCTTCCTCTCATTGCAATAGGCATATATATAATTTTTTCAGCTTCTCTGCTATGTTTTGAAATCTAGTCTATTCTTTATTAATTCTTTGCCGATTGTCTTTACAAATTTCATTCTAATCAAAGTCGCTATCTCATGAGCAATGCCATTCCGGTTAATTATTATTATGACTAGGGCTCGGAAGTTGAAGACCTAAAAATTGCCTTAAAAGGACCTATAAAAAGACTTTAAAAATAACTAGAAAAGGACGTAAAAACTGGGGAAGAAGGACATAAAAATAAGACCCAATTTAATTAGAATTACATATTTAATGAATATAATGCTCAAGAAATACAAGCTTCTGGTAGGTTAATGGTCTGTAATTCTTCCACAAACTGAAGTACAAACTAAAATAAGAAAACTTCCCCACCCTCACCCCTAATTGTGATTGTTGCAGATCTGGTCTTATCAGTCCAATCATTGATGAATGTCTTATCTTTTGAATTGTCTTTACTAAAGAAAAGATGTTTAAGAGGTAGTGGTGATTCGAGTTAATGATCAGTAAATTTATGTTCGAAAGATGAAGTGAAAAAAAGAAAAAAAAGACGTTAAGACCTATGAAAAGCTTTAAAAAAAGACCAATAAAAAAACGCAAAAAAAGGACAAATAAAATCCACCATTTTCTGGCCTACAATGACTCCAAATTAAACATATGTTAAGCTTCCTCTTCGGGCACTCGTAAAAAAGGGGATTTTTCCTCAACTTCTAGGCCCTAATTATTACAAATAGTTCAGTAAATAGCCAAAAGTTACAAGGAACAACTTGTAAGTAAAATGCGTAGCGTGTCAGTTCATATTGTAGTTTCCTTGCAAGAAATTTGTCACGACATGTTCACGTGTGTAGCCAAAGTGCAGAAGCAATTTTGAATACAGTACTCCTATGCTGCTCTCTTTTGTTTGTTAAATTTTCGTTTTGGATACGGTTTTGAGTTTCTCTGTAAACTCTGACTCGATGCTTCTTTTGGTCAGATGTCAATAATTAAAAAGTCACTTACAAGGAGATTTACGGAAGTGTAACTCACCAATTTGAATGAAACTGTACATACTTGTAGAATATCGAAAAATAATCGACGTGTATTTTATTATTTTGTCAGTAGTGTAGGTTTAAGGGTAGAAAACATTCTTTGAATGTTGGGGGGGGGGGGGAGTCTTTAAGCATAGACAGAAAACAGTCATTTAATATAGAAGAAAACATACTGCCAGAGGGGGTTTAGGACAGCTAATTCACAATCTGACGTCGAAATCACAAAATTTAAAATGGCTGGTCCAATATGGTGATTACAATTACAAAAAGTATTCTGGTTTGAAATGCTCTTCAGTTAGCTAAGAACAACTATAGTTGGCAGGGATTACTGCTAGAAGGTTGCAGACCGATTTGAAACCCTTTCTGTACATATTTTAACGGGATGCTTGATTAAAGTGCGTATCTGCACCTCTCACTATTCGGAATGCTTATTTAAAATGAGTTGTCTCGATTCTCACTAACCGAAGTGCTTATTGAAAATGAGTCTCCTCATTCATCCTGTAAAAATATTCAGTGATATTTTTGAATATAAATATATAAATGTAAAATGAGGGGAAAACACAATACTTGTCATTTTCAAGGACAAGAAATCTTGATTTTTCAGTTCTATACTAAGTAAATTGAACAACGAACGTTTCATCTCTTCATGATTTTTTTCTTTGTTCTCTTTATGCTGTTAACGAAATATAAAGGTATCAGATATCATTTAAATAACTCATTTTTCGACTACAAAAATAATGTATATTATTTTTATTTCACATTTTTGTCCTTTTTCAGATACGTCATCAAAGATCTCCGTCAGCCTCCAGAGAATTCAAAGAAATCACAAAACGAGATGCCCAGGTGCGGCTTACATATGAATTGGAGAGGCTTGTCAAAGGAGCTCCAGAGGACAAAAAGGAGGTATGGTATGCTGCATTGGAGTTTTGTTTGGGAGTGGGATCAGAGGGTAAAAGTGAGGGAGAACGCGGGGGCACGTCGTCCACCCACTTCCAGAAAATATCCGTGGCGTCTTCCCACAGTCTAAAAAGAGTTACAATGGGCAAACATAGGCACGGGGGACGGCGTGACGTTATGCGTCTCCTTACCTTTTCAGATCCACTTTTACCCCTGGGTGGGATAGTTATTAACCGCTTAACAGTAACTGTGAAAACTGAAGTACTACTTCTTTTGCATGCCGATAGGGTCAGGTAATTTAATTTATTAGCAAAGAAAAAAAGAATGAAACATGTTCAGACAGAGAAATAGGACGGTTCTGAAATGTTTAGTACTCAGTCTGAAGGAGGAGATAAATGTGAATGGGAGTGTTTCGATTTCTTTATTCATAGCATTTCACTTTCAGTTGACATCATGCACTCGTGGACGTTAGAACACTGTGCTTTTGTATAAAACTGTTTTGTGAGGAGTAGTGAATTAGTGATCGTGTTTCAGTATGAGTTTCGCAGCACATTCAAAATTCACTGAAATGGCTCTGTCGTTCTCATAACACAATATTAGGTTAGGTTTATAAGCTTCAGGAGGCTTATTAATGCAAATCAAACCACCAGGTGCTCCATGTATGGTGTATATTCTGGAAGGACTTCAGAAAGTTAGAAAGCAGTATTAATGAAGTCCAGGCCGCATTGCTCGGAGCCATGCTACGGAACTTCGTGAGGCGTATTTTGAATACATATTTACATTTTTACCCATACAAATACACCCCTTCAAGTTTGTGCAGGAGATAACAAATTACACACATATTGATACTTCGAGGAAAATGAAAACGTTTCGCGATTTGATGTTGTTTCATGGCCTCTACGGTTCCAAGATGTGTCAGTGTGTGATTGTTTTTATGAGGGTATCTCAAATTGTTTATGAGAGGGAGCCCTGTACATTAGATAATTTGAAGAACAGTATTCAACAAACTATCCAAACTGACAGAGGCTGTAGAAAAATGGAAACAAATTTCCACTCACACTTATAACAAAATACATAAACAAAAATTTACATCATCTGCAAGATGTTTTTTTGCACAGATGAATATCATTAAATGCTATGTAATCATGAATGTTTTTAGCCAATATTTTCTTTTAAGCATAGCTAAGAAATTGTGAATTGTGATCATGTCAAAAACGTTATACTTTTCTATCTCACCCTGTATATTCTATGTGAATTTATGAATTTGTTTAGAGTATACGTCGTGTAAAGATATTCTCTCTGAAGTATAGATTGTAGAAATATATGTTTATAATGCCTCAACTATCATGTTCGAAAAGAATGCAATTTTGTTTGTTTGGAAGTTTAACGTCTTTTTTTTTTTTTATCACTAAAGTATAACTAAGATGAGACTTCAACACTAAAACTGATTCAGATACACTCATGGGTTGGAATCCGAAACCACACACAAGCACGCCTGCTAATCACTTCATTCCAGAGTACACAATTACCGTTTAATGTCTTTAGGAAGTCTTAAATCCTAACCTATAAGATAAGTAGATTATTATTATTATTATTATTATTATTATTATTATTATTATTATCGTGGTCGTCGTCGTACGAATTTATTTTCACCTTAATTTAAGAAATAAAAAGAAAATTTTGCAGTGTTTTTAAAATACACCGTTAGCATACATTGCTTGAACTGAGTAACTCATGCAAGTGTTGAATAAATTAGTACTGTAGTAGCTCCTCATTGTAAGGAGAAACAATTCAGAGGTTAGTTGTTAAGGATGTTCTACGTCAGTTAATATAAAATTCATTTTAATTAGTAAAAAAAAAAAAAAAAAAAAAAAAAAAAAAAAAAAAAAAACAGTTCCATAACTTAATTCTTGGATTAGAAAAAAGAAGTTTCCACATGAGTATTTCAAGAACAAGAGAATTACGTGCAACTTGCGTAACGTATGCAGTTTAGGGAGATACAGCTTATGTAACATATTGAATAACACTGGTACCTTCTATAAATACTTCCAAATGTTTGTCAAAATGAAATCTTTGTTTTTAAATATTTTCCTCCTTAAAAGTTCATTTAATTCACGGTAGTTACTAGGGCAGATCAATAAGTAACGCACATTTTTTTCACACGATATTACACTGATGTGGAACGTGAAAATGAAGAGAAGTGCTTTGAAGCTCTCACTGTAGTCGTCAGTTGTTCGATCACGTGTACCTGCTCTTCTAGCGTAAGCATGAACTACTGGGCAGTGATGGGCAGTTTTTTTCTTTCAGAATCAATTTATTTCAGTTCTTTTTCAAACCAAACCAACTCACTGGTTTGCAACTTTTCCGAAGAAGAATTCGATGCCGAATCCTTTGAATAATTCCGAGTTCCCATATTATTCTCCCATATGATTCCTCCTAGCCAAAGTAATCGAACCATTTTTATCAACTGAGAGATAGGTCTAGGTGTTAAATCGTTAGGTGTCAGGGGGTATAAGTAGGAGCATATAAGGAGGGATTGCCATGTTTTGAGACGTGAGCGAAAACTTTTAAATTCTTCCTGAATCTAGTTTTTCCTTGTTAGATGAAAAGAAGGGACATAAAAGCGAAAAAGGATGGTTTGGTTGTTTCCAGATACACGTAGTAGCTTCATTAATTGCTTCTCTCTTTCAATGGATTCCTGTTCTCAAGGAGTGCTTTTGTCTGATTGTGATTACGTCCATATCTACGCCGGGTTTCAAGTAACAGCTCAAGTGAACAGGGTGACATGACCATTGAAAAGGCAATTCTTAATTATCGTTGTATTCATTTTCGAACATTCAACGTTTCTTATGGTATAGTGTGTTGTGGTGCATGACAAACTAAAATTTCATAAAGTGGGTACCGAAGAACCTCTCAGATATCCATAAGGATCACCGAATGATGACAAGCTGGACTACCTAACGCGGTACACTGAAGGAGATACTTTTCTGGAAGGTATTGCACAAATGATGAGTCCTAGGCGTACTAATACACTAGAGACCACTGCATTTGAACACTTTCTCAATTTGAGTGCTATAAAGCTGAAATAGAGGCAGCACTGCAAGCGAAGCCCTAGAATACGTGCAAAGCATGGGCGTCCGAAGAAAATTTTCTAGGGGGTTTATCTCCCTGCTTACTATATTATATTTGGTATTTTTTATTTACATGAAGAAAATCTTAAATTTGTTTTCGTGTTCCCTCCCCCCCACTTCGAGCGCCCATGGTGCAAAGTATTTCGGTTGAGTTGGTAACTGTTAAAGAAAAGCACGCTAAATTACAAAGAATGTCCATAACAACATACAGAAACCAGTGTTTATTTATTCTGTTTTGTCTTATAATCGAAAGGATGTATGGTAAGTCTAAATATTATGTAGCAGACACTTATATCACAAAAATATTATAAGTTAATACAAGAAAACTAGTTCTTCTTCTTCTTCTTCTTATTATTATTATTATTATTATTATTGTGGCGATGATTAATATTACCACCACGCCATGTCCTCCCCGCCCGCTAGTATGTTGGCTAGCGTGTGCACGCCTTTGATCCTTAGGGTCCGTAGTTTAATTCTCGGAGGCATAGCTTTGAAAGTTAAACGCATTACAGTAATTCAGGATTCTACCTTAAGCTGTAGATCCATATCACATATACTGAGAAGAGATTAAGCCCCAACTATTTAAAAATAAGCTACAATGTGAGTCAAACACACACAACGGGTCACAATAGTCGACAAGTCATTATTTTGAAGTACACCTTAGAAAAAAGTTATTAAAATGAACTGTTAAAATTCGTCGTATTAACTGAAGGTATTGGTTTTGAATCCTGCATCCGATTTTATATTTTAGCTTCCTCATACTATTACAAGAAAGTGATGAGATGATACCTGTAATGTCTAGACCTTGACCCGACCTCATACCGAAATATATTTTTTATTTAACGTTCGTAAAGTTTTTGGATGTTTATACTTTAAAAATAAATAAAATTACGGAAACTGCATCAGACGTGAACCTATTGATTGACCGGGCCGGAATTTAATTCCATTTCAGCTCGAAGGCTATACGAGATGTAACCTACTGAGCAAATACCTATCAATAATTGTAATGTAGCAAATGAACTGTAAAATAATAAATAAATTACTGTTTAATGTGGAACCCGAAATACTACTCGGATTTGTATCTGAGACAAATATTTTACTAGGAATCGGAAACTGGCCACTCAGCTGTTAACTGTTCGCATAAACATACATTTAAAATGGGATCTGAGCTAAATGTATTCTCACAGAGAAACAAATCCATGACTTCATGCCATAGACGATTAAACAAACCGTTAAACTAACAAAGAACTGGAGTTCTTGTTGAAGGTATTGGGTCCCAATTTAAATAGCCCTATTTAATTGTCTGGAATTTTGTAAATAAAATAATGATGAAAAATCACAGATAAATTCAGTTATTGAGTCTTAGTTCACTTGTACTCGATCTCTGGAGGCTATTACTCCTTTTGATTTATATCAGGTTGTCGATGCATGAGAAGCGACTGAAAAGCAAATAATGCAGATTTTAAGCATTTATTCTTCCTTTTAACTTGTTAATACATTATTGATTTATTTTTGAGTCTTTTATCATCAGTAAGAATGAATAGAACGAAATCTATAGTTCAAAGTAAAATTTAAATCACTGTATGCGTTCGATGTTCTATCACCGGGAATCGACCTCAGGACCTCGTTGACGAATCATTCGCATTAGCTACTTTCATTTCTTCTTTTTTCTTTCTTTCTTTTTTTTTTAAATGAGACACTTAATGTACTCAGTTTTTCGCTTTTTGACTTTATTTTGAACCTACACAAAGCGATCATACATGGAATAAAAACATACCAATTTCCACCAAAGAAAGAAAAATCAAATTCACTCAATCTGCGAGAAAAGTGCTAGTGACTGTATTATGTGATATGCAAGGCTACTAGTGGATTTTCCAACACATAAGACCGCTATGAACGCTGTCATAAGAAACAGCGTTGGCGAAGTTGCGTTCGTGCGCTTCGTGACAAAAGCGTGAAACTCCTTCATGACAATGCGTACTCTCATGTTGCTGCATCTGTTCATCAGAAAGTGAAGTTCCGGTAGGAGGCACTCGAGCACGCACCATACAATCCTGATCTGGCACCCTCAGACTATTATCTTTGTGTCCCGATTAAAAATTCATTGGCTGGCCAACGTTTCAATTCTGGTAACGAAGTCGAATTGGTTATGGTCAGATGGCTAAAGTCCCAAAAGAGAAACATTTGAAACTTGTTCTATGATGGGAGAAATGTATTGAGACAGGTGGCAACTATGTTGATAAGTAGCTTAAATTTGAACCTTTACTTTATATATGTTCTTGCTCTGTTACCTATTACTCCTGCTTCTACGTGGATTGTTGTGCGTTACTTATTGTTCCGCCTTCGTACATAGCTTTCCTGTTAGTGGTAAATAGTCTTTGAACCTTAAAAATAATAAATAAATAAATGCACTTTTTATTTTAAGAAAAACTGTTGTTTTTACATTGCAGAGCCTTAACAGACAGTTTGATGGGTTTATCAGGCTTTTCAGGAGGTTTCTGCAAGAAGAAGGCCCGTCGGTTGACTGGGACAGAATAGAAAAATTACCTGATGAATCCGTAAGTTTTGTTTAATTTATAAATTTATATATATAAAAAAATAATAAGTTGTGTGAAACAGTTGTTGTGAATGAAATATTGATTTGTTTAAAACAGTTTCATAAAGTCTGTTATTAATTGAAGTAATGATAAAATAAAGCAGAAGTAAAATCATATATTAAGAAATATGTATGCGAAGTAAAATCATTATTCATACTTACGTACAATTTTGATTTATCAGGTGAGAGACTATGCCACATTACCTGCTCCCACAACAGACGAAGTCCATAGGATGCTAGATAAATTAGTGGTTGTGAAGTTGAATGGTGGATTAGGTACTTCTATGGGCTGTAGGGGTCCTAAGTCAGTAATACCTGTAAGAAGCGATCTGACGTTCCTAGATCTTACAGTGCAACAAATTGAGGTAAGAATTGATTTAAACAATTTAATGATCAATCTTATGATTTCACAAGTCCAGAGAAATGCGTTATACAATAGGTGTCATAGAGAAGTACTTACATAATAACTGAATAACTAAATTCGATTGAAGTTTCGATGATTGTTATTCAATTTTATTTTACTTTCATTGTAAATCATCTCTGTTATTTCTGTAAATCTGTCTCTTGAAATAGGATATTTTCCATCAGGTTAAAAATGGCAAAAGTATTTCGTCTCCATTAAAAGAGCAGTAGGCATAATATAAGAAATTATCGCCCAGTCTCTATTCTTTCCACGTTTTCAAAAAATTTTGAAAATGTGTTGAAGTCACGACTTTGCAATTTTTTAAAGTCGTGTAATTTACTATCATCATCACAACATGGCTTCCAAAATAAGAAAAGTATTGATACAATCTTATTTCATGTCTAATATAGCTTTTGAATTAAAACACAGTAAGTATTTTGGTGGCCTATTCATCGACATATCCAAAGCTTTTAATACTATCGATCATGCTATTTTCTTAAGCAAGTTGTATACTTATGTTAGAGGTGTAGCTCACAACTGGTTTCTATCTCATTTATCCAGTAAACAACAACAGGTACAAATATCAAAATTAGTTGCAGATGGGGTTCAAACAACTTGCTCATCTTGATCAACTGTAACCAGAGGTGTTCCTCAAGGTTCCATTTTAGGACCTATTCTCTTCTTGATACATATAAATGACTTGTTAGAATATATGTATCCATCAAAATGTATTCTATACGCTGATGGCATCAGTATGACTATATCAGGAAAATCAATAGAAGTTGTTAAGAGGAAATCTGCCATTTTTACCGACAAATTAGTAAAGTGGATAACAGCGAACAGATTAATTATAATTCATGATAATTTGATTCTCTTATTTTCATTGTCCAGGAAAACTCCGTATATCACCTAGAATAAAAATATCTCATTTACTCCAATATTCTTGTATGATAAAGCTTTTAGGTGTAACCGTAAGTGACGATCTTTCATGGTCTGTTCATATCTATTTTAAACAAGAAGCTAAGTAGCGCGTGTTTTGCCTTATACAAACTTCAACTGTGTCGAAAGAAGCACTTCTTAGCTGTTACTACGCTAAGTTTAAACTGAAGCTGAAACTAGTTTAAGCTCTTTCCGATTGCAAAAGAAAGCGATTATAATATTTTTTGGATTACTCACAAAATCGATATGTAAAAAGGTTTTCATAGAAGCAAAAATTTTAACACTTCCCAGCTTATACACCTGTAAATCTATCCTTTTTACTGTGAAAAACAGGCAACTTTTTTACCTTTTACAAAAATATTTATAGCCATAATACAAGACAAGATAGTGACATATTTGTGATGCATCAAAAATATGCTAATATAAGCAAAACCGTATATATGAATTGTTAGGTTGTACAATAAACTTCCTATGTACTTGAAGAATATGACTAATGGTACTGTTTTTCGTATGAAGTTAGTTAACCTACTTACTGTAAAAAGCTATTATACTATTGAGGAATATTTAAGTGACTCATTAAGTGAAGAGCTGATAATAGATACTTACTTCTGAGTACATGCCAGGTGTGGTAAAAACGGTTACCTAATTACGATGTAAGTGATCATGTTTACATACTTGATATCTCTTATTTCGTACTTAGAAAGATGCATAGGTTCAATATTATGTGTATCTTCTGCTACCTGATAATATTGTATGTATTTTTATTGACAACTGTAATGCTTACATGAGAATTTCTTGTGTTTTGTAAGCTAATGAAACAGGCAAATAAATGAAATGAAATGATTAATAAGTAGAACATTACAAACTATTATCATTATTGCGCCCAGATGGAAGCTCATGTTGTTCGGATTCCAAATTAAACTTTTGCTCTGAAACACTGCGATGAATTACTATATTCTACTGACTATTAGGTGTTTAAATAAATGAAAAAAATCGAACATGTGTGATCTTCCTTTAAACTAATTTTATTTAATTAGATGAGTTTTATTTCTGCTGTCTGTCTACACCACAGCGCTGCAATTAAATCTTCGAATTAAAAAGAAAAAGAAAAAATAAATAAAATGAAATACTATAAAAGTAGACCAATTCTCGTTCATGAAAATATTCTGCAACTGATTGTATCACTGGAATTTCTCTAATCTGCTGTGTGATACGGTAGTTAGTGATAATACAGATACTCGATAAATGATAACATATACAGTATACTCCCTTGATAGCGATTAATACTATGATTATCACCATTGCATTTTCACTTCAATAGAAACCTTGTGCTGAATTATCTGCTTCATATAGAACGTAAAAATATTTTGCACGAAAATGATGGTATGAATATTTTGCCATACCACCATAACGTAATTGTAAAAAAAAATAATAAATAAATAAATAAAATTAAAAAATAAAATAATAACTTTGTAATTTAGGGCGAAAGAAAGCAGACATTATCAAATGTTCAACAATTTTCAAAGATAACATTAATGTATTTGTTGGAAAGACGGTTATTATGAACCTCACTTTCAAACTTTACTAGATGTTAAGTAAGAAGATTGTACGACAAAAACAATCATTTTGACATTTACAACTAAATTCTGTAGATTCCTATCAGTCAAAACAAAAGGGTTGCCAATATTATTTCGATTGATACTTTATTATTATTATTATTATTATTATTATAATAAGAAAAAGGGAAACGTACAAGAAAAAGTACCAGTCAGATATGTACCGTTAAAATGTTTATTACGTTTAGCGCTATACTCTAGTCTGGCATTCTAATGTGAAGAGGGGATATATATTTTTGATTCTTACGGTAGTGTTAAAATGACTTCTGACAAATCAGATCTCATATCTTGTACATGAAAGAGCAGTCGCATAATGCTTATACCCATACACTGGTGTTTGTATATATATATATATATATATATATATATATATATATATATATATATATATATATATATATATATATATATATATATATATATAGATAGATAGATAGATAGATAGATAGATAGATAGATATAATAATAATATGCGACTGAAATTTCATATCTGTATATGCAAGTTTTTAGAATGCTGGGCCTGATTGTAGTCTATAACATAAAATACATTATAGAACCGTAGTTGCAGATCAAAATAAGTATTAATCTTTTCCTGTTTCATCCGAAGCTTTAAGAAAAAGCATTGACAAGGATTGTGAAACTTGCTTATTGGCGTGTAATTTCAATAAATTGCAAGTGAAATAAATTTCTTTTAATTTGAATAAATTTATTGATACTGTAGTATTGTAAAATAATATTATTTGTTGTTGCATTCTTGTATTTGTACTCATAGTAACAATGTTTTTCTATTATCATCATAGAAATGTTTTAATGAAAGTTGTATGATCTGTGATAAACCGTAATTCTCTCTAAAAATTCTTTTAGTTTCTTACAGTGGAACTCATATATGTATAGACGTTACTAGTATACTCATACTTGTGTACTGTAGTATCCATTTTACCTTGTTGTAATCAAACTTTTTAAATATTTGTACCGATGAAATTTGTGTAATGTGTATTGTGATTAGAAGCATTAGTTTGATCGGTCGTTGTGTAGTTTCATGTCTTACGATTGGGCAGGAGAGAATAATGGAGGCACCTAATGAGTGCAGCACTCAGCTAACCAGTATTATTTCATATGACCTCAGGTCGAATCTACAAGCTATGTACTGGCCATCAGTCTTTGAAACACTAGAAAAGACTTACGTTAGCCTGAATAATTAAACATAATTTAAGTAGTAATTCAAAATTTCATCAAAATAGCATTTCTCATACTTTCTTCGAAAGTAAATAAAACTTAAGTTTAGTACATGTGTTCTTGTCTGGATGATTCTTGAAACTACATAAAATTAAGCGAAGAGTTTTTGTTTTACTGTCAGCTTTAAGGCAGAATGAAACAGCATCATTTTCAGTATCGGAAGTATAGAATTAAAAAATAAATAAATAAATAAATAAAATCAGTTTAACGTCCCGTTGTTGTGTTCTGTAGGCTAACAAGGCGGATGATCAGTCAAAATGAATAACTATGAAAGAACGGGTGGAACTGAGTATGTGGCATAAACAGGGCGATTTCCAGAAAACTCAGATACGATATGTTGCCCCCAGAGAGTATAGAATACCGTACTTACTACTATTTTAAAGCTTATTATTTCAGATTTTTCCTATACAAATGCACAGACTGGGATTTATGTATCTGGAGACGCGTGGCTAAGAATGTTGTGTGGCCCCCATTCACTAAAAATAATACGATTCAATAAAAACATATCAATGAGCAGAAAGGAGTTGATAAAATATATCCAAAAATAAGTTTTCATAATAATAATAATAATAATAATAATAATAATAATAATAATAATAATAATAATAATAATAATAATAATAATAATATAAGTAATAGAAGGAAGAAGTTATTAAACAAGTTGCACCATGTTTGCGGATGTGCACGAGAGACTAGTTGAGGCTATCTCGTCTCGAATCTCACCAAGCAATGTTATATTTGTGTTCAGAGTGTATAGTCTCATTCTGACGTTTTTCAGCATTCAGAGATTTACCAGTAGATAAAAGAATGTAATCTAAAAGCTTCTATTAAAAAGTAACAGAGGTGAGTCATAAGTCTTGCAAAATTTCCACAATTCAGACAGCAGGTGCGTGTATACGATATACTATGATCGACTGTAAGTATAAAGTCAAACTGGGCAAGAGCTAGTGTGCCAAGTAGACTGTTTAACACGGAGGCCACCACTCCGTCAGTGTGTATTCAGTCAGTTTTTAGTGGCAGTGATCAGTGCTCAACAACGTCTGATACGTAAACTGTTACTGCACGAGTTCAAACACGGATATAACGCTTCGGCAGCAACCCAAAATATTTGTCATGCGAAAGAGGAAGTTGTAGGGAACCACAGCACAGCAACTCGTTGGTTGCAGACATTTCATGCAGGTTATAAAAAATGTAGATAAGCTAAGGTCCGACTGTCTCAGGCTCAGAGGAGAGTGGATGTATGCCGACAACTGCTGTAAAATCCGGTATTTCCTGAAACGGATCGTCACATTCTACGAAAAGTGGGTGTTTTTCCGAGATCCGAATGTGGAGAAACAGTAATTAATTAAGAACCATCTTTCAGAACCGGTCGTCAAACAGGGTCGTTTCGAGCACAAAGTCATGCTCTGTTGGAATTAGAAGAGGATAATTTATTTCGGGTTTGTTGCTAACGGTAGTCCAAATAATTGGAGCGAATGTATGTTGCACTGCGCCAAATGTATCTAGCATTAGTGAATCGAAATTGCGCCCTGCTGCAACAGGATAACGTAAAACCACACCCGGTTCGAAAAACGGAACAAAAATTTTGGGAATTAGGTGGTATCGAACTTACGCTACACCCGGCGTATAGTCTTGACCATGCTTCTTCGGATTAGTACTGTTTCGGTGCATGGCGCATTTCCAATAATTACGATGTTTCCAAACCATCAGGAGGTGGAAACCGTAGTGACTGACTTCTTTACCTCTAAAGACAAGACGTGTTATCGACGTGAAATCAAGGAACTGGTAGGACATTCATCACGAGGGGCTATAATTAAATGTTACCTGTTTCCATTGTACTATAATAAACAGAGATATATTGTGCACTAGAATATTTCAAGAGTTATGACTCATCCTTGTAAAAGGTCAGATAAATAAAAGGGAAATAACTAAAAACTATCATAAGTATTAACATCAAAATGTTTGTCTTTACAAATCACCTCAGTTTAAGAAAAATATCAGCCACTAATTGTCTTTCCAAAACTATTCCTCATTCGTAGTGGAGGATCGGGGCTGAAGCTCCCGTAAGTTCCTCCTTAACTCCGGGCCTGTATATGCATTGTCTGTAGAGATGTATCGTACAATGTTTCGCAGTCATAGTTGGATCGAGTGGAAGAACAGCTATTTTTCTGAATCCCTCTCCTTAGCAAAAGAAGTTAAAGATTAATACGTGAAAGTTTCAGACAAGCCTTTCTGAGTACTGTGAAAGATCGTACTTTACTTACGGTTTTTGTGCATATGAAATGTGTGGTTATTTTCTATAAAATAGTTCTCTATCTGAATGCTTTTTTAAAAATGTATTTATTCTATATGTACATTTTTTTCAGCATCTAAACAGAACCTACAAAGCCAGTGTGCCCCTAGTTCTAATGAATTCTTTCAACACTGACGAAGACACGCTAAAGATTATTAGGAAGTACAAAGGATTGAACATCAAAATATATACATTCAATCAAAGTTGTTATCCAAGAATAAATCGTGATTCTTTGTTACCTGTTGCCAATAACTGTGATATTGAAAGTGACATCGAAGCGTAAGTACAGGCTCTTAAAATATATTAATAAAAGGGTAGAAACGCTGTTGTAAATATCCTAACACCAAGAAGGGGTGACAGGAATGCGTTAAGTCTCATTAGATTTATACGAACGATTACGATTAGGCACAACAGTACCTTCAATTTGGTGTACGGACTAGCCTACTACCGCCAGAGGGCTGTTTACACAGCTGTTTACAGATAGTGCACCCTGTACCCTGTACCCCGTATTCCAAAAAGAATGAGCACATTATGGCTGTTTTGGGGCAAAAAATTTCTAAGCCCAACTTCGGGCATTTTCGGAAACAGTAAATCAAAGATGCCAAAATTGAACCCCCAAGCCAATCTTCGCAATGGGGAGAAACTGTGCAGATGTCTTTTTCTTTTTTTAAGAGCAATAAGACATGTTGAAATGTTATTAAGAGTAGAAAAAAAAGTAACATTCATTGAAATACTTAAACGTTACAGTATTTCGAAACTACGTATATATATGAGCACATGCTGGGTTTGTCATTTATTGGGGTTCGAACTTCTTATCTTTAGTTTGTTTCCGAAGATACCCAAAGTTGGACTTAGAAAATTTTTGCCTCTAAACAGCCATAATCAATGTCGTGATTCTTTTTGGAATAGGATGTACAAGCTGCACTGTCTGATTGCGGTGTAAACAGCCCTCTTTGCATTCACCTTAACATTAACGTCAAAGACAATAATATACACAACTACATTCGAAAGAGGCCTCATGGTTGACTTACAATAAGGCGGCGGCTTGTATAGGGTATGCCGCCAGCAGTGATGCATGTGTAGAAGAATGGATAGAAGAGAACTACACAGTAACGCAGTGTTGACCCTCTCCTTTGTTCCCTGGTTTACCACATTGTGATGTCCTGGAATACCCGGAAGAAGAGAGGGGTGTCGGGAAGTGCGTGCAAACACGTTTCTCTAGTATATAGTGTGCCAAGAGCTGAGGTGTCAGTGTGTGTCAGGATAACAACCTGCTGGTGAAGGTGAGGATTTGGCCATCATCCAAAATGGGCGACTATCTCATGGCATTGGATCTGAGAGAATACGTGCTACCTCGTCACGTTCTCATCGAGGTAGGTACTATAAATTCCACCACTACGGCGGAAATGAGACCTCGGCTATCCTCCGAAATAGGCGGTCAGGTCGTGCCCTTGGGTCCGGAAGATAAGACTGCGTGTTACCCCAACACATGATAGAGGGTTAGTTGGTATGCCTAAGGGAGAAGATCCAGCGCTCGACTGTGAGGAAAATGTAGGTACAGCTATCAAACAGCGTTTTGTGCGTGCTTTTGGGTCCGGGAAAGGATAGTTGATCCCAACACACACTCGTACCTCAAGAGTAAGAGTGGAAGTGTAGTCCTTCGTCCCAGTTCTTCTGCACCAACTGAATGCAGGACCCACGACCCTACCAGGGGAGCCGCCGCTTCCAAATGATCATTGTCTTTACAGGGAGACGGTCTACATCTGACATTGTGTCTGGGAATGTACTGTTCATAATTAGTCTCATGAGACATTGAGTCATTTCGTACACAACTTTCATTTAACAGTCTACAATATTTCTGTACGAGGGCAAAAAACATATTGACCGACCCTCATAGAACATGGCGGACGATTAATGAAGAACACAACCAACATTTGCTTGATTCGATAGCACGACATGTAGAGAGACTAGTTGCAGCATGCCATACAGTTGAGTTGATTTTGAGTTTAACGACCCTTTCAGCAGCAAGACTGTATAAGACGGGACCTACTGTTTAACGTGGAATCCGAACCACATGAGCTCTTGCTGGGAATCGAACCCAGGTCTCCCACGCAAAGGCGCGTACGCTAACCTCTTAGCCACGAAGAAGCTCGCATGACATACATATATGTAAAGATTAGATGTGATGTACAATTCTGAAATTGTAGTAACTTGTTATAGTTATGTAGCACTCTGTAGATTTCAATTCACCAATACCGTATTTTTACGGACTAAAAGACGCACTTTTTCTTCGAAAAATTGCCTCCAAATTCAGGTGCTCCTTATACTCGAAATTAATATAAAAATGTACAATGTTTGATCTAAAATTCCCGTCAGTCTTAAAAATGGCCATATATTCGATGCCGCAGGAAACCTATCTCTATCTGGCAACATTGGATTCAACTGGCAGCAATCAGTGCACTAATGCGACGAACATGAGTTGTGGGGATTCACAAGCTTTGTAACACTGTCCCCCTCCCGCCTCCTTCCCCGCCCCGCAATCACAAACCCAGAACCACGGACTAGAATATACGGACCGTAAACTCTGCGAAAAACTGGAAAAATGTTACGGTATTAAAAAAATAAAAAAATAAAAAAAAATAAAAATAAAATAAATAATTAAAAATGCTTAAAAATCAAGGTGAGTCACTCTGTGAAATAGGGCTTTTCTTTCTTGGTGTTCAGTTTTCACGATCAGCATATATATAATATCATACAAAATGTGTAACGGAACCAGTACACTTATTTTTTCCGAGGTAGAAAAATACTGATCTTTGAAGTATTCCGTGCAGAGATTTGAATAACAACAAAAATATGAAATATCAGTATTATTAAAAATAAGTCTTGGATAGTGATATTTTAAATGGATATCGTTGATTCTAGCTTTAGAACTTCTTTTGTCTTACTTAAAACTAAAATCTAACCGAAGCAGATCACTTTTCATAAATAATAGTGTTACAGTTTCGGCAATGTATCATTGCCTTCATCAGACTTTATTTAGATTTTTCATAATGTGTCTAATGATGGTTTTAATATTTTAAATATATTTACTTGTTTTATTTAAGATAATTTATTTGGCCAAACGATTAAAAAATATCCTTTGACTGCAATGATGTATTTTCTTCTTTAAAACCTTTAAAAGTAATATTATAATTAAGTATTCTGTTTTTAGGTGGTACCCTCCAGGACACGGTGACTTCTATGAGAGTTTCCACAATTCTGGCCTCCTTCAAAAGTTTCTTGAAGAAGTAAGTATACTGTAGATTCAAAGCAGTGTACTTTCTTTTGATTGTATTGATTATGACCCCCTGTCGATAATCCTTCAATAATTGTCGTTCTTTCGATGATTCTTAATGTTTTTCCCTGTACTCAGTCAACTCTCATTGCAGAGGAAAGCTTAACAGGAAGTTGTAGTCACTTGAAAAGAATGATAGCCGCTGTATTCTTAGTAATATTCTTAACGTGTAGACTCTTGCCCTTAAAATTTCTTGGTTCAGTAGTTACTTCAGTGTCTTTTTCGTACATTTAAAATTAGTATATAGAAAGTTAAAAAAGCGCGTGAAACAACAAAAATGCAAATTTTAATTGTTGGGTCAACTCGTTGCTCGCTTACCACTTTCCATTAGAATTCATTAGGCACTTTGGTGGTCAATTATGAAAGATGGTGATAATTTATTACCGAAGTGAAATAATATTTCAAAATCTATTGGTCGAAATATGTTATCGCACTATAAATTATAAATATCGTTTCACCAGTTTTTGGGTTATTTTTTCACAAACTCTTGCTTACTCCCAGCTTTATTTATGTACGAGAGCCACTATTTATATTTTGAGCCTTATACTGCTTGTAGACGATCCAAGAAAGCTTGAACAAGACTCTTGTTCAAGACCATGCAAGACTATTTGATGGAAAAGACGTCAACAATGAGTCATTTTTGTCTTGAATTCAATAGTTTCATTCAAGAAATTTCGTTTCGGTCCTGTTCCAAACAATCCAATTCAAGAGCATTCAATAGCAAATCAGCGCTCGAGTTGAGTGCAGGAAATTCCAAAACAAGCATGATAGCGTGGTGAGACAGCGGCAGTTGTTGAATAAATATATCTTCATTACTCTTTTCCATAATTATCTGAGTTTCCAAGTGTGCATTAATATTAAACAAAAGCTAACATCTCGCTGGAAGATATTGTTAGTATGTTTTTGTTGATAATATACACGATTTACTTAGTTACAGTGCTTGCATGCTCATAACTATTGTTAAATTTTCAGGCAATGAGAAATATAAATATTAATTTGAGAATTTAATATACAAGAATATCGAATGTAGATTAAGAAAAAAAAAAGAGTCCATCAAATAAAAAATATATAACTGACTTTTCTTGATTTAATAAGACGTTTTGTACTGTTATTAATCTGGGATATCAAATAATTGCGTACAGATTGATAATATGCTCGCAAGCTGAAGTACCCAGGAAATTATTACATATTATCGTATTGTAATGTAATTGTTTTATTACGAAATCCACATGTACAGATAGAGATTGCTTTCATGTGTGCAGATTAATTTTACGATGGTTTTCCCGTAAGGTACAAATGCGCATCCTGACATATGCCACATAAAGAAAGTGAAGAAAAATCGAGAATGCTATTTAACAGTGTTAGGGCAGGAGCATAGAAGGGGGCCCATGCGACAGTAGGGAGCAGGCGAGTCATTCACGGAGGTTATAGAGCAAAAAACATAAGAGTAATAAATAATAAATTAGAATAGTGCAACAGACCTTTTACATCGTATTCATTCATTTGAGCTCAACTATAGCCTTTGTAATGATTTGATACTGGTAACATTAAACTTTTAAAAATAAAATACTGATTTCCTACATTATACAAGCATGTTCCGACAGCGGAAATTATCTCAAACAGTCCTCTTTCGTACGCACTCACACATTTTAACAGTAAAATTACTAATTGTTTGAACGTCTATTCTTAACCAGTACCAAATATGGGATAGGTTTGTGAAGAAAGTCTGATGCAGATATGGGCGGTAAGTCCAGTAGCTGAAAAAAAGTATTATCATTGCTTCGTTTGGTTTCCTTTGTTTTCAGCCTTTTCTTCAAACTGTCGTCGATGTCATAGCATAAATAACATAAAAAAGGCAGTCATTGCTTCGTGATACACAGAACTTTTTTCTTTGGTGTGAGTCTGTCATCAGTACGCCATGTGAAGAATCAGATTTTTAAAGAAGCTTAGTACAGGGAATGATTTTATACTTAGATAGCACTTTACGCTTTTAACGTAAGCTAATCTAACCCGCATTTAATGTAAAAAGGACTAAATGCATAGTGAAAATTCGATTTCGTTGCTACAAAATTAATTGACCTAATTTCTGAACGATTTAATATAATCTATTAAATTCCAAGAACCTGCAGAAAGTTAGGAAAGAAATGCTAATATTGTAGCTATTCATGCGCTGATCTGAACTAAATCAGTACGCAGTTTCCCTTTCATTTGTTTTCATAGTTTCAGTAACTTGTTTTGGACTGCCACCTATCAACAAGTATACAAAACATGATTCAATACTTCTATGATCGTGTAAAAGTTGTTTCAAGATCATTCGAAAATCTTGTTCAAGTGTCTTAAACAATATTCCTTTGAACGTGTAATTTGAGGTATTGAATGGTCTTGTTCAAGCTTTCTTTGACGGTGTACAAACAACCTTAGCAACACTGATTGTAGTTAGGCGCTTTTTTTTTTTTTTTTTTTTTTGATAGAAATGTTTGACATTGTTGACCACAACGTACTTCAAATGTTTTGTCAATAGCTTTATTTGTGTTGTTTACGTTGACTTAAAGATTGCGTGACAACAGAAAAATGGAATTAACTCGTGAAAATTTTCGTGCGATGATTTATTACGACTTTCGACATGGATTATCAAGACAAGAGTACATCGATCAACTTACTTTAACATTTGGCGATGAAGCCTCATCCTTTGCTACTGTAAAACGTTGGTATAATGATTTTACTCGTGGCCGCCATTCGCTCACTGACGAAATTCGCGAAGGTCGTCCAAAATCAGTTGTTATTCAAGAAAACATTGATGCTGTGCAAAACCTAATACTGCAAGATAGTCATGTGACATACTGTGAGATTGAGGCAACCCTAGGCAGTAGTTCCACCAGCATATATAAAATATTATATGATTATTTAGCTGTGAGAAAGGTTTGTTCTCGTTGGACTCCACATAATTTGACAAAAACTCAAAAAGAATCTCGCGTCGATTAGTGCACACAAATGCTCAATAAATACAATGACGGTGCTTCAAAAGACGTATATAAGATTGTAACAGGTGTCAAATCATGGATATTTGCATATGAGCCTGAACGTAAACAGCAGTCGACTGTATGGGTATTTCAAGATGAACTAAATAAAGCAAAAGTTGTTCGCGCTCGAAGCACATCGAAACAAATGGTCGCCTTGTTTCTTTTTTTTTTGGGGGGGGCTGGTCATGTGGTAATTGTGTCTTTAGAGGAACGTAGAACGGTCAACTCTGAATGGTACACAACAGTTTGTTTGCCGGAGGTCTTCGGTCAAATACGGAAAACAAACAAGCGCCGTCAGATCATTCTTCATCAAGACAATGAGAGCTCTCACACATCTCGTCTAACAACCGACTATTTGAACACTCAAAAATTCGAATTGATGAGTCATCCGCCGTACAGTCCTGATTTGGCACCCAATGACTTCTTCTTGTTCCCCAATGTCAAGAATAAATTGCGTGGACAGCGATTTTCGTCGACGGAAGAAGCCGTTGATGCGTTCAAAAACCATATTATAAAGATGTCTCGAGAAGATCGAAAAAAAAATGCTTTGACGAATGGTTCGAACGAATGCAAAAACGTATTAATCATAAAGGAGAATATTTCGAAAAACAATAAATCAATTTTCAATTGCAAATTACTGTTTTTCATTGTTAGGCTCAAAATATAAATAGTGGCCCTCGTACTACAAGAAATAAAAGCTATTAGTGGGTACCTAGACTTTTGTGTGATCACAGTAACACGGAAAACTTAATTTGCTGTAAATAATTGTTTACATAAGCGCAATATAGGTGCCTTTCATTTCAATTCAGGCAGAGCATGTACCATCATCACCTCAGATTTTGTTGAAACTTTTTTTAAAGCAACTAGACATGAGTTTAAGAGACTCATATTTTTTTGTTTTGTCAAAAAAAAAATTTCCCGCCAACTAATGGTCCATCAAAGACAGGGAGTACAATTTATGAATTGTAGAAGACATGGAAAACGATCAACTTCGGAGCCTCACCATTCGGCTGTGGAGGCAGGTAGAGTTATAATTCTTGTTGTGGTATGTACATAGGAATATAAATAAACTATATTTTATTATAGTTTGGTTTGCGCATGCGTATCTTTTTGTACATAAATTAACAAATGATAGTCAATGAACTGAAAAGACGAAGTTTGCGATTTTTTTTTCGAGCACTTTCGGTTCGAATTTTAAAATTCTGTTTTCAAGGTTGGTAAGACCTGGTTACCCGCTTTCCGAAAAAAAAAATTGTATCGCTTCTGTGTGCAACCGTTTTGTCACAAAAAATTCGAGAAATTGTAAAATTTTCAAAAATCGCCATTTTTGGGCGCCATTTTCTCGGAAACACCATCTTTTAAAATTCTGAAATTTTGTCAGATGGTTCAACTTTACATGAATAATAAACACACCAAATACCATTCTCGACCAATGCTTCATGAATTAACTGCAGCCTTTTAAACTTAGCGAAGTTTCGTTAACTTTGATGTCACAGTTAGCAACACTGGAAACAATAAAAGTGCAATGATTTGATGATGTTTGTGGTTCACATTCATTAAATAAAGAATAAAAGGTTTTCTTGACTGTTTTTTTCATTATTTTGATCAAGAAGGCTCTCTGAAATATTAAAATGAGCCTCCCCCTACTCCGTTTTCTTAAACCGAAATAATCTGAGGTGGAAATTACGATTACGAAACACACAAATTTTAAGTTTACTTGAAATGGCCATCCAATAAATTCTGATCATCTACAAAAAGCCTGAATTATTACCTCAGTGATGATTTGGAATGCTCCAGACAAAGTCTTAATTAAGTGAGATGTCATTACAGTGATCAGAAAAGGACAAAAAGTTTTAAAAAAATCGAAACGTTTTCTTACGCGTTCCAAAGAAATTTACTGACTTTTTAAACAGAACAATCCCAACATAAGAATGGGTCACTCGGAATTTTACAGTATTTGACTAATGCGGGTCAGTCCGCAACCTGCGAGGGACGTGTGTATGTGTGTGTGTGTGTGTATTGTGCAAATTTTAAGTTAGCTGCTACTGCGTTGCTACAAATCAAAGGTGCAGCCTGTATTGAAGCTGTCATGAGTGACCTATTTCCTTTAGTAGTATGATCCGTAGAAAATTACAACTGACTTCAAGAATGTGGTGAATGTCCTGGAGTGGAAGGAATAAGTGTAGAGTCTTTAATTATTGATCCTGATGAAAATGAAAGTGTTACGTATGCCATATGGGAAAACAATAATCTCGTTAAAAAAAACTGTGCCACTTTCTGTTTTCGTATCGTACATTGCTGGTTTAACTGTAAGAATTGTAATTCATGACTACCTCAAGAAAATCCAAAGAGAATTAATTGCTACCGAAAAGCACCGTATAAAATTTCAAGATACAAATTCTATTTTACTTCATGTGGACTTCGCTAAAAACTGGACTGTTATTCTGCAAAGTGAAATTCAGAGTTATCACCGGAATATGAAACAATTGACAGTTTTGTTGTAATAAACGACGATAAAACACACGATTCGGCTCATGTACTCATGGTCATAGACAAGATTCTAAAAATACTCGAAGAAAAGCGAAAATATATTTTATAGAAAAAGGTTTGAATACGAGAAAATAAGTGGCTACAAATTCCCAAACCGTGTCAGTGATTTCTGATGGTGCTGCTGCATCCCACTTTAAAAATCGCTTTCAGATGTTCGAGATGCAGACAGGTCCGATAAAGCAGTGGTTTTGCAGTGAAACCGGCCATGCAAGGGTCTCTGCGACGGTATTGAGGGGCGGGGGAGATGTAAAGAATGTGGCAACGCGGCATAACCTTAGGCAAATACAGATACACAGTATTAAAACCGCAGAAGAAAAAAAAAAAGGAAATGAAATCTTTAAGTTTTACGTCCCATGATTATGCTGGTTAGGTTAAAGGAAACGGTGATTATGAGAAATGAATGAAATGGTGGAATGCAGAAAGTGGGAGGAAACGGAATAGCCCCGAGAAAACCCACGCACATGGTGTTTGTCCACCACAAAGCCCACACGGCGCGATCTGGGATCGAACCAGGGACCCCAAGCACCGGAGGTGAACGCTCTACCACTGAGCCAACGCGGGTATTACTATCCGGGTATTATTCTCGTTTCGTTGCCTGGAACTGAATTCGACGACTTCCGGAAGAAAGAAAAAAAAAAAAAAAAAAAGGGAAAGTATGCGATCGGTAACTGGTATTCAACGAAGTCATCTTTGGCTTTCGGAAAATGTTGTAGTTTTTATGGCAGTAACGGGTCACCATGAACTAACTTCATGCTTCCCCCAAAATCGAACTTCTGCAATTCAAAGTGTAGATTTAAGAAATCTGCAAAAAGGAACTTTTGTTACATACATATATGTATGATAACCAGTGGTGCGTAGCAGAAATATTATGAATAAATCTTGAATTACGTGAAGTTGAAGTGCTGTTTATCCTTCCACATGGACCTTCAGCATTTGTGACTATCGACAATGTGCTACGCAGAGGCGGATCCAGGACGGACTTCTGGAAGGGAGGGGGGAGGGGGTAATACTGCTACTTAGAGCTACTTTTAAGAACTCCAAACTCTGAGATCGGTTTTATTTATTTATAAAATAAAGTTTCTTCCCCCTAGATCCACTCCTGGACGAGTTGTGAGTGAGCCAACACCTATTGGAGCGCCTGCACGGTTACATGATATTAGCGAAGACGACACCAACCAAGCAAATGATTGGTCCTGTAAAAAAAAAAAATAAATAAATAAAAAAAATAAAAAAAGTAAAAAAAAAAAAATAAATCAGTGAAATTTTGTTTCCGAAGACCATATTAAGTAAGTGAACTTGAAATGTGTGCGATTCGTAATCGTAATTTCCACCTCAGATTATTTCGGTTTAAGAAAACGGAGGAGTAGGGGGAGGCTCATTTTACTATTTCAGAGAGCCTTCTTGATCAAAATAATAATAATAAAAAAAAAGCAGACAAGAAAACCTTTTATTCTCCATTTAATGAATGTGAACCAAAAACATTATCAAATCATTGCACTTTTATTGTTCCCAGTGTTGCTAACTGTGACATCAAAGTTAACGAAACTTCGCTAAGTTTAAAAGGCTGCAGTTAATTCATGAAGCATTGGTCGAGAATGGTATTTGGTGTGTTTATTATTCATGTATAGTTGAACCATCTGACAAAATTTCAGAATTTTAAAAGTTGGTGTTTTCGAGAAAATGGCGATTTTTGAAAATTTTACAATTTCTCGAATTTTTTGCGACAAAACGGTTGCACACAGAAGCGATACATTTTTTTTTTTTTTTTCGGAAAGCGGGTAACCAGGTCTTACCAACCTTGAAAACAGAATTTTAAAATTCGAACCGAAAGTGCTCGAAAAAAATTCGCAAACTTCGTCTTTTCAGATAAATTGACGTTCATTTGTCAATTTATGTACAAAAAGATACGCATGCGCAAACCAAACTACAATAAAATAGTTTATTTATATTCCTATGTACATACCACAACAAGAGTTATTACTCTACCTGTCTTCATAGCCGAATGGTAAGGCTCCGAAGTTGACCGTTTTCCATGTCTTCTACAATTCATAAATTGTACTCCCAGTCTTTGATGGACCATTACTTGGCGGGAAAATTTTTTTCGACAAAACAAAAAACTATGGGTCTCTTAAAAACATGTCTAGTTGATATAAAAAAAAGTTTCAACAATATCTGACATGGTGATGGTACAATTTTATATTTTTTTTGCCAGAGTTGAAATGGAAGGCACCTATAATACTCCAGGGCGGAAAATTTCCGGTCGCTAGGAAGCCACTGGCGGCTAGAAATTTAGAGCTGGCGACCAATGTTTAGTAGGAATAGTTTCTGCCTAAACTCACAGGGCTGCGCAGTTTCTGTTTCGCACGAAAATAATTGTCACTGAGTGAGGAAAAACACGGAATGTGAAGTCTTCACAATGAACATGGAAAGTGAAGTCTTCACAACGTTGTACTTTGCCTCTCCTTTCCCAGCCTCAATCGAAAAGGTTTACCTCCTGGCGCATCAACGCGAGAGATCGTTTCCCCTGTTGTTTGAACCTAGAACGGTTGGGGGGACAGCCCAGTGCCTAGAATAGTTCAACGATTCACGTCACGATGTCAGAGATAAATAAATAAATAACAAAATAAGTAAATACATCAAATAATTTTTAAAAATAGATATTTGCATGAGATACCGTTATCACTGGCCTCCAAACTGCTTTCTCTTTTCAGCCAATAAATAAATGAAGATGTAGGGAGGAACTACTTCTATCTGGCCCTAGTCCTGAAATTCATCGACAACAATGCCTACAAATGAAATGTTATGCCCTGATGTAATCTCTTTCTTTGTCAAGACTAAGCGGGGGGGGGGGAGGGGACCTCTCATAATTTGTACGTGAGAGATACTGGCGACCATAATTTTGGATTGTCGAGTGCGTCTGACTTTGAAATTTTGCGCTCTGTAATAGTCAGTTTAATTTTGAAGAAACGTAACTCTCGAAGTAAGATTTCGGAAGCAACGGACAAAATTAGGAGCAGCTGATTCAGTCTGAAAGTCCAGATTAAAAAAAAAAAAAAAAAAAAAATATTGTATTGTATTGTATATTTACAGTGTACTTGTATTCTACATTGTCAGACTGGATAGTGTTTGTGGTTAGAAGTACAGGCCTGTATTTTTCCTCTTTCTTTCGTAGTGTAATTGTGGATATTACCCAGTGCAGACACGCTTGGTATTACAGAGAATCAGCAAAATCGGACCGCAGTTGCTCTCTTTTAGTCCGTTAAAATTGGAAATGAAATACGCTAAGCAAAGCTATTATAAAACTACATCTCGTGAAAGTTTCGCCAACTACCCACTTGGCTTCATCAGACACAGTGACTTACATGATAAATCCGAGTGGTTAGTTGGCGAAACAGTTACAAGATATTAGTTTTATAACAAAAAATTGGTTTGCTTTGCTCAGTGATTAGTTTATATTTAATTATAGTATATAATAGACAAATCTGGTATAATGGAGAATATTATAGTTGGTGCGAAGTTCGGTTAATACACAATTTTAGCGATTTCCTGTAGTATTTACCACAAATTATGCACATGCTATAAAACAGTGCTGCGAAAATAATAATTGCTACTATGAGAGTGCTGCGACTAGTTTCTAGAATATAGCGAAACATTGGCTTTTCGATTAGTCTCGTTTCCCACCGGAGTTTTCAAGGACAAATGCTAAGGATTAGATGCAGCCTTGTGAAATGCACCTTTTAATTACCCCAATTATTTCAGATTGGAAGTGCTTGCATCAGTGAAAGAAAATGCAGTTTCTGTTATGTACATAAATCCAGTATATGGAGGAAATAGTTAAGGGAAGTAAGCTGATTGTGAAAAATAACATTAAAAAAGTACGAAATACATGTTGTATGGTAGAATTTTAGCTTTCCTGGACAGGCGGCTAAATAGACGTCAGTCAATATTTTTATTGTTACTATCAAAGACATTTTTTTAATGAATTTTTGAAGTAATTTTATGCAACTGTACTTTTTTAAGTTAGTCTTTAAACTGACATCGTCGTGCTTAGAAAGAACTGAAAAGAAAAAATATAGTTAATTTTATTTTTATTGTTTTTTGAAAATCCTGTTTTAGAACTTATGTATCTTATTTAATCTACTTCACTCTCTAATAGGGACGTGAGTACTGTTTTATATCAAATATCGACAACTTGGGCGCAACAGTTGACTTAAATATTTTGAATTTCCTTCTCCATCCAGCGGACAAATCACCTGAGTTCCTCATGGAAGTTACGGACAAGACAAAGGCTGATGTTAAGGTAAGTTGCAGGAACTAAACGTAATACTTTATGATCATTTCAAACTAAGTTTGAGTACATAAATGCTACTTTGTCCGGATGCATACAGTGATTATTTTATCTACGTAGCAATATGAGCGACGTTTCAGTGATAAAGCTTTAATCTGTGGTATAAATTGCAATTGATTCCAAGTTGTTTATATCAAAATGTGATTTTCATTTTTGTGTACGTATTTATTAATATTTCTGTTGTACACACAGATTCTCTATAGAAACAATTCTGCATTTGAAACTATATTTAATGTGTATGTGTGTGTGTGTATCCACTTCCCATGCATTTGGAAGAAGAAATGTCCTCAAAATCTGTCTTATTTTGCCCTGCTGTTATTATGTTGCAGAGCGAGAAACCTTGTGAAGTATTCTTAGGATATTTGCGTAAAGACTGAAATTGATGCATTTCTAATCAAATTAAAAACAATAAGTAGAAACGCTAATTTCGTTGGTTGCGTCTGGAAGACTTTTATTGAGCAATTTCGCTTATTTAAGCTATGGTCTTGTTCACCAGGAAAGTTACTCCATGAAGGTCGAATCAATTTGCCACTTTTAATGTAAGGGTTCGTCGTTGGTAATAGATCTAGCGGAAAATGGGTTTATAATGTGATTCGATCTTCATGTGAGTAGCTATACATGGTCAACAAGGGCACAAACTGTCCGGTAAAAAGCTTACTATAGGCCAGAGCTGCTGAGGATAATTATTACAAAATGACTTCTAACGTGAATCATAGTTGTCACTTCTAAATACATGTACTATATAACTGAAATCGTAGCTAAAAGTGAAGGAAGATTTTTGTAATGTAAGTAAGTGGATATTTTATGATTTACTAGAATACAGGACTTAACGATAATGACAGTCATACTTGAAAACAAATTATTTCTGTTCGGATTTCTTTCGTAAAACCCAAAGTAATTTTCGAGTTACATGGCACATAGACTTGATTCACTTTCTACCTATATACTTTGGTGATCGCACTCTTAATACTTCTCAAGACTGTAAGTTATATTGAAATAAGTTATTTATTTATTTATTTATTTATTTATTATTATTATTATTATTATTATTATTATTATTATTATTATTAAAACAAGCACTCAGTGCACCATGTTTTAATAATAATAATATAGATTTGTGTAGTGCGTGAACATCATTTTTAGAACACTTGATATAGTATGCAAAGTATATAAATAGAGGCATGAGTTTTTCGCAATGCACGATAAAAGGAAATGCGTCAGAATTAAATTATTTTCAGTTTCTTGACGTTTTATGATATTCTGTGTATATTTTCATTGGTTTCCTTTGCGCGATAAAACGCGAAATTGGTAGTTTTGAGCGAAATTTCTAACAATACGCGACATAACGCGAAATTTTAAAAATACGTTTCTATTACTTTAAAAACTTTAGTTTTCCACTGATGGAATGGTAGAACATGGCATGAACTGGATGGGGAGTTCCGAAGTGATAATTGATTGATGATGGTTGTAAATGCACTTACATATGTGTTGCTTCCAACAAGCAATGACAATTATGAGAGGTGTTTTCTTTTTTTTTTTTCAAGTATGGACTGATGATAAGTGACAAACGTACAACAATGAAGTAAGAAAATGTGGAAACATGTAACATGCTATATTTAATGCTTAAAATGCAACTTGTGTCTGTTTTTTCAGAAGATAGCAAAACTTTCCTACTCATAGTAAGTTTAGTTACTGATTTTCCTCAGTTTGATTTAAAAAAAAATATAATTTTCTATAAATGAAATTGACATTGTCAAGTGAAATATTCAGCGTATTTTTTTTTAGGTAATTAATAGTTTATTTTTATAGTGATCTATGAATAAAAGGAACAATTGTAAAAATGTCAGACAATTCTTTTCCACAAAAGCTACAAAATACGAAACTTTATTTGGAAAATGCGACAAAACGCGAAATATGAAAAACGAAACGCGAAATTTCCAAATTTTTAGTGCGAAAAACTCGTGCCCCTATATATAAACTATGATATTTTCTTTTTGTTAGTTGGTTGATTGGTCAGATTGTTCCTTTCAGCACAGAGGGTATGTGAGACATGGACCTACAGTTAAAGGTAGAACCCGAACCCTGTAATGCGTTCACCTGGAATCGAACCTGTGATCCTAACTGTTTCCTATCGTGGCAAACTATAAAGCAGAATGTGAACTTACCATTCTGTAAGGCTAGAATGTAAACGTCAAGTTATTGCTGAAATAGTCATGTTTTACTAATGCAATTATTGTCATATTATCTTTCCGTAGGGTGGTACATTAATTCAATATGAAAATAAGTTGAGGTTACTGGAAATTGCACAGGTGCCAGGTGATCATATAGACGATTTTAAGTCGGTCAAAACATTCAAGTTTTTCAACACGAATAATTTGTGGTGTAAACTAGATGGTAAGTACATAATGATATTCTATGGTGACTAAAACTGTAAACTTTAGTGTAAATGTGTTTCATTGTTCCTTCATAAACAACATTGTAATCTTGACGTCCTTTTAAAGCCTATTTGAAAAATCAAATTTTCACTTCCGTGTAACTTTGTTCCTGTTGATTCGAAATACGTTATACCATGTTTGAATGTGGGTGCCTCGTCTGGGATACTTGTGTTATTACTATTGTAGAAGTCTTCAAAGTTTGAGTAGTCCGACAACGTAGCATTTTTAGTTTGTAACATTGAATAATTCATGTGGTATTGTAAGTTTTCGTTTAATATGTACAGTACATACATTTGAAATACGTAATAATGTGATGTAATGCTAATTGAAGAAATACAACTTTATGTTGAGTTGCAACACTGGTAATTGGGGGCATTGCAGAGCATGTCAAAAAATTTTAGCCTATAGATATTTGAATCTATATGTCCCACTGAGAAAATGACAAAACACGCAACTATCTTCCGAGGTCCAAGTTAACAATAATAACTGTAACTTCCGAGGTTTTGGTGATAATGATAATCGCGATTTTGGCCACTTCCTGGTTTCCACTTCTTCTCCATCCAGGACAGTGATTATGTCATAAATAAGATGATGTAATGGAAAAATAGAAGAATGAATTATTGCTTGACTAGTAAAAGTTCGTAGGATGACTTTTTTTTTTTTTCAAAATTCGATTTCATTTATCAACATAGTCTCCTTCAAGAGTTATACATTCATTCTAACGCTTCTGTAACATGTCGATGCATATTCTGTAGAACGATCTATCTTTGGCCTCAAAATAAGCTTCAGATTCGGCAATCACTTCTTTATTAGAGTCAAATCTCTTTTCCTGGAGCATTCTTTTTAGGTCTACAAACAAGTCGTAGTCACTGGGACTCAGATCCGGAGAATACGGTGGCAGGCAAGGTCCGTCGACCCTACTGTTCCTTTCCTCTTTTAAGGTCGCGTCATAACTACCCTTCTTTGAAAACCAAAGATGCAGTAAAATTGTGACGTCACGGCGGGAGCAGAAACAGCTTTCGCCCAAGGTCCTTGTCATTCAGCCTTGCTTGTTTTTTTGATTTTTGCAGGGAAGTGAGTGATTCTTGCTTTCCTGTATTAAGAAAACATTAATTACTGTAGTGCTCGTGTTAGCCTATAAGCATGTCGAATTGTACACTAAGTACTTGTCACAATTATAGTAGAAATACTACGGATTCCAAAGTTATTTATCATGTATTTCCCTCGGATCCTTTGAGGAAAGTTTGGCAAAAGAAATGCTGTCGGAAAGACATCTTTAAAGTTGAAAACGCCAGGGTCTATTCCGATAATTTTATTCCCGAAGCTTATGGACATAATTTAAAATGTGAGCTTCTAAATATTCTACCCAAGAAAAAGTTTAAACAAGATGTGCCTTCACTAAACTTACCATTACCATACGGAACCATATTGATGTAAATAATGAAATAATTAAATGTACGGAAATTAGATGTTTAAAGAAAAAAAATCAGACATTGGGGTGCAGCCAGATGAAATAACTATTGTGACTGAAACAAAAAATAACTCTTTGTTTATGTTATTTTCCGTTTGTTCTGTGGAGAGTGAGGGGCATAAACCAAAAGAAGAGCTCTCCTTTTTGCGTAAAGAGAACGAAAAACTGAAGTCTAACAGTGTGTACAAAGCGAAAATAATATGTTTACAAACGAAGTTAAAAGAATTGGAAATCAAATATAATAAAGAATTAATTTCAAAGGCCAGTTCTAAAATATAATATTGTGATCGTTTCAATAAAGTGGTTAATAACCGGGTGATGATATATTACGAAAAAGTTTTACACTAGGCCAAGTATATATGCTAATAAATGGCAAGAAAAAACTAAGATGGATTGATTAAGATATCATTCGTGCATTAACGCAACACGCCTCATTGATAAATTATACAATCATCTGCGGTTACAAGTTCGAATCCCCGTACCCAATGTGTCAACATTTCGACGTTGTATGCAAAAATTACCGTTTTTTTTTTCTGGTATTCTTACCCCAGTTTTGAAAATTTTGACTTACAAAGGGCGCTACTTAAAGAGTTGGAAACCTTTTCGGTGCTTATATTTGATGAATGTTAATAGGCGCGTATGCTATGACCAAGAGGTTTATTTATTTTTAGGACCACACAGAAATGTCCAGGTGGCAATGATTCGAGGCTTAATAGATGTGTGGAAACAGCCAGTGCATTATGATTTCGATAAGACTATGAAAAGTAAAAAATTACTCTTCGAAATCATATCGAAAGTTGAAGTCTCAGGATTCAAGATAGTTGCGATTCTTTCGAAGTTCAATGGTGGCAATATGAGGCTATGTGGTGGTCTCGTTTCACCTTCTTCCAGGTGGATAAAAGCAATAAAATAGTATAAAGTTATATTTCGAACATTTCACAAAAAACTGTGAATCAAAGAAAAGAAAAAGAATGTGATTGGCCGACCGTTTTATGTCCTAAGAAAGACAATTCGCTTTTGAAACTATTCGACAAGGCTAAGACATACTTCAGAATTTGGTTTTTGAATAGAAAAACACAGGAACTCTGCAGGAGGAATGTTCTTTAAGATAGTGGATGCAAAGCTATTCTTCAAGTGCTACTCAATGTTATAGTGAGTACATATTGTATCTGTATGTAGTCTATTTTTATTGCATTTAAAAATGTGTTTTCCTTTGCAAATCGCTACGGCGGAACATAGGCTTAGCACACGATATTTGTCACTGCTTCACCGCGGTGACGTCACACTACAGCTGGAGAAAGTGGCTATGCAGAAACAGGGAGTTATGAAGGGACCTGCAAAAGCGCGGAACAGTAGGGTCGACGGACCTTGGGTGGCAGGGAAATAACTCAAAGTGCAATTTTGCCATTGTTGCGATCGACTTGTGACACAGTACATTGTCTTTGTGAAAAAACATTTTTTTCCCTTTATTTGGGCTCGTCTTTTCGCTATTTCTTCCTTCAAATGCACCAATAACGCCATATAATGTTTACTATTGATGGTTCTTACTGTAAGTAATAAAGTACAATACACATCCCAAAATACGGAGACCAAAACCTTACCAGCTGATATTTCCGTTTTTTGTCGCTTTGGGCGGCTTTCGCCTTTTGCTGTCCAATCATATGATTGCCGATTTGACTCTGGAGTGTAGTGATGGATTCATGTTTCATCTATTGTCACATACCGTACGAAAAAAGAATCCTTTTTATTGAGCTAAAACAGCAACAAACAGCGCTCTGAATCGTCGACGCGTTGTTGTTTTTGGTCGACTGAGCAAACGCGGTACCCACTTTGAACAGTTTTCTCATGGGCAGATGTTCATGTAAAATGGTGAACTCACTGCCTCTGATATCTTTGAGGTGTCAGCTGTCTCACGCAACTTCACTTTACAATCGGCCAAAACTATTTTGTAAACTTTTTTATGTTTTCTGGAACAACTGCCGAATTTGCAACCAGAGCGTTCAGCAGCATCGATGTTTGTACGGGTGCGTTTAAATTCAGTATTCCACTTCTCTACTATTTGTCTCGATGGAGCAGAGTACGAATAAAACTTGTCAAGCCATTGCTTTGCTTGAACAGCATTTTTCCCCATTAAAAAGCAATGCTTTATCAACACACGAAATTCAAATTTTTCCATTGTTTTGAAAATTACAGAAGTTGCGTCACTAAAACCACTGTAACTTGAGAACTAAACGTCACCTTTTTGTGAAATGGTGAAACGTATCATTTGTCCCTAAATATCATATGGATTTGTGAATAGTGGCGACATCTGTGTCATCCTACGAACTTATTGAGTGATGTGATATAACTACAAATTGCGGCGAGGATATTCATATGGTATTTTAAACAGTTCAAATCAGTATACTTTTCATTTCAATCATGATCATTTCAATCACTTGTTACCTCGAAAGAAACAAGTTGGCAACTGACTTTTATACAGCCTTGCTGCGCATGCGTGATAGATAAAAGCATTTTAAGTTTATCTTGATATTTCTGTTTCAACGTAGATGTTTTATATCAAATAACTGTAACTTTACCTGTGCAGATACATTACACTTTTAGAAAGAGCTTATTACTTTTGGTAGTCACATATTTTAGTCGAATTATTTTAGCGGACTTAACTGAAGTCACATGGTATAACGCATCAAAGAGCTAATACTAAAGAGGCCAGTGGAAAGAAGTTCGCTCACAGCCACGTACTTTTGTTTATATTGGCTCTAATCTTTCGCTGGGTAAATTTCAGTGTTTGGATTTTATCTGTGCATTTTTATTTATTAAATATTTGTTGTATAGGTAACCTTCTCTTACACTAGATTTCAGTATCTACATTTAATTTTGAAATGCAAAGCACATATCTGTCTGTATGTGTAATTAATGTTTTTATATTTCAGCAATTCAACGAGTGGTGAAAGATGGCTCTTTGAACATGGAGATAATAGTAAACAACAAACATCTGTCCAATGGATTGAATATTATCCAATTAGAAACAGCGGCCGGAGCAGCGATGAAATGTTTTGAAGGATGCTTGGGTACGATAGTATCATATAATTAAATAACATATCAAGAAAAGAAAAGAAAAACAAACAAAAAAAATGGAAATTAGGTTGTTAGCTAGTAAGATTCTTTCAATTCAGTTATTATTATAATAGGAGATTATATCCTGGTATTGTACATAAAAGTAAGGCTCTCTATTCTGAGTTCCATTGAATTTACACCATTTATACAAGTCGAGGATTTGGTGTTGAATATATCGGATTCCTGTACTCGTCATGTATATATACTTATACGTTGTATATTTCAACCATCCTAGGTATTCTCAACGTAGACATTGGGTTATCCAAACGCATAGTAGTAAGTTGTGTAAATAGCTGAACATCTGCCTGAAGAGTAATAAAGTATATCTGGCCTAGGAAGGATTGGGTAAGGTAGTGATTAGTGCATCGGCCCGGTAAATTGAAGACTCGAATACAATTCGCTGCAGCCACAAATTTGTGCTCCTTGAATTTCATTGAATCTACATCTACAGGTGATTTGGTATTAAAAATATCGTTCTGCCATATGTGTTGTGCCGTGTTAATTTTTGTTGTATATCAGCCATTTTGTGGCGTGGGAGACCCGGGTTCGATTTCCGGCGGAAGCTCATGTGGTTCGGGTTTTACTTTAAGCTGTAGGTCCACATGTCGTATAGCCTCGCTGCTGAAAGGGACGCTAAACTTTAAAAAAAAGCAGCCATTTTACATGTCTGTTTTATAGATAAAAGCTTATTTTTTACAGTGAAAGTCTGAAACTGATTATAAAGTTGCAATTCTATGAACTTTGTGTTTCATCATTACTTTTTCAGTATCAAACGTTAGGGAATTATTTCTAAACATTTTAACTTCCACTTACGGATTTATTTGATTGATTTGCTCGCAAATGCAAAATTTAACAACTCGAGCTTCGAAATGAAATGAAATGAAATCTTTCAGTTTTACGTCCCACGGTTATACCGGCTAGGCTAAAGGAGATGGTGATGAGAAATGAATGAAATGGTGGAATAAAGAAAGAACCTCGAGGAAACCCACGCACACGATGTTTGTCCACCACAAGCAGGGTTTGAACCCGGGACCCCATGCACTAGAGATGAATGCTCTACCACTGAGTCACCGCGGCCCCTTCAACTCGAGCTTCGAGTTCCACAGTAGCAGTCATGTTGATTCTTCTTGTGATAGTAATACATAATTCGACTGCAGCGCGAAAATCTTAAATGCATAAATGAAAACCAGCATGTGGATATGTTAAGATTTTCACAACATTTCTAGACCAAGGTACAAACTTTACGAAGAAACATGCGAAATCTGAGGTTAACGTTTATTAAAATTAAGGATAGAAGAACCCTAAGAGATTTCTACAATATCCATTATTGGAGATGAATATTGCCAACAGAGATGAGAAAGAAACATAGTACAGTAAATCATTTCTCTAATGGACTAATTGGGGGAAAGCGTGTCCCTAAATTCAAAAGTCTGTTAAATGGCGAATCGTTTTCTGAACAATATTAGTCACAAACAACTCATACAACTACGTATTAAGAGTTTAAAAGTCTCAAACTTCTATTATTTCCGGTTAGAGATGCAAGGGCTGGGAAAAAAAACCGGCTTTTTTGGAAAAAAACTCGGTTTTTTCTGCTTCGCTTTTTTGCTTGGGAAATTTTGGGCTTTTTTCAAAATACTGCTTTAAATTGATAAAACAGACTTTGTATCGCTTCTCTATAACACAAAAAATTATTTAATTAGTGGTTGATGCTGATAATAATATAAAACATCGAAAATAAACTATGAATTTCGAAAAGATATTTCAAACAATTTTTCTTCAACATATTTACATTATGAATTCCACAGGATTAGCCAATGTATATAATAAGAATTTTTTAACCTCCTATATACAAAAGTAAGCAGAGTTGGCAAGAACCATGGTTGTTTTTGAAAATGCCAAAAACCCGTTTTTTGGGGGATGTTTAACCCAGGCTTTTTTGATTTAGATTTTTTGCTTTATGTATTTATATTACATATTCACAGAAATAAGTTTGTTTCGCCTTGGTGTTATTATGCAACAGCGGAGTTATGCCGGAAGAACTCCCATAAGCTTAAAGAAGTCCGGTCAGTAAATTTCTTAAATTGAGAATCTCCCGCCCTAGCCATTGGGAAAATCCCGTCATTACTTGAAATGTAAGACAATAACGGAAAAATCCTGTTATTGCTTTGCATGTAAAATTTAAAGGTCAACGTACCATAATCAGTCCGCTAAAACTGAGGTATTCAAATTACAAATTTAGTACGTAGATATCATTGAAAGTCCAATCCAAGCTAATGTTGGAAGCTACGTAGGCAATCGATAAATTTTGCCAATTTCTATCAAAATATTTAAGCAATCTTGGCTTCTTTATAAAACAACAGACATTTAGGCATGCAGAAATATACAATTTGGTTTGTTTCGTATGTTTAGGAAACGAAATACCGAGGTTATCAAGGAGAAGACTTTCGCTTAAACTGACATCCGAACCGCTGCTTGGGTTACGCATGAAAGAAGATTTGTGGTTCGACCGAGAATTGAACATGGGACACCTTGATTAAAAGGTGAAAGGGAAATAAAACTATTGCAGGTGGTTTGATATCTGGAAACGTCACCATGAAGTTCACACGATTCGCATTTTTCATTCTTTTTATTTTTGTGGTTTAAACCAGTTATTAAAAAAAAAAAGTTGGTGTAAACCAGCCAACCCTAAAAGTAAACACTTCTTTTAAAAGAATACAAAAATAACTAGCAAAATAGTATGTAGTATTTTTACTTCAAAATATTCCATACCCTCTTTTTGAAACAAAATAAAATTAAAATAAAACATAAGAGAAATACTTAGATTTATATGATACACTTAAAGGCTGCATATCTAGAGCTTTTGGTTCTGTATATTCTTGAAATTCTACAGTTAAGTTTTATAGAACCACCATCACAGTTTACCCAATCCTCAAGTTTTCTGAATTTTTAACAAGAGGGATTCAACATATCATTACGGAACTCCCCCCCCCCCCTTGATAAAAAAAAGGACTACGGAAAATATTTAAGTTAAGCTAAATACAACTGCACAACAAACATGACTGAGTGATTAGCTTTTGCGCTTCTATCGGGAAGTCCGGGATTCAACCAGCATTCGACCATTCTGACAAAGCTTTTCTTCATTCCATCTGTGAATGTAGAAATAGTGCGTGTACTGTGAGTTGGGCGACTTCCTTTCTTATTGTTTTTAAATCGTTATTATTACTAATTACCAGCAGTGACGGTTTTGCGAAGGTTAGGGGGGCGGTCTTTCGGACTGAAGCCCGTTCCCGAAAGTTACGGAATGTCTGCAAGAAACGAAATATCTATTATTTATGCCTTTACTCATAAACTTTAAGCTCCCGTCAAATAAAAATTACGAATTTAAAAAAAAAAAAAAAAAAAAAAAAAAAAAAAAAAAAAAAAAAAAACATTAGTAAGAAAAACACTTCCCAAAATACTTTTCTAAATCCGCCACTGATTCTCAATATAAAATGATTTTTAAAGTTGTATCCGGAAGATTATTGCTAAACATGTAAACGAAACGAAATATTAGTTATGCCTGTACTCATAAACTTGAAGCACCCCCCAAATAAAATTAGGACTTTTTAGGAAACGAAACAATCAGAAAAAAACCCTCCTAAAGTACTTTTCTAAATCCGCTACTGATTATTTGTATAAATTGGTATTCAAGGTTGTGTCCGGAAAATTATTGCTAAATCACTTCACACCTACAGTATAACAGAAATGTGGAAGTACGGTTTGACGGATATATTGAAAAACGTACGCTTTGACGGATAAATAGAAAAACGGGCAAGTTTAACTTTTGCGCTAGAAGCTAGAATACTAAAAGCTCTTAGAAATGAAACTAGAGAAGAAAAAATATGTCGATAACTCAAAAGTTTAAATAAAGTTAAATAGCCTCTAAAATTATCCTCAAATACTACATTCTTCATGTTGGCTTTAATTCGTAAAACATGTGCTCAATCCATCTTGATGGTGAATTTCAGAGCGAAATATCACATTCAGGTCATGGAATTCTTATCTAACTATAGAATATACTATAAGAAAGCTATTTAGATAGAAAAATCATGAAATTGAAAAAAGCCAAAATTTCCAAAATTCTCGTTTTTTTCCCAAAAAAGTCGGCTTTTTATGTGAAAAAAACCATCGATTCAAAAAAGCCGGCTTTTTTGCATCTCTATTTCCGGTTGAATGTTATTTCTTAATAATCATGCCGTACACGCTGAATAATCACGAACTAGTACCATATTGCAATGCACCCGTCGCACAAAATGTGGAATATAGATTGAAGTTTTTGTCTCACCAGTTTCCTAATGTCCCAAATATATTTGCTACTATAGGAGTGAAAAACAGAAAAGAGATCGGGTAGAGTAAGACCAAGAAAGGAATACCTTGATGCGATTAGGAAGATGATGTATCAATTTCTGAAACTGCTCTGTCAAGAACGTAAAAAAGTTTAAATATTGTCCATATTGCCCACCAGCCTATAGTTAAGCAGAGAAGACGACATTTGCTACGTTAGTCAGATTCCGTTCGTTAAATCCAAAGTATGTTCATTTGACGGCCGCTAAATCCAAAATTTACTGTACATAAATAGTGTTTGTCTAACCCGGTATCCTGTTTACAGTAAGTGGTAGAAAGTGTATGTAGTATATGTGGCACGTAAACGACACCTCTTATAAGCTAAATATTAGATTTTATGTATTTTTATAGCTAAATATTATCTTCCTGGTTGTGTAAGATGGTGGTTGAAGACTTGTGATATAAGATACAGATAAATAGCTTGTCTTTTACCGTGTCTCTCAAGACATTATATGATGTGTATATACATAAGGCATAGAAATTTATTGTCTTAAACCAAGAAAAGTTAAAAGAAAATTTGCATTTAAAATATGAATGAGCGTAGATTATATTGTTAAAACCAATATATTTGTGAGCTAGCAAACGAAAAACATGTAAATAGAGAGAGTATGTATACTTACTAAATGAACTATTGCTCAGAGTTATAATTTAAACAGTGTAGCGTTTTCTACTTTTGCATTTTCTATTTTTTTGTCTTTACTTTGATCTAGTGACGCGATTGACAATATATAAGCTTCGAAGTTTATTATATGTGTGCATTATATATATACATATTCTAGAAAATTATGTAAGTATCGATTTTAATTTTATGTGCATGTTAGTTTTAATAGTCTTTGCATATTTCTGATTGTACCGTAACCATTGTCCGATTTGTAGAAGGAGCTTTCAACTATTTACTATGACGTTAACAATGTATGTAATATCTGAAATGAAAATAATGCTGAGTATCATATTTATGTTAATTAGCTGCATTATTTTTAGGTATTAATGTTCCTCGTAGCAGATTCTTGCCTGTGAAAAAGACATCTGACTTGTTGTTGGTGATGAGTAACCTGTACAGCTTAAAGAATGGCTCTCTAGTAATGAGTCCAAAGCGAATGTTTCCAACTACACCACTAGTCAAATTGGGAGATAATCATTTTGCCAAGGTGAGAAAATTTGTAACGTATGCTTTGAATGTCATTAATGACCTGTTCGTCTACTTTTAAAAAATTGTTAGCATTAATTTCTTACTGTTCTTTTTGCTGTATAAACTCTGGTTTTAATCTAGTTTTATCATTGTTTTTCAAAAAATATAACTATGATTAAAATTAAGCAATTTTTCGGTCTTGTCGCGCCTTCAAAACCAAATTTCATTTAATTTTCTCTGTGTAATTTTAGATGTGAAATTTAATTTTAACTTTCACCGCCTTTTGTGATACGACGTTATCTTTTGCAGGCAGTTTTGCAAAAATCAGAGAATTAAGTATCAATAAATTGTTATGAATGATGATTGCTTGTGAAATGACATCATTTTTAATTTTTGGAAAGTTTGCAATTTATTTAAAGTTAGTAAAGTGTAGATAAAACGTTCAACTAGCTATTTTCATATAGGCTTATTGTATATCTAAAAGTGAATTGTAATTAATTCTATTTATCTTGCTCCCTAAAACTAACTGATTAGTGTTTATGCCCTTCGTGCGAGTGGCTCGAATTTGAGTCTCAATAGTCATACGTGCTATTGAATTCGACGCTAAACTCTGTTTACACCATTTTGCGATTACTAGTGAGAGTACACGTAGCTCAGAACTCACGCTAAACTACAAACAAGCGAGAAAAACAATTACCACCTTTCATAATTGATATAATAAACTATTTGTTTTTAGCGTAGAAAACTTACTTACATCCACTATATATTACATCTTCAGCTAACTCATTCGAAATTTAGTATATTTTTTTTCTATATGTTTCGCACTACATGTCGTCGCTGCGCCTCAAAGAACCGCTATGTGACATTTTTGTCGAAAATTACTTATGGCGTGCAAATAAACGTGTAAGCTGGCAGATAGCGTCCCTTATAATGTGATAAGTGAATATTCAATTGTTACGTCATAACAGTGAACAAATAATACACTGAAATTAAAACCTTCAGGTTCTCGTCACGTACCTATTGATCCTCTGTGTGTTTATAAAGGCGCAAAAGATAAACCGACATGTGCTACGTAAACACAAAAATAGTAATATAATATTGTTGAAGCAAGCTACAACAATGTTCAGTGCATAATATAAGAAGAACCAATTTTATTATATTTTTCAAGAGTTTCTATGTATATTTTTCAAAACTTGAACAGTTTGGAATGTTTTTTGCGTGTTCTGAAAAGTTGTGGTTTTAACACACAGCGGTTCTTCGAGGCGCAGCGACGATATGCTGATTTCATACAATGTTCATTTCATTTTGAGATTAGATTGCAAGTATGAATAATCAATAACTTGCTCGAGGAAGAAAAAGAAAGCAAGATAAATGAAAACAAAATAATATTTTATACATTCATTGCTGCTGCACTTTAAGGTGAAAATGTGAAGTATTGCGATTTGCTGTAAAGAATGTATTTTCCGTAATTGAGAACTATAATCCTATTTTGCGCAAGAGTTTATTAATTTTTTTTTTCAATTCAGTTCTTGATCTGCAAGTGAACATTGTGGTGGATAAACACCGTGTGCGTGGGTTTCCTCGGGGTTCTCCAGTTTCCTCCCACTTTCTTCATTCCACCATTTCATTCATTTCTCATCATCATCGTCTCCTTTAGCCTAGCCGGCATAACCGTTGGGCGTAAAACTGAAAGATTTCATTTCATTTCATTTTTAATTCTTGAACTGGTTTCGCTTTTATTTGCAGGTGAAAGAATTTTTGAGTCGTTTCGCTACAATTCCTGACTTGTTAGAGTTGGACCATTTGACAGTCTCTGGTGATGTGACATTTGGGAAAAGCGTTTCTCTCAGGGTAAGTGTTTGTTTCTTCACCAAAGACTGTGATTTTTTTTTTAAAAAAAATTATAGATTTGAGATAAAAATTTTTAAAAAAAGTTATTCGTTTGTAGTTTTACGCTGTTAGTATTTAGTGACTTCATAGTTTTTAATTTCCGTAGGAAAGGTAGTACAGAGTCTTAAAGAATTCGAAGAATAAACACACCCTCTGTTAGCGATAGTGTATAGCCATCTTAAAAATCGCCTTGAGTGTGAGGAAGGCATGGAAGCTTATTAGTAAAGCCCTCACTACTTGTACTAAAGTTTTCTTGTTACTTCCATGTTTTGTGAGCTTGTAGACAGTATGTCCTTGAATTTTGCGTAGAATCGTCCGTCCCCTGTAGCCTACACCCTACAGGATATTCTGTTGAGCTAGTGAGGTGAGGTTACCAAATTATTTTTGACCTTCCATCACTAAGGTAATAGTGCTACAGGTGATGAATTTAGAAGTGATGGACAATATATCATTCTCACAACTTTCAGGTATATTTGATTATTCTGAAAGAAGTTGGTCTCTTTAAAACAAACACGAAATGCTTCTGGGTATATTGTGAAAGTAGTTAATACTTGCCGTTAGATAAAAACAATTAACATAGTTACAGTACTGGATGAGCGACCTATGTGTTGGGGGACGTTCTATTGACTCAGCTTTTGCTTTGCTAAAAGCCTTAAGCCGATTGGAAATGGAATCAGTTACAATATCTTAACCTGAGAATCTGAGATGTGTTTGACTCAGTCGGCAATCAAACGGTCTTAACAGCTATCCATAGGAAACTTTTTATCAACAAGGATAACCAATATATATATATACTATGGATTCAAGTCAGGTAACTGGCACTTTTTAGGAGTGTAATAAGAGTCACCATTTGGCAACAACAGAGGATATTTTATTCAGCATTTCGCTTGTAATGCTAGAAGACTCTACTCCAGGTAAAGCAATCTATTTTTCGCTCTTAATATTCCCAACACGTTCCGAGAATATAATCGTTTGTATGCCAAATGCATCATCCACTATAACGGAATCCACCCCGTTTGACAGTTGGCTCGTTTCATGGTGAATTTTCTTCTCATCACATACCACTGGTACGTGGGGTTTTTGTTTGAAGTTTAACGTTCCTTGTTTTAACACCAAGGCAGCATGAAACGTGGAGTTGAACGAACTAAATGAGCTCCCGCTGGGATTTGAATCCGGACTCTTGCCAATCACTTCTGTGCAAACATCAAAGCAAACTCATCTGAGATTATGACCTTTACTAAAGCTGGAAGGGTGTCCTACTATTACCATTATTTTGATTTGACAATAATAGGTGAGAAGAATTCCTGCCTATCATTAATTTAATTATATCCTATCTGGTAAAAATATGTGGTAGCTGTCATCATACTCGTATTCATCTGAATGTGTTCTACCGTATCTGTAGGCTTTCCTTCCTCCCTTTTTGCAGCCTTCACTTGTAATAATAATTTTTCCATTAGGGACGTTACATCGAGGTCTCGAACTAGTATTGGGGGACACGGTGGCTCAGTGGTAGAGCGCTTCCTGTGGTGCTGGGGTCTCAGGTTCGAACCCCGGCCAAGTGAGTTTGTGGTAGAGAACATCGTGTCTGTGGGTTTTCTCGGAGTATTTTCATTTCCTCCCACATTATCGTTCCATCAGTTCGTTCATCATTCACTTGCTTCAATCATCCGTCTCCTTTGGCTTTAAAGGCATAATCATGGGACGTTAAACTGAAAGATTTCATTTCATTTCGAACTAGCATTGAACAATTTAGTGATACACACACACACACACACATATATATATATTTTTTGTGCATACACATACACAAAATTCAGAGCTCTACTTTGTATGAAAGTATGTGAAATTACTGACGTCTCCATTAAATATTTACCAATCAGTCAAGTTGCAAGATATGACTCTAATAAACAAACGAACAGAAAAATGATCTAATAAGAGTTGTAATAAAAAAGAAATGTTTTATCCTTTCTAGAACCTCCATAAATGTTAATATTTGTTTTTTCTACGACGACCATCTTAGTGAAGATAGTAACCTGCGCTCTGAAGCAATTTTAAGGATGGGGAGGGGTGTGCAGCGATGCAGTGGTAGAGCGTTCACCTCTGGTTCGATTCTATCTCGCGCCATATGGATTTTGTGATAGATAAACATCGTATGTATGAGTTTTCTGGGGGGTTTTCCGTTTCCTCGCACTTCATTCACCATTCATTATCATTACCATCTCCCGTAGCGTCGGTGCATAATCATGTGACGTTAAACTAAATAAATAAGGAAGATCTGGCACTTCTTAACTCTCTATTGTTTTGCACTTTAGCTTGGGATTTTTGATTCTGGTATCCGATTTAAGGAACTTGAAAAATAAAGAAAGAAAATTACTAAATATATGTAAGATTATTTAGACTCTTAATATTCTTTTGTTATTGCAGGGCACAGTGATCATCATAGCAAACCATGGTGACCGAATCGATATTCCATCGGGAGCCATCTTGGAAAATAAAATTGTCTCAGGAAATCTTCGAATACTTGATCACTAAGGAACTACCACAGTTGTTATTGTTGGATAATGTATAGCTGACCCAAATAAAATGACCATGTACATAAATAGTGTCTTGCTAAGTGGTTCACTGCAGGTAGCATACACAGATTGCTTAAATATAATGTTCTTTTGTTACACGATTTTATGTACCTTTTTGATTATTAGTATTGAGAATATATATTTTATGAATTTCAATATCAATAAATAAGGAAACCTAGTGCCACAAGCACATGCCAACTGTTATTTACGAAGAAAATGAAATAGTTGTTATTGTATTTTTAAAAATAAAGCCATAACAATATGTTGTACAGACTTATCTGTAATGTGAAAATAGAGTATACGTATATTTTTTGTACCGTGAACTTACAATGTTTCCTGAAAACTTGTCTATATACAAGTTATTGTATTTAAAAATAAAACAATGAAGTTGTGCTAACTGTTTATAGTTTTTTTTTCTTTCTACTTCTAGGAAAGTATACACTATATTAAGGAGTTGCGATAAATTTTGACTCCAGGATACAGCTGTAGATTTACTCAAAATGTACAGATCATGTTAAAAAAAACCGACAAAATTGCAATTACTAAAACGAAAGCTCTGAATATGTAATTTTGTTGTTGAATATTCTCGTGTTTGATTCTGGCTCGTACTGTACTAATAAAGAGGACAGTACAGAATATATAGTATCATAGATAGATAGATCCTAGATTCCATTAACGTATCAGTAGAACAGAAGGGGCGACAGGGTTAGCCTCAAAACAGAAAAAGATTCATGAAGTCTTCTAGAAACATAAAATGATAGATCAAGAACTAAAAACTGACACATTCCATACCCACTGTTACATTAATGCAATCTAGGCATAAAATAACTATAGTAAAACTTGTTCAAACCGGGACGTGCATATACATAGTCTTGCCATAAATACTGTCACAGAAAGGAGTAGTCCTAATGTAAAGAAGGCAGCAGATCCAGAGAAATAAATTTACTTGCAAGAAGTGCATACACCACATTCAAAATGACCACCATGCGTTTTGACACAAGCCCTTAAACGGCGTAGCCAAAACCACAAGGTAATAATTGCTACCAGTAATTGAGATCTGGACTTGCCGAGGGTCAATTACTGGTAGCAATGAAGTCCGGCACATTTGTTTCCAGCCATGTTTGATTCACCTTAGCTTTATGGGTCGGTGCAGTCTTGCTGGAAGGTGCATGGCTTGTTGGCAAAGTGTCTCCGTCATACAACATTCCCCATCAAACCATCAACGAGAACGGATGATGACCTCGCTGAATCTTTTTCACAACTTGCAAAGCTTTTCTGGATGTGTGAGCATACACCCTGCCATTTTGTTTGCTGAGGTGTTCTTCAATGTTGAAAATTTTATCAGAAAAGAAAATTGATCTGTCTCTTTCATCCGCGTACCTCTGAAGCAGGATCTTGCATCTCACCTTCTGTTTGCTTTCAGTGAAGGGGTTAGGAAATGTCCCGTTGATCGGGTGGAAAGCACCTACCTTAAGGTCACTTCTGAGTATCCTTGATATTGTCCTTTGCGGAATGTTCATTTCCAGGGACACAATTTTTTGTTTCCGAAGGCGGTTTCGACGAAGTCTCTGCCTGACAGCCTGGATGGCTTGTGGTGTTCTACTGCTCCGCGATCGGTCTGGTCTTTGGCGGTCACGTACAGAGGAAGTCGCACAGTACCTTGTATGGTCCGATAGATGAATCAGTGTGATTTTCAGAGATTGGAGACGTTTGAAAGTCTTCGATGCTTTGTGACCATCCTTGTGTAATCTAATCACAGTTGCACGGTTCTGTTCCTGACCCCACTCCATCCTTACGATATCACGGACCTGCAAAGGAACATGGATTACATAATGAACAATACACAGACTACTGACAGGAGTGAATTCACTAAAGTCAATGCGGTTAAACGCTCGGTTCCGATCTGTAACTTTTGTGACAGTGTTTATGGTCAGACTACGTAGTAGAAACTTGCCCAATGTGAACAAATTACAGTAGCCCAGCCAAGAAAATACATTATACAGTGTTAAGTTTTTGCATTATACAGAATCTATCCAACTGGGAAACTGAAAGTAAGCAATAATTCAAGCATTCACTAGAAATTACTGCATAATATGAAAATATTTTCAGAGTAATACACGATAGAGAAGCTTTAGTGCACTACAGTACTTTCGTCGCTTCATCTTGTTAGTTTGTTCCGCGCTGTTTACGGGTAACAATATACGCGTTTTGAAAGAGTGTGAATAACATTGCCTCGGCAAGTAGTGAAAAGATGCGGGAATGTCCAAACAGTATTTCTTTCTCTTTTGCTGAGTGCTTTAGTGAATAATGCTCCAAACCAACAGTTAGAGAGTGGGTAAGAATGGAAACATCTAAATGGCCTACTGACTACAAAACAGTCCACTGACATTTTTACATCTTAGCGAACCAGGTTGTTCCCAAGTTTTTAACAGTGAAGATTATAGCTAAGTCGCATGTCTCATTGTCATTTATGATCAAGTGACCGAAATTGAAGAGAAAGACAAGATATGGGAAATACTGACGCAGTTTAAGTGCAGGAAAGCGTAAATTTCTAATGCACTAAAACGGAAAGATAAAGTAATCGATGAATGGCTGCAAGGAAATAGTCTAATCAAGGGGAAATTGAAGAAAATCGGCCACGAAGAAATTAGTGAAGTTACTTGGGAATGGTTCACTAATACAAGGTTAAGGAACATGCACATATCTGGATCAATAATTCAAAGTGAAGCCCTCGTTGTAGCCAGATCTCGCAGAAATGATCAATTCCTTGTCCTTTAGAGGATGATCTAATAGGCCTGGTCCTTAGTTTTCAAGGATAAAAACCTAACGACGTATTATAGTGTAGTACAGTGTACTGAAATACAGTATGAAATCTAGCAAACAAGAGTAATTATTAATATGATTGGTAAACGTACCGCAAGACGGGGTTACTTTGCACAGAATATGAAAAGTTGCACAGTCCTCTGTCGGTAGAATATGAACGGTAAAGAGAAAGTTTCAACTGCCACGGTAAGATAGAACATCTAACTTCAGTTTCAATTACCGGGAGAGTTTGTTGCAGAGGTATGGAAAGCAGTCACTGTAAAGGCCGACAAAATTTGAAAGATATCACCTACGAGAATTTCCGTAAAAGTTAAGTCAGTTACGTAGAATACTACTGTGTGTAATGGGACTTTGAGACAATAGTTGAAATTGAAGTGTGAAACGTTTTAAAGTCATAAAAAAGATAAAACGGGGAGAAAGCTGTTTCAGCCTCTAATCGAGGTTACTTGGCACCGATCCAAAGTAACCCCTTAGATACGAAATTACTACTGCAGCTATCTCTTGCCTTCTAATTTCAGGTAAATTTCCTATTTAAGTAGATGCTGGAACGGATTTCTTGTTGAAAAATAAATTACGAACAGTGGTGGATCCAGAAAATTAGTTTGAGAGGGTCTTCACTCAGAAAAGTTTTTTAGACTTTAAGGGGAGGGCTTGAAGCTTATACGCATAGGAATGACTAACATTAGATTTAAAAAAGAAGAAATCATGCAATTTGGGGTGGGCTTTAGCCTGAAAGTCCAAACCTCATAAATATTCCACTGATTACGTTTGGGATCATATTCTCAAACGTAAAGAGCAACCAAGGCAAATCAGTTCACGAAGATTTTTTTTCTGTTCCTAAGTTGGCATTTTTGTGGGGCATATTCTAAACTATCAGAATGTGGTTTCTGTGTCGGTACCAGGAAATATATAATTTTCTTTACAAATATCGTTAATTCATATTAAGTACTGGTACCAGTATCATCATTCTAATATCAATATTTATAGACTGCGAGCAGTTTTATGTAGGAAGTGAAATGTATAAATACTGAAGGGAAAACATTGCACAGAAACATTATGTTCGTATTTTGAGCATACTTTTTTGTATGTTACCCCTACCTGCTTTGCACCAAAGTTTATATTTCAATAAATATAGTCATATTAAATGTTTACTAATGTACTTATACATCGAACTATTATATGTTTAAAATACATAACGTAATACGTTCTAAATACATTACGTTTGAAAGTTACATGCGATTTCCTTTAAAATTCCTTAATTCTTGTGCAAAGTAACCCCGTCTTACGATACTTTGGAATTTTACAACGTGTATCAGTGTAAGAATAGAACTAGTCATAATCTCTACACCCCTAAACAGAAGATATGTTTTGCATAATGCAGAAAATTGTCCAATTTGGGAAAATAGTTCAATCTCGTGTAATTCCACTTTGAATAAGTTTTACTGTTTTTTTATTCTTTCAGCCGATCTTCATTCGACATCTCATGATCGTTCCGACCAATTTGCGGCAGATTGTTACCCAGAAATGACGCATATGTACACCCTACCCATCATGGTCTGTACTTTTTCCTGTCAAGATTCCTTCTCCAAAATTTTTGGTATTGTTTTCGAACACCTATATACTCGTATATCATATATAACATTGTATGTGTGTTCCGAACTTAAGGGCCGCAAAATTGATTTTTAACTTCTTAAGGGTTTCATGGTAAAAGTAAAATTTACAGACCTCTGGTACTTATTAAGTTTATTTTTTAATTCTAAACTTCCACAACACACTGTTGAAAATCGCTGCAGTATAGGGCACTAGTTAACCGTTGCACTCATTGGTTGAACAAGGGTGTTCTCTGGATTCGTTATCAGAAAAGAAAGAAGAAGAAGAAAAAAAACGAGATGGTACCCACGAGAGAGTAAAGTACGGTAGAGGGCGTTGTCAGTGCAATATTGCCTGACATGAATCGACTGGCGGCATGTAACAGGAAGGGTTCATCTATGTGACTATAGTTATGGCAGAGCTGTCGGTTGGGCTTCATGTTATTGCTCTTTCTCAACTTTACAAAGTCGCAGTTACAGGAGGAACAACTGCGTGTGCACCGTGGAAGTTCTAGGTGTGCAACAGTTCGAAAGAATCAATACATGGGCTAGCTGCAAAAAGCAATTCAACTGCCACTGCAACACAAATTCCTCATACGTTTACCGGTACTTTTTCTGTCTGTGTCCCACAGAAACATTTCACGAAGTGTTGAATTATGTTACTTCCACCTCAAGAGAAGGTCTTCATAATAGCGAGTGAAGTCACACAAAGTAGTGACAAACAGTGCAGTGTGTCGGGTTGGCCAGCTCAACATGTCACAAATGGAATTTGGTGACATTTGGAGAATAATAATTCCGTGTATTCAGGTTTATATTTGTAAGTTGTTTTCGGACGTGTATTTGGATAGAAACTAAAAATCAGTGTTAAGTTTTACTGCAACGATGTGCGAAAGCATTATTGCTCGAATTTCAACAAACACGACTTCAAACGCGCCGCAAGAATTCTGTTGCTAGACAACAGCAGAAAATTTCTGATTGACAGAACCTAATCAGCTTATTTCCTAGAAGCGAGAGAAAAGAAAAGTAGTGCTTTTCGTAAAGGTGACAGACGTGTAAGAAGAGTGTTCCAGAGGTGAAGTGAGTGAGTGTGTCATCTTAGAACCTTAAAGACTGCGACAGTATAAAAGGATATGTAGAATGTTCTAAGTTACTCAACGAAGTTTTCGTCGTTGTATTTTATAAGCAATTTCTTGCTTTTAAAAGGTAAAATTAAGCTATGGCATGAGTATAGTTCCCGGCACGTAGCATGGCATCTCAAGGTCACTGCAATAGCAGACGAATTCCGAACAGCGATCCTACCGTCAATCAGCTTCCCAACAACCGGCAGTGCTGCCAGCCCTACGCAATTATTCCAGCACCCAATAACAAGAAGTACAGTAATTGGCACCCTTAAGGGGGAAGGGTGTGGCCCGTCCCCCTGTCTCACGAAAATATATACGTAATATAGCAAACCACGTATATTAAACCTTTTAAGATTTCCACTTTTTGAGGTAAATTTTAAACTTTCACTCAAACAGCTACTACTTCCTTACTATTTATCGTAGGATCATATTTCATATATCGTTTTTTTTTTTTTTCAGGATAGAGCATACTTCCTAACGGTGCCACTTGCTTGTCTGTACTATACACCAGGAATGGGAAAATTGGTAAAACCGGGAGATTTTTTGAAAAGAAAAATCGAGACTTTTTTGTCCCTCTGGCCCGGGCCTGGGTTCACGTATAACGGCAATTCAAAACCTGCTATGTGCATTTTTCAGGAGAAGCGAAAAACAGTATCCTGGTTAGATTTTTCGCTTTATAAAAGTGATGTTATAAGTAATATTTGATGCTGCACGTAACTTGATACCTTCTCAAGTAACTTGAGAAGGTATTAAGTTACGTGCAACATCAAATATTACTTATAACATCACTTTTATAAAGCGAAAAATCTAACCAGGATACTGTTTTTCGCTTCTCCTGAAAAATGCACATAGCAGGTTTTGAATTGCCGACGACGATATATATATATATATATATATATATATATATATATATATATATATATATAGATAGATAGATAGATAGATAGATAGATAGATAGATAGATAGATAGAAACACTTCAACAATGTACTGCCTCATTATTATTTGACCTAGAGTCATGGTTCAACGACCATTTCCTTCAGTATAACAAGCCCTTTCCAATGGTACCACTAACATGTCCGTATCATACACCTGAACCGGAAAAATCGGGAAACCGTAAATTTTTCTAAAAAAGTCACTCCCTCGGAACATTTGCGGCCCTCGGGCTAAGGCCGCCAATCTAGGGCGCGGGGGAACCAAAGCTCATGTGGGCCCCCTATTGTATTTATGAATATACAGTATTTGGCATAATTTGAATGTAATTTGTCTTAAAATCCTCAGATATGTATATATAACTTCTGCATCTAAATGGGCCCCCCAAATTTACAGAGAAACGGCGTCCTTGCCTCGGGCTCGGTCCTGGTTTCGCGTAGGAATCGCAGAAAATTTTAGAAATACTCAAAGGTACACACAACCCGTATGCAAAGTTTCAATCTGATATCTTGAAAACTAAAGTCGTGAAAAATTTTTGAAATTTGCCTTCAGAAAAAAAAATAAATAAAAAGTCACGCTCCTCCGCCCCACTTGGCGCTGCCAAGGTGAGCATCCGATTTCACAACGCATCCGGGCTGTTCTTTGGTCCATCCTTGACTTGACTAATAAAAAAGTCCGGCTTAAATACCTGGTCTAGAACCTAAATAAGCGGTCAAAGAGGATACTACGCCATGGTAACAACAGTTACCAAAAATCCTAAAAGGGTTAAATAGCAGAAATTCCATACATAATATAGATGGCCCGAATAGAAAATTTTCTTCTGCGCGCCCCTGAGTACAATCAATCACAGAGGGATTAATGATAGAAAAAAAAATCCTTATAGCAGAAATTATAAAAATCATAATGACATGTTTGCGTGTATTTCTGTCTTGAAATTTATTTTGAGATCGAAGTGCATTCTTTCATTAGGCCTTTAAAGCAATAAGCTGAGCAGATCACTATCAGATAATGTTGTTTATAGCACTATACCCACTATTGTTATAAATTATTATACATCTAGTATACTAAAAGTATTTTGTGTGGTGGAATTTGATATTTGCGTAAAGAAATATTGCACGTAAGGCGGTTGGCAACTCTGAGCACTGGTTCCAAACGAAAGCAGCGTGGGCAGTGACCTATTCATATCGTTATTTGTTGTGTTGCCTGCGGGTTGTGAGACGAAGAATTGCGACTTTTGTAGTGTCTTGTTTCAAAGTTTGTGTTTTGAATCATGCCACCCGTCCACTCTAAAGTTCACAACAAGGTGTTACACAGCCAGTCGCGTGAAATAATCAATAACGTGTACCGTTTTATGAAGAGTGAAGCAGATAATGGTTGTTTATCTATTCCCATTGCCCAGGCACTGAATCGCACAGCGTCGGCAGCAGGAGTGTCGACTAGAACTGTGTCACGAATTTTGAAAAAAGTTCAAAAATAGAAGAGGGACAATAATCATTTCACACACCAAATAAGAAGCGCAAGCGACAACACCCAGTGACTGCCGTGGACCACTTTGATGAATGTGTTATTCGTAGAACAATCCATGACTTTTATATTGTTGAAAAAGTGCTACCGACAATGCGTCGCCTCAGAGAAAAGTTACAGGAGTCTATACAATTCCAAGGAAGTGAAAGAAGCCTTCGCAGAATTGTGAAACGTTTGGGATTTCACTGGAGACGGACTGCAGATAATAGATCTGCTTTAATTGAAAAACATGACATTATGTTGCAAAGAGCTTGTTACCTGAGAAACATTGCTAAATACCGTCAAGAGGGTTGGAATGTTGTGTATGTTGATGAAACATATATTCATTCTACACATGTTAGTAGTAAGAGTTGGAGTGACTCATCATCACGTGGCTTGTTTAAACCAATTAGTAAGGGACAAAGACTAATAATTGTTCATGCCGGAGGAGAAATGGGATTCATCCCACATGCCTTGCTCATGTGGAAGTCTGGTAATGTTTCAGGTGATTACCACCACGACATGAATTCTGAGAACTTCCTAAAATGGCTTAAAACACAACTAATTCCAAATTTACCAGAAAAGACAGTTGTAGTCCTAGACAATGCATCTTATCATAATGTGGAACAGGAAAAGTGCCCCAATACAAATTCTAGGAAGGACGATATGAAGCAGTGGTTGAGATCGAAGAACATCCAGTATGATGAAAATATGCTGAAGGTAGAACTGCTAGAACTAATCAGACGGCACAAACCTATGAAGAAAAAGTTCGTCATCGACGAAGTATTGAAAGAGTATGGTCATATCGCTCTTCGCCTTCCTCCGTATCACCCAGATCTTAATCCCATTGAGCTTATTTGGGCGGATGTTAAAAGATGGGTCGCTGAACGAAACACAGCATTTAATATAAATAATGTGGAACAGCTGTGTCGTCAGAAAATGGAATCCATGTCACCTGCAGAATGGATTTCGAAATGCACTCATGTGAAGAAAGTGGAGGCCGAATATCATGAACGGGATGGATTAATGGAAACACAGGTGGAGCAGTTAATCATTCGCGTTTCATCTGAGAGTGAAATTAGTGACAGTGACAGTGATCTGGACATCAGCGGCATCAGTGACTTGGAATAACTATATCTATTTTCGTGTGTGTGACTGTGTAGTGTGTCTTAGTGTAAAACTTCTCTTGTAAAAGATTATGAGATAAATGACTGCATTTAATTTCTACATTTTCTAAGGTAAGAGTGTTCAATATTATTTAGTAATTATAAGTTTTTATTTTGTACTCTGTTTATTTAATACGTGTTCATAGTAATAATGAAAGGCGTAAACTTTTCGTTTTAACTATAATATCGAAAAGTTGAGGAAGAAAAAGTAAATGTTAAAACATTCAATTAGCTCTATAAAATGCATACCATTGATACAACCATCCGGGAAAATGCATCATATTCTTTAATTTGATACAATTATCCGGAAAAGTAACATGATTTTAAATAAATAATACCATATATATATATATATATATATATATATATATATATATATATATATATATATATATATATTGTGTTTAATACGAAAAATAGCACCAATTTGTAGTAAAGAACATCTCCCTTGGGCAGAAAATAACGAAATTTTCACGTCCTTTCATTAATCAATTGCCTGTTACATGAACATAATTCCAGTATGTGAGGTACAATATTTTCGTGTATTTACTAGAATATTGTGGTTGTTTTATAGAGATACGCACACCTCTTAACTCTGGGACACTGCAAGGTACATTCTGCAGTACAAAGTAGATAACTACCCTGCCAACCCTGCAACAGAATAATGTAGAAGCTCGCTTCGGCCAGCACCTTATGACCTTGAGCAGCCACGCTACGTGCCGGTTACTATAAATGACACGCGGCTACTATGGATTATGATTAATTTTGCTAATGAAACCAGAACTTCAGGACGTTAGGGGTTGATGTTGAACTTTTGTACATTACGATTATTTGTCAGTAATTATTTCAATTGAACTAGCGCCATTACAATATTGTATTATTTCTTTAATTCGATTTGATGAATTTCTGCAACCCGTTTAAATTGTTGACGCAGCCTTTCCTGAAGTGTGCTGAGACCACTTTGCACGGCGAAAATGAGTAACTATGAGGGAGATAATTTCAACCAGATAATGATAATTTGTCTAATGTCTGTCATACCTGAAAGGTCAGTTTCCCAATAGTTAGAGTGGACAGGGAAACCTGTGGTACCTCCAGGTCGGTGGTAAACACGAGAGCTAAAAAAAAATGTTCAACAGAAATGACTTTTTATAATTTATATATAAAGTAATTTTAAACTATACTTATTGAGTGCTGTGAGAAAGCTGTAGAACTTTGATCATTTCCAATTAAGACTATTATTATCGGGAATATAATGATAATAAGAAACATATTATCAATAAATTATTCTTAAAAATAATACTTCTGACAAAAATTTCAACAGAATAATAGGTTACTAACATTTAAAACTACAGGTTCTTCCAAATTTTTTGTATCATGTTACAGTGCGTACAGAAGCTATTCGTGAAAAGCTTTCGAAGAGCATATTTGGCAAATAAAAACATCCATATATACAGGTTGTCCGTCCATAAAGTCCTTTGCCACCCCTAAAACTCGGAAACGGTGAAATGTATGTCAAAACGAGAAAACACGTATTTCGTCATTTCAAAAGTACCACGTATTCAGGGAAACAAAGTTGCCCCAGGATCCCTTGGAGGCTCTGAGACGGAGTCCAAATCAAAATTTTCAAATAGTAGCAAGGGGGTCAGGTAGTATATAGTTTGAAAGATATTTTCAAAAGAAAGACAATGGGATAAGTTTCGATGCTCTATAATAAATCTGTACAAAATGGCGACAGGTCAAAATGTTAATATAGTTTGCATTGAAAAGTTTTTGGCCACCCCTGTAAAATTTGAAATGGCTCAACAGATATCAAAACTGAAAAATACGTATTTCATCAGTAAAAAAAAAAAAAAAGAGGGAAACAAAGTTGACCCAGGGTCCCTCGAAAGGTCCCAGACGGGGTCCAATTCAAAATGTTCAAATGGCAAGAGGGTCAAGTAGTATATCGTTTGAAAGCTATTGTTAAAAGAAGGAAGATGGAACAGGTTTTATGTACCAATACCAACCTTGGGAGAAATGGCGGGTGGATTAAAATGTTCACACTTCCTTCATCGAAAAGTTCATGTCACTTCCAATCATCCGAAACGGTAAAACGTAAGATGTCAAAACGCTAAAAGGAGTGTTTCCTTATTTATAAAATACACCTTTTCTATGTGCAAATATTTTACTCAGAATCCCTGCAGGTTCTCAAGTGGGATCCAATTTAAAATTGAATCAAGTACCATATTGTTTGAAAGTTATTCGTAAAAGAATGAAGACGATACAAGCTCGGAACGGCTATGCAAACCGTGTCCGAAAGAACAGGGATTTGGTGAACTGAGAGAGATGTAAACAGTCACGTCTATTGAAAAATTTAATTAACTGGGTGCCATGTCTGCATTACTAATTGAGACAATACTATTTCAAGTAGTATTGCCTACTACTACTTCTGAAGCTATTACTAATATTCCTATTACAAGTACTAATATTTCTGTTCCATCTTCCTCCTTTTAACAATAGCTTTCAAATGATATGTTACTTGACCCCCCTTGCCATTTGAAAATATTGAGTTGGACCCCGTCTGGGACCCTTCAAGGGACACTGGGGTAACTTTGTTTCCCTCAATACGTGGTACTTTTGAAATGATGAAATACGAGTTTTCTCGTTTTGACATATATTACACCGTTTCCGAGTTTTAGGGGTGGCAAAGGACTTTATGGACACCCTGTATAATATTGCCATCTTGTACGCATATGTCGCTTTCTTTTATTTTTAGGTCTGGGTTTTGTTTGCTAGGGATTAGTATCTGACTATTATGATCCAAGGCTAAGGGAAATTGAAATGATGATGATGAACGAAATAGTGAAGTAAAGAAAGTGGGAGAACTCCGAGAAAATCCATGTATGCGATATTGTCCACTACGAAGGCTACTTCGTGAGAGCTACGATCGAACTAGAGATCTCACATACCAGTGGCAAGCGCTCTACCACTAAGGCACTGTGGACCTGTTGTACACTCCGCATCAAAAGAAATTGCGACACCTAACGCCGTGCAGGTCACCCAATATACACCTTCTTATCCTATAATTGTGTCTGGTAAAGAGACCCCCTCTCTCTCCTCCTTTCTTCTCTCCTATACTAAAATTACCTAACAACATGAACGCAATTCTAATTTCAAACTACACTTGTATTAGTATCAATAAAATGAAATAACAAAACCGAGACGAAACAAGATTCATAAGTTGATTTAGGGAGAAACAGAAACACATACAAAGAAAAATTGAAACCAATGAATGTATATTGCACATAGGTTCAGAAATGAGGCAGAGAGAGAGAAGAGGAGAGAGAAGAAAAAGAACAGGGAAAACAGATAAAAATGTGGAATTTTATACTTAGTAAGAAAACAACCTAACATTATAAAGTTCCGTTACCAGAAATCCAACAGTCATATAGAAATAACGTTTGTTTTTATATATTTTTCTCAGGACTATTCTGATATATAGAGGATGATTGAAACATTCATTAAGTCTTTTCATAAAGGATAACATACTCAATTTCCAGAAGAACTGTAGATCTCACAGACACATCTAAGATAATGTCAAAAGTTTAACACATGCTTTGTTTCCACGTGGTTCAGTTGTAAATTCAGTAGTGTTCATTGGACGTACTGATGTAAACCACATTCTAATAAACCCAGTAGGTAGCGTAGGTTACATCTTCCATTTCAGACTACTAACGCAAAGTGAACAAAAAAAGAAAAAAACGAAAAGAAAAAGGAAGAAAGAAAGAAATATAAAATTGAATGAGTGTTATTTTACTGGTATTTTTTTTTATCAGAAATATGCTATATTAAAAGTCCAAACCGTATCATAATGAAAAATTACAAATGTTCAAATGGAAAATTGGATGTTCCTTATAGATGTAGCAGAAATTGCATGTTTCAAATTTCAACATGAATAAATCACATTGAATTATAGGATGGAAACAAATTTGTGTGGAAATAGTATAAATATTTTTTTAAAAAAAATAACCAAAGAGATTGCCATTTTCTAGTCTTTTCCGAAGATTTATCTGTTCCGAACATCCAGCATCACTTTCTTCTCTTGTGGATATAACGTTGTAATTTGTACAGATAGAATGAACACGCTAGAGCTTAAACGGATCATAGTGTCTGTCGGATGATGTTGGTTAGCTTATGGACCACCACTTGGTCGAGGATTCAAAGCTATAGTGACCCGGTAATTCGACTGAGACTCGGTAACCCAGATGATAAAAAAGATATTTTGCTTATTCCCTTGCGTTTAAACAGTATTTCTTTCAGAGGGGACCAGGAGGAGATGTTATCCCCAGAGCACAAAAACTCGATGCTGAAGTTGCCAGTTAATTACATTTTCCAGACCAGGTCTATCGGTCTCTTGCTCCGTTTTAACTTTGGAACATGCACACGCACATCAACTGTGTGTGTGAGAGAGAGAGAGAGGTGGGAGAAATGAAAGATGCAGAGACAGGATAGGGAAACGTCAAGAAAGAGATAGACGAATATAAATATCAAACATACTTATCATTACAGTGTATGATGAAGAACGCACACACTGTTTATTCCAATTCTCGCCAGGGATGCTTTGTAAGTTCTCCAACAGAAGATAAATCTCTGTTTGCAGCATTTATTTTATGCGAAAAAGTTATACTACCCGACGGGGAATCGAACCCCGATTTTCCGCTTGGAAGTCTGGTACTTTACCATTACACCACCAATTGCCTTACCCAAACTTTGTCCAACAAATACTGTAATATTTCTTTCTGAGAACGATAACACGAAAAGTGTTTACTGCAGATTAATGAAGTGTTTCGAATGTCCTGGTAAATCTTTTGCCCTTTCCCAACCAGCATTCCTAAATCGTCTCTATCATGATAAAGGTGTTTGCTTCCACATTCTTAAGCATTACACGTCTAATATGAGAAATCGATTCTTCACTATCACTTTGTAAAAAATGGAGCTTTGGCCTGAACAAGATTTGAACCCATGCTGGACAGCTTTATTAATCATAACTCCATTACGTTACCGCTACACTATCTTTTTTTTTTTTTTTTTTTTTTTTTTTTTTTAAGATCAACCGATCATACCTCAGTTTCCTGAGCAACCCGGGTTTCCCCGTATACAAGGTCTCTTCGACCTTTACCATATTCGACAGGGACACGAACACATACATATCCAGGACAGTTAAAATTCCGACCTTGCTCTTCAGAGGGATTCGAACCCCCAGTGGATTGCGCCTCATGATCCGAAGCCGAACGCCCGAGACCACTCGGCTATTGCCACCGGCTATCTCGCCAGCTGAATCTGAAAGCCAAATATTAGTTACTTCAACCTTGATTTTCAGAACGATCAACCTTCTTCCTGTAAGCTTATTTGCACCTAAGTGCACAACGAAATTCATTTATTTAATGACCTGGAAAGAAATTAGTGCCCACTCGTAAAGGAAACAACGTACAATCTACTAAAAATTACAGAAATAAAAACATATTATGCAGTAATTTCGCCGTGCTTATTCAAAAGTACGCGAATAATAATAATAATAATAATAATAATAATAATAATAATAATAATTATTATTATTATTATTATTATTATTATTATTATTATTATTATTATTAGTATTAGTATTAGTATTATTACTAGCAACAATTGGTCGCTTTGCTGGGCTAAATTGAGAAAAAATAATAATATGCTCCGTTGGTCAGTCACTTTTTCTATTACTAAAGCACTCTTTGATATCGGTCATTTTTCGATAAGTTTTTCATTTCTCACGTTGCGGAGCACTGCATCTTCAGTGTCATTGTTCATCTCATCCACCCGGAAAATTATGAGTTCGACAATGATATTGGTTATTTTGATCATTTTTTTTATATCTGCCTCTCCTCCATGTTGTGCGCTGAATTTGGATTTTGAACGGCATCAGATGTGTCAGTGTTTATCTCAGCGACTCCAAAAATCATAGATTTGATACTAATATAAGTCATTCTTCGTTCTCTTTTAAATATTGCTATCCTTCCCCCTTCCTTTAGTTACACCATCTAAATGATATGAGGAAAACCATCCCCGGTTCGAACTTCATCTAGATTGAAAATTTTATCGAGATTGGTACGGTGGTTCAAGACTTATTATATTTTATATATCCTTATTATATTTTATATATGGATTATATATATATATATATATATATATATATATATATATATATATATATATATATATATATATATATCCCTTTCCCATTCCCCTTCTCTAATTTCTAGCGTCAAAGTGAAATAATAAAAAAACATATCAGGCAGAAACCGCATCTGTTAAAAATTTGATCTAGATAGGTCGCGCAGTTCAAGAGCTATTAAGTTTTAGTTAATTTTAAATATCTTTCCCCTCCCCTCCACTCCCCTAAGCTTTACTGTCAAAGTGAAATGGTTAAGAAACATTCCATGCACAAACGTAATCCATGTTGCAAATTTCACCCACATTGGTCGTTTGATCAAAACTTATTAAGTTTTCTTTACTTTTTATATTTTCCATTCTCCCCCTCCCCTAAGTAACATCATCAAAACGAATAGGTACAAATACTCCCACGTCCGAAAATTATCAATGTTGAATATTTGATCGAGATCAGTCGGGTGCTTCAAAAGACTATAAGTCACAGTCACTTTAATTTTATAATATAGGTTATTATTATTATTATTATTATTATTATTATTATTATTATTATTATTATTATTATTATTATTATTATTATTATTATTCGCGTACTTTTGAATACGCACGGCGAAATTACTGCATAATATGTTTTTATTTCTGTAATTTTTAGATTGTATGTTGTTTCCTTTACGAGTGGGCACTAATTTCTCTCCAGGTCATTGAATAAATGAATTTCGTTTTGCACTTAGGTATCCTCGTCGCCATAAGTGCCTTTACATCGCAGTGACGGGTATGTGACCGCGCAGTACTCCAAGGAAGGGATGGTTGTATAAGAATGTTTTATTAATTTTGAAGAGTTTTTATTTTGACTAGGGAATTAACATAGGTATAGGGAGTAAAGACAAAGATTTGAAGCATCAGTGCACGAAAAGATTCGTATTCTCAGTTTTTCTATTTATTGCTTTATATGTTAAGTTAAACACCACAATATGTATCACTGATATCACAGATCGAATTATTTTGTAAAATCGTGTCTGTAACCTATTGTCAAAACACTCATCTCAAGACATGATGTAGAGAAAAGAGAAAGAGATAAGACATCTGTAATATATGTATAATTACTCAATAAGTAATTATAAGTAAATTAGACTCAATAAGTAATTGTAGAAATTAGTTAAAGGACACGTAAGAGAGCGAAAAGGAGGTCTAGAAGTCTGAACTTTTTAGAAACGTCCTAGATGGGTGAAAATATAGTTAAAAATTGCAAAAGGTATCATGTAATTTTATCTTTCTTTTCTTATATCGTAGTATACTTTTTTCTTTCACATCCAAACATCTCTATTCAGAATTACGAGATAAAGATGAAGAGAGAAACATTTCAATCTCAAGAATTATATCAGAAAAAAATCTTTTGACTTAGGCTAGATTCGAACTCGTAACCCTTGAATCCATAAGTGTGCTCTCTACCGATTGAGCTAACAATTGCGGTTGCAAAAGACTGATTTCTACAACTACCGGTTGCTGAATGGTGTGTATTAACGAAATTGGCCTAGATAATGGCTTCATATAGCTATTGCAATAATAATAATAATAATAATAATAATAATAATAATAATAATAATAATAATAATAATAATAATAATAATAATAATAATAATAATAATAATAATAATAATAATAGTAATAAAGATGATGAACAGAATTTAAAAAGTCGCATTGTTAAAAGTTTAGTGTGCGAAGTTAGTCCTAATATGAGATTTTATTAATTATATATAATAAACGTAAGCGTGGTTTATTCGTGCGTGCTACTCAAACTGCGCAACTCATAAGGGTTGTACGCGTATGGTACAGTAGCCTTGCGTCCTCCAACCGTGAAGAAAGATTCGGTTTGAACTATGCGTGTCCTAAGAGGAAGGAGGAGATTCAAAGAAAGAGAAGTGGTTTAGAAATTATGCAAAAATAGAATATCTCACGAGGTGAGGTGATATAGAGTTCAGCGTGTCTTTCAGCTGTGACTCTATACAAGATGTGCATCTACGACTTAACGTGGAACCCGAACCACACGACTCCTGCCGACACAAGGGCGCCCATATTGTGGTTTTCAAAGGGATAAGTGTAAGCGACATTTCAAATATAGTTCCAAATTTTGGGGTAAATATTCAAACAATTTTTGGTTTTTCGATCTTGCAAAGTATAATTTCCTCTAGAGGGAGCAATCGCCCCCTCTTACTCCCTTAATGGGCGCCCCTGGAGACACAGGGACGTGCAAAAATAATCGAAAATAAACGATATTAATGTTAAATCCATAGCTTTTGAGTACATGAATTATGAAACTTTCTATATCGTTCACATCAAAGTTTAGCATTATCGGCATGGAGGTTTAATGGGAGGGGTGAAAATTTAATAATTCTTAATTGAAAGATATGAGTGTGTATTCAATAGTTTTCGGGGTTGCTGAAATTAATAATTACACTCCAGATACCATTAAAGCCCAAAGCTTTACTCTTTCGTTAGCAGGAAGGTTATTCATTTACTTAACTCAGGAGACCTTAAAGTTAAGGATATGAAACTCGATGCATATATTTCTAATTCAAAATTATTAGATACGTATTGTAGCTTAGACTTCTAAGGAGGGGAAGGGCCAATTTATGCAATGATTTCCTTCACATTCGAATAAAATACTGTTCCATTATATTGTGAAAACTCATTTCGAGTAGTGTCATTGCTAATAGTTTTCCGTATTTGTTTAGACCCCTACTCATTTATAACAGAATCTCACTTTTCCTGTAACACCTAAGCAAACACTTAGTAAAGTAAATGCCATTAAAATCTATATTCATAGGACAGTGGTGCAAATGCAGTTGAGCTCTTCGGCAATCTTTAGCATGGAAAGAGAAAAAAGCCACCACATTGACATTGGAAAAGTAGCTAATGAATTCCTCCCCGAAAAAGGTCACCCGCACATTTATTTTACAGATGGTGGTTTATAGCTATACGTAAGTTTGTTGAAATTGCTCCATAGTTGTGGGGGTGAGACACTGAAGCCATCCGTAATAAGGGGGCAAGTGGCATGTAAAAGTACTCAATATGAACAATATTAATATCGAAATCGTTATGGTATTAGTTTTCGTGGTCGCAGATGAATAATGATGCTGCCGATGTTGCTTAAGTTCAAGTTAAGCCTTGGTTGGCATGGAGGTCAGAGTGGGAGGGTGACAGGCAAATAAATAAATAAATAAAATAAAATAAAATCGAAAACATCCTTTATTTGTGTCGAATATATATTTTTCGGGATCTCTGACATAAACGGTAATATTCCAGATGTGGTATATGACCAAGGTTGGCCCCATTCGCATGCGGTTTCAGAGGAGAGAACCGGTGAAGATTTCAGAACAGTTCCTTTGACTTAAGTTTCAATACACTTATAGAGTGAGGAGTGGTAATACACAAATACTGGTGTCACATCCGGACCTATCAGAGGTATGATTTCTGGGGAACTGTCGTTGCTCCAGGGAGGCATTACCCCATGATCAGTCCCTAAAATTCTTACTGCTTTACAGGAGCGTAGGCAGGAATTTATTTCAGTGATCGAAAGCATTTTTAGGGTTAAATTGTTCAGATGGTAATGTATACGTATACTAAATTCGTTTGAAATCCCTCCAGGAGCCCATGTTGCATCGTACGTTCAACTGTACTTTTTTCTGAATCAAAACTTTCTCTCTCTCTCTCTCTCTCTCTCTCTCTATATATATATATATATATATATATATATATATATATATATATATATATAAACAGTAACAGGATCGGTTGTAGACATTTTGTAAGTGTAAATAAACAATATTTAGTCGCCCCCGCCTAAATGATAATAAAAGAATAGAATGCTGTAATGGACAAAAATTCTTCAGATAATTGTTACAATTACAAATTTCTTCAATATATAATAATTCAGTCTTCCTGTGAGTATTAAAGGAAAATGGCGAAATTAAACCTAATTAATTGTGGATGAATCATGACCAAAGTTCCAGTTTTAATAATTTATATATTTTTTTATTAAATAAGCACAGGAAACAACTAAAATGTATACCTAAGATGTATTTTGACAAATACAGTTGAAACATAAAAGTCGAAACAGAATAAAACTAATGAGCTTTAAGTTTAACATTATCACAGGTTTGATTTTAACAAAGAGATATGCTCTTACACTTCATTAAAAGCATATTTAAGTAGTGTTTTCCAGTGATACAAATATGGTAGTTAGCTTAATTTCTCGTTTTCTTTGTTACTGTAAAGTTCATGTTATAAAGACACTTTTCTGACTTTCAATTTGGCAAAATCTCTTATTATTGCATCAATATCAATTTCATTCAGAATGTAATTTTCAATGGCCATCAAAGCTAGTCTATTTAATCGTTCTTGAGATATACTTGATTTCAAATAATTCTTTATTAATTTTAGTTAAACTAGTTCAATACACAACAAATGACAAAAGTGTGTGTCTTAATTGATATTTAATTTGTCCTCGATCCCGTGGCAGCACTTTAAAATCAGGTTCCTTCGCAAAAATTCTTTTCAGGGCCCTTTAGGCCTATAGAACAATTCAATTCTTTCATGTTTCTTTCCAACATAAACGTACGAAATCAGGCAGTAACACAATGTAAACACAAGCAAAGATGCACCCAAGATTTTTCTTTCCGGTTCGAAGATTTTTCGGAATAGCCTACAAATGCAAATAATTTTGTGTATCTGCCCCTGAAATTGTGCTAATTGAAGGATCCAGACTCTCAGACTACCTGTGCAGTGTTTCGTCCACACATATTTTTAGGGGGCCACTTTCCCCCGGGAGGAGATCAAAATAACACGTCTGTAATATAATAATAAATAAAAGAGTAGCAGCAGTGGCTCTCTGAATACTAAGTGTACCCCCCGGAAGATTTTTTCTGAAAGGAACACTGCACCTTGTAGGGATGCACACGAAACAAGATGTGTAGCTGTCTCGTCTCGAAAATGTGTTGTAAAAGTGATGTCTCGACTCGATAAATATATATTTCTCTATTGGAAGTACCGTGTCTCGACTCGAATTTTGTCTGGAAAATCCTGTCTCGATTCGTCTCGTGCGCATCCCTAGCACCTATGTCGGTGCATCCCTGAACACAAGTAAGTAATAATCAAAACTCTACTTTGCATTAGAATTATTACTAATTTAAAATATCGCTCCATCTAAATTTAATAACAGAGAATGGATTAATAATTATTGTTATACTGTTATAATAAAACAAGCATCTGTATATGCTGCTGTGATTGAAAGTGAGAGTACTAAAAAAAAATTACTTGTCATCCAAATGACCTTTCATCGCTTTCGATTATATCCTTTCAAGTTATATACTTATATGCCGCGTGTAAACATATTTTGAAATACATGAAATTTAATTCAGACCCGTAACAGAAATGACCGTATCGTGCCATTTTAATTCAACAATTAAATTACTGCAATCAGGTAAAATAACCTTACAGTTTCAAAAGAATGTCGACCTGCAAATGCTTCGTTTCGATAAAATGCTCACTTGGTTTTATATCGTTGCTCATTATTATTACATGAAAAACAAAGTACTATTAAAAAGTGAAAGCACACATCATTATAAATTTAAAAAATAAAACAAAAACGAAATGACTTAGGATAGAAATGAAAATCTTGACGAACGACAAATGAACTAATAGATATTAAACAAAGTGAGCATTAAGCAGTGGACAGCGATTTGAGCCATTAGGAACTTAAGTTAAAATTTCCCTCAGAAATGATTTTTAAAAAATCCATTTGTACCGCCCGTCTTTTCTTAGTATTCGCTCCACTCCCGGGGCGAATGGACAAGAAAAGCCTACTTGCTTGCATGGGGGCCCGAAGAATTTTTTAGAGGGGTCATCTTCCTGGTTGGTATATTACGTTTGGTATTTTTATTTGTATTAAGAAAATCTTAAGAAATTATACATATATATTATACTTGTCGTAAGCCAGGTGGGGCCCGGTCCCCTCGTCCCCTTTTGGGCGCCCATGCTTGCTTCAACTTTGATAATGTGAATTTCATTTACGGTGATTTTTCTCAACCCTTAACTGAGGTCATTGAACCAAAGTACTATGCGAAGACACTGTTTAAGACAAGATGGAGGAGCACCCTTGGAGACATTTCTTTTTACTGTGATAATGCCACCCAATCCATAAGCAATACTTGCGGTTGAATTCCTTTCGTTTGTTGATCCATTCGGATTTTAAAGACATATTTGGCAATGATATTCTCTAGCAAGGTGTCGGAAGGATTGTTGAGGAAGGAATGAAGAGTCTGTTATATTTGTATTTTGTGCATATGGTGGGATTGTGGAAAGAATACCACTGTCTTTAGCTCTACGGTCATAGTGCTTAAAACAACATCTATTGGAAAGCTAAATTTACCTTCATTTTATCTCATATTCGTAAAATATCCCTTTTCCCTCTTTAAAAAGGTCTATCCTGTGCCGTGGAAAGTTTCCTCAAACTAGCATCACTTGTGCGTGTGGTATTGGCATCAATTGATGTACGAGTCCATTTCATTTGTAAAGGGTGTTTTACAGCCAACCACGCAAAGATTCGACTTTATTGTCCTTTTGATGTATTTTATCCATATCTCAGTCTGTACAATATTTATTTGAAGCTATATGAGGAAAATTTTTCATCATAATATTTTTTTAAATAAATATTTACATTTAAAACAAAATTCATTTTTCTAATTTGGCTCCCTGTTCACCTGGCGCCTCCTGCGAACGCGTAGTTCGCAGGCTTCAAGATCCGACCCTGCAGTAACAATGAAATTCTGTATTACCGCCCGATTATCGTTGTTGTGGAAACATTCATCATGATATGACGTAGGGAAATGAGTTACATTACGGTTCTAAGATCTAATATCAAAGTTGAAACATCGCAAGTAAAACAAAAACATGTAATAGCAAATAGTTTTGAAAATAATTTCAGTTTAAACTAGCTGCGACTACATTTAATTCAAAATTAAACTTCTGGAGTGCAACATATGAGCGTAGCTAAAAGTAAAAATCAATAAGAACAGTCGGGATTTGAACCTAAGACATACAAGTAGGAGTTCCTAACACTAACCATTCATCTACTATATTTTGTTTACTAAAAATATTTTCCATGCAGCAAAATGCCATTTCACACTGAAACATTAACAACATAAGAACAAAGATTTCAAGAAATTTTTGCCAAAGCTTATGTATTAAAGGTATCCTGGTATTCGCCCAGTGGTACTGCAAAATCACTAGTCAGGATGCCTCGTATCGAAATTTGAACCGGGAGACTCTCAATTACGAAGCGTCAACACTAACCAGTAACCTTCGTTCGCTCAGTAAATGTCTTCAAATTACTTTTCTGTAATTATTTTTCAAAAATGTTTATTATTTTCATGAAGCAAAGAGTGCATCTTCTACTTGGGTTGAGAACTATATCTACTATACTTCTAACAGTCAACTAATAGTTGATGTTCATTATTTCTATCGATTTTCTACGTCTACTAAGTTATTTCAATTTTTTATAAGTTTTCCCTTCCGTTTATGACAATGATTAGAAATGAAGGCTCCTCTTCTTATACAAATCTTGATCATTGTAACGTTTTTAGTCAAAATTCTGAATTATTGAAAATATTTAAATTAGTTAGAATGAAGAGGATAATACTAAGAAACATGGTTAGAAAAAAAGAAACATTGTTGTTTAACGAATTGATAAAATCAAGCTTTTTCAAAACATAAAAAAATACTGTATGGTATGGGATGATCATGGAAAAAGTAAAAATAGCCATCGAGGACACACTAACCAACTACTGTACGCGGATAAGTCTAGGTTTGTTAACTTGGTAGACGTATATGAAGAAACCACTAACAGAAAATAGCTGATAGCTTTACGCCTAATCATCTCAGCGACCTCGAAACTACGAACTCTACATTAAGGGTCTTCACTACAGCGAAATTAAACTACCGCTAATTTTAGAGTTTTTCTGTAATATCTTCAAAACAAATAAAGATATCCGAAAAGCAAAAACGTAGTGTACTAGACAATATTATTTTGCATGCGATACCGTCATTACAACTCATATATCTGCTTTCTATTTGCAACTGTCGATAAATTTAGCATTTTTTGCGGGTTCTGTAATTAGCGGCATAACCAAAACAGATAGGTGAATTGTGGTAAAGGTATCACATGCATAAACATATTGTCTAGTTCACCACGTTTCTGCTTTTCGAATATTTTTATTTGTTTTGAAGATATTACAGAAAAACTCTAAAATTAGCGGTAGTTTAATTTCGCTGTAGTGAAGACCCTTAACATCGCTTGTCGTTTTCGATCATTTTATATGTTACTCCCTTCCATTGTCCGACGCTATGCCTTACCCCTTATCCCAATGCATGAAAAGCAAATAATATTTTCGCAAACACCGCGAGGGGCAGGGAGGGAGTAACAGAACGCACACAGCTCGCTGTATGGCTTTAGGGCAAATACCTAAAGGCATAAGCAATAGGCCACTTGACCAAGAGCAATGTTGCTAAACGTAAGACAATGTAAGCCCACGCGCAGCCTGTCTCTTCGCGTGGCATTACCTTCGACACAAAATCACTGACCCTTCGAACAAGATAACATTGTTGCGCTCTCAGAGTCAGGTTTTAATTGCATTTGTGTTGAAGAAATGAAATGAAATCTTTAAGTTTTATGTCCCACGGTTGTGCCGGTTAGGCTAAAGGAGATGGTGATGATGAGTAATGAATGAAATGAAGAGAGTGGGAGGAAATAGGAGAACCCCGAGGAAACCGACGCACATGGTGTTCGTCCGCCACAAAGTTCAATTAGCGGGGACTGGGATCGAACCCGAGGCCCCAAGCACTAGAGGTGAAAGCTCTGTCACTGAGCCACCGCGGCCCTAAAGGAAAAGAAAAGAAAAGCGCACCCAAGACAATACCTCTAGAGTTGTGGGGAAACTTGTCCAAATAGACTTTTCTTTTTATTTACATTTAAAAAGATATAAAATATATTTCCATGATGGAATAAAATTCCACTAATATAATAGACATCTAAATTAGAAATAGCAAAAACAGCTGAAAGTAAGGAGAAAGCAGTAATTTCACATCAGGTTCCAAAGAGATAAACAGCACCGAGTAAGCAAACAACAGCGTTACTCCTCCTGTGGTCCTGTCCCGAGCATGTGTCAAAGGTGACGTCATTGCACGATATGACGGAAACGCGTTCAGTGATGAACTTACCAAGCCAGTAACTACTGTATTTACACCACGGAGTCAGACACTCTATAAAGTGCCTTTTATCTATACAGGATTATGCGCGATCAACATTATAACTGTTACATTTTTCATTCTCTGTTGCAAGAAAATAATTGACATAAGGATAGGACCTGTACTTAAACGCAAAATTACATAAACGGTCTGGTAGTTTTAGTTAGAACGATCCGTCAAGTGGAGGTGGGGTAAGTTCTCAAACATTTAAATATACGACGTCTTATATACTGTAGGTGCACTACGCAACCAGTTACTAGAGAACAAACCCCGAAGTAGGACTGCTATCAAAACGAGACAATACGAGACTATTTACAGTATTAGTCTCCTTTCAACCGACAAATAGCGGTCTCAGTCTCGTCTCGATAGTTCCGAAATAAATTATTTGAAATTATTCCACACTAAATTCGACAGTAGATAAATAAAATACACCTCCAATAGTTCTCCTTATTGCTTCAGAATATATAATGGATGCACCATTTTCTACTAGATAAAGTATGAATTAGCAATTCATATACAACATTCAAAAATACATATGTCTGTTTCCATTAAATATACTCATTGTTTCTTAAATTATTTATTTACTAATTGAAATACCCGGCGTTGCAAGGGAAGAATAGGTTTATATTTCAAAGATATATTTGAGATTAGTTTTCCCAGTAGAATACATATTTGAATCGGAATGAAATAGTACGAATCCATTTCCAGCAGGAGCAAATGAATTAACTTGCCGCTAACGAAGAATAAAAACTTGGGCTTTTATGGTATCGGGAGTGTCATTATTCACTTCAGCGACCCCGAAAACTATTGAATAGACACTCATATCTTTCAATTAGGAATTTTTAGGACCTCGAAAGCTATGGATTTAACATTAATATCGTTTATTTTCGATTATTTTTACATGTCCCTGTGTCTCCCATGATACAGCTAGAGGTGATATGGGTTTCGATTCCCGGCAGGAGTCGTGTAGTTCGGGTTCCACGTTACGTCGTAGATTCATATCTTGTATAGAGTCACAGCTGAAAGACACGCTGAACTCTATATCACCTCACCTCGTGAGATATTCTATTTTTGCATAATTTCTAAACCACTTCTCTTTCTTTGAATCTCCTCCTTCCTCTTAGGACACGCATAGGTTCAAACCGAATCTTTCTTCACGGTTGGAGGACGCAAGGCTGCTGTACCATACGCGTACAACCCTTATGAGTTGCGCAGTTTGAGTAGCACGCACGAATAAACCAAGCTTACGTTTATTATATATAATTAATAAAATCTCATATTAGGACTAACTTCGCACACTAAACTTTTAACAATGCGACTTTTTAAATTCTGTTCATCATCTTTATTATTATTATTATTATTATTATTATTATTATTATTATTATTATTATTATTGCAATAGCTATATGAAGCCATTATCTAGGCCAATTTCGTTAATACACACCATTCAGCAACCGGTAGTTGTAGAAATCAGTCTTTTGCAACCGCAATTGTTAGCTCAATCGGTAGAGCGCAGACTTATGGATTCAAGGGTTACGAGTTCGAATCTAGCCTAAGTCAAAAGATTTTTTTCTGATATAATTCTTGAGATTGAAATGTTTCTCTCTTCATCTTTATCTCGTAATTCTGAATAGAGATGTTTGGATGTGAAAGAAAAAAGTATACTACGATATAAGAAAAGAAAGATAAATTAGATGATACCTTTTGCAATTTTTAACTATATTTTCACCCATCTAGGACGTTTCTAAAAAGTTCAGACTTCTAGACCTCCTTTTCGCTCTCTTACGTGTCCTTTAACTAATTTCTACAATTACTTATTGAGTCTAATTTACTTATAATTACTTATTGAGTAATTATACATATATTACAGATGTCTTATCTCTTTCTCTTTTCTCTACATCATGTCTTGAGATGAATGTTTTGACAATAGGTTACAGACACGATTTTACAAAATAATTCGATCTGCGATATCAGTGATACATATTGTGGAGTTTAACTTAACATATAAAGCAATAAATAGAAAAACTGAGAATACGAATCTTTTCGTGCACTGATGCTTCAAATCTTTGTCTTTACTCCCTATACCTATGTTAATTCCCTAGTCAAAATAAAAACTCTTCAAAATTAATAAAACATTCTTATACAACCATCCCTTCCTTGGAGTACTGCGCGGTCCATACCCGTCACTGCGATGTAAAGGCACTTATGGCGACGAGGATACAAATAAGCTTACAGGAAGAAGCTTGATCGTTCCGAAGATCAAAATTGAAGTAACTAATATTTGGCTTTTAGATTCAGCTGGCGAGACAGTGTAGCGGTAACGTAATGGAGTTACGATTAATAAAGCTGTCCAGCATGGGTTCAAACCTTGGTCAGGCCAAAGCTCCATTTTTTACAAAGTGATAGTGAAGAATCGATTTCTCTTATTAGACGTGTAATGCTTAAGAATGTGGAGGTAAACACCTTTATCATGATAGAGACGATTTACGACTGTTGGTTGGGGAAGGGCAAGGGATTTACCAGACATTCGAAACACTTCATTAATCTGCAGTAAACATTTTTCGTGCTATCGTTCTTAGAAAGAAATATTACAGCATTTGTTGGACAAAGTTTATGTAAAGCAATCGGTGGTGTAGTGGTAAAGTATCAGACTCCCACGCGGAAAATCGGGGTTCGATTCCCCGTCGGGTAGTATAACTTTTTCGCATAAAATAAATGCTGCAAACAGAGATTTATCCTCTGTTAGAGAACTTACAAAGCATCTCTGGCGAGAATTGGAATAAACAGTGTGTGCGTTCTTCATCATATACTGTAATGATAAGTGTGTTTGGTATTTATATTCGTCTACCTCTTTCTTGACGTTTCCCTATCCTGTCTCTGCATCTTTCACTTCTCCCACCTCTCTCTCTCACACACACACACAGTTGATGTGCGTGTGCATGTTCCAAAGTTAAAACGGAGCAAGAGACCGATAGACCTGGTCTGGAAAATGTAATTAACTGGCAACTTCAGCGTCGAGTTTTTGTGCTCTGGGGATAACATCTCCATCCTGGTCCCCTCTGAAAGAAATACTGTTTAAACGCAAGGGAATAAGCAAAATATCTTTTTTATCATCTGGGTTACCGAGTCTCAGTCAAATTACCGGGTCACTATAGCTTTGAATCCTCGACCAAGTGGTGGTCCATAAGCTAACCAACATCATCCGACAGACACTATGATCCGTTTAAGCTCTAGCGTGTTCATTCTATCTGTGCAAATTACAACGTTATATCCACAAGAGAAGAAAGTGATGCTGGATGTTCGGAACAGATAAATCTTCGGAAAAGACTAGAAAATGGCAACCTCTTTGGTTATTTTTTTAAAAAAATATTTATACTATTTCCACACAAATTTGTTTCCATCCTATAATTCAATGTGATTTATTCATGTTGAAATTTGAAACATGCAATTTCTGCTACATCTATAAGGAACATCCAATTTTCCATTTGAACATTTGTAATTTTTCATTATGATACGGTTTGGACTTTTAATATAGCATATTTCTGATAAAAAAAATACCAGTAAAATAGCACTCATTCAATTTTATATTTCTTTCTTTCTTCCTTTTTCTTTTCGTTTTTTTCTTTTTTTGTTCACTTTGCGTTAGTAGTCTGGAATGGAAGATGTAACCTACGCTACCTACTGGGTTTATTAGAATGTGGTTTACATCAGTACGTCCAATGAACACTACTGAATTTACAACTGAACCACGCGGAAACAAAGCATGTGTTAAACTTTTGACATTATCTTAGATGTGTCTGTGAGATCTACAGTTCTACTGGAAATTGAGTATGCTATCCTTTATGAAAAGACTTAATGAATGTTTCAAGCATCCTCTATATATCAGAATAGTCACGAGAAAAATATATAAAAACAAACGTTATTTCTATATGACTGTTGGATTTCTGGTAACGGAACTTTATAATGTTAGATTGTTTTCTTACTGCGTTTAAAATTCCAGATTTTTATCTGCTCTCCCTTTTATTTTTCTTCTTCTCTTGCCTTCTCTCTCTCTTTCTCTCTCTCTCTGCCTCATTTCTGAACCTCTGTGTAATATACATCCATTGGTTTCAATTTTTCATTGTATGTGTTTCAGTTTCTCCCTAAATCAACTTATGAATCTTGTTTCGTCTCGGTTTTGTTATTTCATTTTATCGATACTAATGCATGTGTAGTTTAAAATTAGAATTGCGTTCATGTTGTTAGGTAATTTTAGTATGGGAGAGAAGAAAGAAGGAGAGAGAGGGGGTCTCTCTACCAGACACAATTATGGGATAAGAAGGTGTATATTGGGTGGCCTAGCTGCACGGCGTTAGGTGTCGCAATTTTTTTGATGCGGAGTGTACCAAGGAAGTAAAAGTATAGTTAATCATACTACTACGACTAACCGCTTTCCACGTCATCCAGGAGGTACCGTGATCAAACGCGTTTACCACTTCTGCTTGAAGTGTTCATATATTTCTAGTTTGGTCTCTCAAATAAGAGCAGGGCCGTGCCGTGGAAAATCAGCGCCCGGGGCGAGAATATACGACGGCGCCCACATACATACACTCCAAGCAAATTTTCCTATCTTTTTCCCTTTTTCTCCCGAATTTTTCGCCCCCCTTACTTCGGCGCCCGGGGCCGTTGCCCCGCTCGCTTCCTTCCCCACGGCACGGCCCTGAATAAGAGTAAAAAGTTCTAAAATTCTTCAAACAGAAACAAAAATCATTACTTCACCATTTCGTTAAAACTTAAATATAGCAACAAATTTATTTTTTATATATTTTTAAGTACAGAGTATATAAACACTTCCTGAAGCATGCGAAGTGTCCCCAGTAGGGCTTCTCCAATTTACTTCGTTGCAACTTTTCCCCCACTATTTGAATATTGTAATTTTCTTTCACATTGATCATTTTTAGATATTAACAAATGTTTCCAGTTTCCTTTGCTCCGTTTTTCGTGTGTTTCTTATGTCATTTAATTTCTTGCAGAAATGATTTAACAATGCATTTGTCGAATTTTTTGTTATTATTTTATTATTATTATTATTATTATTATTATTATTATTATTATTATTATTATTATTATTACACAAAGGCGTGTCTTTCTTCGCATATATCAAAAGCTAAAACTACATGTCTTAGCACTAATGAATCTAAAGTAATTTTCATCACTTACATTAGTTTAGGCATTAACAACAACATTTTCTTGAGGACACATCAATCTTTCTTTGTCAAGATTGATAATTAAGGAGAAAGAAATGCCCATTTTATCACTTGATGTTAAATTAATTTTTGCAAGAATTACATTATAGTTTCTTCAACATCACGTGGACACAGTAACCACTAATGTACGTCAGTACTCTTAGCTTTTGCCATGTCATTTTCTGTTACGTCAATGTGAAAGGAAAATATCCATGATATTCTAATTAGGTTGCTAAGTCTTCCTTCCAATCAATCTTCATTACTGGAATATTTCTATGACGATTCGGTAAAAATGCTAATGTCATCATAGTTTGCATTCTTAATTGTGACTCAGTGGTAGAGCGTTCACCTCCGGTGCTTGGGGTCCCTGGTTCGATCCCAGCTCGCGCCGTGTGGACGCGCCATATGGTTAAGTAACATAAACAAAGCTAGGACAATAAAAAAAATTAAAGAAATTTTATTTTTATTAAAAAAAATTAAACGACAAAAACAAATAAATTGCATTTTTCCATATAACAATCCTGTTCATATACTTACCTAAACTCGTTGCACACACTCCTATACGGTACAAACAGGTAACAGGTAAGCATAACACTCCTCTTCCAAACTGCTTAGTGATTACAGACGAGGTTGTGCATCAGGAGCTGTCAAAGTAGTCAAGAGGAAAGAGCTGGGTGCTAGCGAGAAGGAAATAAAATTGTCCAATTTGCCTTACGCGGCAAATTATTAACGTGAAATTGGTGCTTTAGTGAAGACACCTCATTCACAACGTACTGTACAGTAGCATAAGTTCAATTATAAAGGTACAACAGTCAAATTCATCAGAAAAGAAAACTAGTTGACGAGTGTTTAGAATGTTTCATCATTAGACAGGTGCGGAAAAACCCTCAAAGAAGGGGAAGCGGAACAAGTCCAAAATCGCACAAGACCTAAAAATCATTTCGCAGCACTAGTTCTAAACGCCACTAGACCTAAAAATCTCTTGTGGCGCTACCATTGCGTCCGTGCCAAGAATACTATCAATCTGTTAGTCAAAGTTTTAGATATACTGTTTCATATTACAGAACCAGATTCTAGCTTAGTTCTTCCAAATAATTTGTATAAATACATATTCTATCGTTCTGAATTAAAAAATAAATAAAACCTATTGTCCTTGCTTGCTCTTCGCATGATAGTATTTCTATGGTCACAACATTTTAACTGCCTATAAAATTTAATTCCCAGATCTTTCATAATGTCTGTTTCTTTCTATTTCCACACCATTGGCCCGTATTAGTAACATTTTGTTATGTTTTAGTTATATACGTAATTAATTTTGCTTTCTTTGTGTTGATTTGAAGTAGATTATTTTTACACATATATTTATTGTATTGAACTCTTTTCTGTAGCAAATAGTTGTCATACTCGTAATTAACTACTCTGTACTCGTTACCATTATTAATAATAATTTTAGTATTACTAACATATCTGTTACCATTGGAATTAACTATTATTAGTAATAGTAATAATATATTTCAGATATGCTACATTTTTTGAGACCTGAGCCTTGATTGTACGTGAAGTTAAAATCAAAGGTTATGTCACGGACGGCAAATGATGGCTTAACACCCAAAACAAACTCATGGACACCCAAATGGGGGTTAGTCTGTTTTATGTTTTATTAAACGTGTTTAATAATTACAGCAAATTAATAATGATTATAATAGAATGTGAAAGAAAACACTTAAACGAACTAAGTCAACATGTTAAAATAATTAAAAGAACCTAATTAACCATTCATTTTGTACTCTCATTTGCTTAACTGGACGAACCGAAACCTAAAGGAAAAGTTTTCTGCCCAAATCTCATAAGCAGTGGAAAATTTTAATATTATAGAAATTGACCCTCCTTCCCTCTTAGAAGTGTGATTTTTCAAGACGCTGAAACATATATTTTATTACTTTTAGTGAAAAGTTCAAATACCGAGAATCACGCATTCAGCTTAAGCAAATCCTTCTTTACTTTATATTTTCTGAATAAGTAATGGGGAATTCGAACATTAAAGAAAGTGCCAGATCCCTTTGTTCTTTCCCTTTTATATGTTGATTTTTTTTTAAGTGGAAAGTTTATACGCCAAGTTTCATTTTACTAGCTTCACAGACTTGCGAGATACACTGTTCTTTGAAAAAAATCTTACTCCACCCTTTTTACGATACGTATTTCCAAAAATTCTTTCTTATATCCTGCTTTCGTAACGAAATTATTTTTTAAAATTAAAATTTAACGACTCTACTTGTAGTAGTACGCCCGGAAAGTCACTCATCTTAATTCTTTTATATAAGAGTACAGAAGATAAACATTGTCAAAAAAATGGACTTCCATGAGCAGTTTCCGATTTCTTATGACTAACTTATTCGTACATTTCCCACAAGCTGTGGTTTTAAATTCACACACTGTCAAGGCAAGTTTCAGAAAGGTAACAACTGGAAATAAATAATATATGTATTTATGTACACTCATGTCCAAAATTATCGTCGCATGTCTATAAATATGTTGTAGGAATATAATTTGAAAATGAATTCACCCTATATTTCTTATAATGGTAGTATGGGTATAATCGGCAGACATGTATGTGGCAAATTTCACGACAAAAGAGCAGTAAATAAGAACAATAAAACGAAAATAAAACTTTCTTGTACATTTAGCAACATTTTGTTTTACTCATTCTAATTTTCGTATTTATAATTCTTTTCCTATGAAATTTATCACAAATATACATTTCCCGATTATACACATAGTATCAGTATTCAAAGTATCCTGAAAAATCATTATCAAATCATATTCTTACCAGAAGACAACTATAGATATGCGACAATCATTTTCGACATGAGTATACGTGTGTAACATATTTCTTGTCTTATTGAAGCTTTCGTAACTTGGAAATACACTTTCGATTTGCTTTTAATATGAAAAAAATCCTGCTATCCTAGAAAAGTTTGCAGGCTACACCCCTAAATGACTATGTATTGGTTTCTTCAAACGTATTTGTTGCATATTACATTAGCAAGTTAGCGTTATTTGTTGATTTTTTCTTGCTTATACATATCAACTCTATCAAAACACACTGTGAAATATAGTAACTGTATTGCATAATATTCTTTGTTCTTTAAATTTACTGCGTTCTTAATGTATGCAGTCAGTATTTAATGTTCACTTGTGAAATATCTTTTGGGCTTTTGTCCTAATTAAATAAACTTTGGTGGGCTCGTGTCCTACCTTTGGAAAGTAAGAATGGGCTTTTGTCCCACTCTTAATTTGCTTGCTTTTAGAAAAGTCTGGTAAATTATGCTTTTTAAACTTTTTTATTTAATTCTTTTTTTAAGAATTTGTTATGGGTTACTCTATCTCCATTTGAAAGAAATTAATTTCTTAACCAATTATATAATTAATTCTTAGAATGAAATAGGTTATATAATGTAAATCATGTATAACTGCAGAACAGATAATGATAATAATTTTAGTAGTACAAATATAGCCGTTACCGTGGGAATTAGCTACGTTCGTAACATTATTGCCAACTAGTTACTGCACCGTCGAAATGTAGGTCTAGTGCTTATACTTTTAGGTCTTATGCCGTTTAGGACTTATGAATGTTACCCTACCGGAAATGCGTCTGTTGGTTGAAGAGGTGTCAGATAAGACAATGAGTAACCAAACTATTCGCCGTGTTTTGTGGAAAAATAATTTTCACGGTCGGAAGCCTCGAAAGAGATCCTACATTAGTGACAAGAATCATGCCACAAGGCTACGGTTTGCACAAGGTCATGTGAACAAGCCTCAAACATTTTGGAATCAGGTAATTTGGTCCGATGAGACGAAAACCAATATTTGGTTCAGATCAGGGTTTGAAAAAACCCGGGCTTTTTTGAAAAAGCCCAACCCACCTGGGTCCATATGGATTTTTTCGGGTATTTTCGGGTTTAATTGGTTTTTCGGGTTTAATCGGGTTTTTTCGAAATATTTCAATGTCTTTGGGGTAAAAGTGTTAAAATGTGATTTATATTTCAAGATTGTCATTGTCACAACCTGCAACAATTTTCTACTTACTGCTGTTTTGAAAAAATGGCCGCCATTTTGAAATTTTACATTCGATCACCGAGAAAATCTATACAGCAAATTTAGCATATCTCGTGCTTCCACCGTCAAAATTTCAACTTAAAAGACTGAAAATTGCGCTTCGAAGCGTGGATACTCGCTGTTTTGAAAAAAAATGGCCGCCATTTTGATATTTTACGTTGGCATGCCGCCAAAATCTATCCAGGAAATTTAGTGTGTCTCGTGCTTGTATTCTGAAAATTTTAACTTAAAAGGCCGAAAGTTGTACCCTGTAGTGTGTGTGGTAGAGGCAGACAAACGAGTTGAGTTGATTTTGTGTTTAATGTCCCTTTCAGCAGAGAGACGGGACCTACTGATTAACGTGGAATCCCAACCACATGAGCTCCCTCCGAGAATAAAACCCGGGTCCCACGCCAAAGACGCGTACACTAACCGCATAGTCATGAAGGAGCTCGGCAGGCAAACGAACAAATGTAGATCAAGTTATCCAGAAGCCTGACTGACGTTCGCCAAATATGAATACCAAAAGGGGTATATTAATTTAAAACGAAGGTAAAATTCATGTTGTATGAAATAAATAAATAAATGTTTTAAAATGTTTATAAATGGTTATATGAAATTAACATCTTCCAGCGTAAATAAACCTGCCATATTTTCTCCATGAGAATACGAGACACCTCAGATCTCCCCCTTAATCAACTTTCCAACACAATGCAATGAACTCTAGTCTGGTTATGAACAAAAGTATAATAGGCCGCGGTGGCTCAGTGGTAGAGCGTTCACCTCTAGTGCATGGGGTTCCTAGTTCGATCCCAGCTCGCGCCAAGTGAGCTTTGTGGTGGACAAACATCTTGTGCGTGGGTTTTCTCGGGATTCTCACGTTTCCTCCCACTTTCTTCATTCCGTAATTTCATTCATTTCTCATGATCATCGTCACGTTGAGCATAGAAGGCATAACCGTGAGACTAAAACTAAAAGATTTCATTTTATTTATGTTTTTTTTTTTTTTTTTCAATAATATAATAGGCGAAAGTTCACTAAGCAGCAGCTGCTTTTCTGTGTTCGTACCCTGCAATTAATTGTATACACTGAAGATGCCTAAAAACTTAAAGATGTGCTATAAAAATGCTTTACAGGAAAACAATATGCAAATTATTTAAATCAGTAATACAATCTACTTTCAATATTTTTCGCGCGTTTAGCAATATTTATTTACATGGCTGTATTTGCCAAAATTACGTTCGTCAGTTTAATCTGATGAAAAGCTGATTTTTCTCCTTGTGTCGTGTGTAATTGTCAGGACCAGATTTACATTTTTCTAAGACCTGGATCAAAGCACAATTCTGTGCCCCAAGCCTCTGAAAAATATTATAATTCTTGTTAACTTATCTAATGTGTTGCTGAAGAAAAGGTTAGTCATCTTCCCTGTGTTTGTAAGTGTAGAAACACTCAAAGCCATCTTATTATATATATATATATATATATATATATATATATATATATATAGATATATATAGATATATATATAGATAGATATAGATATATATATATATATATATAATATGTGTGTGTATGTATGTATGTTCCGAAGAGTATCCGAGTTTCCATCAAGTGCAAGGGAAACAGAAGCATTGCAAATTTCGCTCGCTATCAAGTCGAACAGGGTGGTGTTATAACTTCCTCGAATGCAACAGCGTACTGTTCATTCACTAATTACAGGATTCCCAGCCAATGTCAGAATTTTTTGTTTTTCACTTTTCGAATAAGCTGATATTGATAGCAGAAATGGAACGGAGTTAAAATACGGGACATTTCCCTGTCCCGATTCCAAACGGTTCCAAAAACTGGACATTCCCGTTTTTTTACGGGACGTATGGCAGGCTTAAGCGTAAAATAAATAGTTTTATTGTTGAAGTATTCATTTCCGATCCTTGCTTTTAATTCAGGAATTTCTCGGGCACTTCTTTCACGGCGTGTACATCAAAATTTCCACTAATACGGAAATTTGAACTCAGCACTTGAAATAGTAAGCGTTACATAGTCTTCCGAACCCCGAGCATTAAGCTTCTTAAATTTGACAAGAATATTTACGCTACTGCTGGGGTTGATTCTACAGAATACTTATTTGAAGAGTAGCAACAAATGACTGAATTAAACTGTTATTGTTGGAAAACCAAATTTTAGTTAAAGAACCTTGTTTTACATCAAAGCTAAGAAATAATACTAATAATTTTACTAATGTATTTACATATATACTATTAGAACCGGCACCTATGATCTGAAACCCTTCAAACGTATGAGTGATAATGTCCCTCGGTGTCGCCAAGTCGACGAGCATACTATTCACAGAAAATATTTTCTAAAGTACAAAATTTCTTATTTTACTTGAAATAGGCTATAAGCATAATCCATACATTAATTTGTTCTACAACTATCTCAAGCTAAGTTTTTTTTTTTTTTTTTTTTAAATTCATTTAGTGTATTCAGAACTTTATAAAGGTCTTAAGTTGAATGTTGTTGTATACCTTAACGTGAAAGCCTCTAATTCGCCCAAGGAAACCAAGGAAATTCTAAAATCTGATAAAAATCACTTACAACGTGATCACCTTAGTTGTATTAGTAATATACTAACAAAATAGGTCAAAAACCCAGGTGGGTTTTAAAGTGTTTTTTTTTCAGGTGGGTCCAACCCGAAAAAACCCGGTGGGTTTTTTTCGGGCTGGGCCCACTTGGGCAAACCCTGGTTCAGATGGAGTGCATCGAGTGTGGCGGAAGTCGAATACCGCCAATGATAAATGTAAGACACTTTCTACTGTGAAACACGAAGTTGGGTCAGTTATGATGTGGGCCTATATATCCAGCAATAGAACTGGAAACCTGCAGTTCATTGATGGCACAATGGACAAATGGGTATATAACGATATATTGAAACAAAATGTGAATCAAAGTGCTGTGAAAATATGATGCTTGGGGAACAAGTTCATATTCCAGCAAGCTAATGATAGTAATCAAACGGCTAGAACTAACTAAGACTGATTAGTTTGGAATGTGCCAAAGGAACTCGAAACCTCTCCTCAGTCAGCGGACCTCAGTCCTACAGAAAATCTGTGGACAATGTTGTAAAAGGTGATTTAAAAATCAGATCTCAAAAGGGCTGTTCAAACTGAATGGGGAGAAATCAGCACACAAACATGCCAAAACCATGTGAAGCTGGCCTAAAGACTAAGGGTGGTCAACTAAGTACTAAATTCAGTGGACATGTTTCCCAAAAAGGAGTGGTTTGTTTTACAGGGTGTCTATTAAAATACCAAAATGAAATTTCGTGACATATTCTTTACCAAATCATAAAATTTCGAAACTAATAACAAAAAATTCAAACACTAATAACAGTACCTATGTTCATTAGCACTTCTTATATTCTTTAGCAGCTGAAGAACAATCTCAAGAGCAAATTTAGGTGCGATTTAGGCCGAATTTTCATGCATGAGATAGAATCGTGCTTTGCTTGCGATTTGGTAACGTCTAAAGTCGACCATAGACATTATGACGGTGAATTTTGACGTTATATAGAACCAGGGACGTACGCAGGGGGTGGGTCCTGGGGGTCCGGACCCCCCAAAATTACGACTTTTATGTAAATTTAGCCTAATTTTAGGTGCAACTTTAGGAATTTTAATATAAAATATCCTCATATTAAGTTTGGACCCTTCCCGAAATAAATTCCTGCGTACGCTACTGTATAGAACAAAAGTTTCCAGTCTCTACTCATATTTGCACAATAAAAAATCGTGACCCAAAAGCTAAATTTCGTGGCTTTTTCTTGACTTTCATGACCGTTTTCTGATTTCGTGACTGATAGACACCCTGTTTTATATATGCTAGTTTATGAACAGGATTGTTACATGGGAAAATTTTTATTTTTGTTTTTCTCGTTTAATTTTTTTTTAGTAAAAAAAAATTCATGTATATTTTTCACTATCCTGGCTTTGTTTAGATTATTTTACCATATGACGCACCATGTATTGTTTTTTGGTTGGAATAAAGTTCTGTTTTAGTTATAAAAAAAAAAAGTCAACTTGTATGAACAAGACTGTTACATACTGTATGTGAAACGATTACTGTGTGCCAGTAATTTAAATACATTACTATGAAGGTGGTCTAAATAACATTCTTAAAAATTCTGAATTTCAAACCAAAGATAGAAGTTTCCGGAAGATATTTGATAAGAAAGACGCAACTTACGGTTTTACATTAGTAGGATATAAAATAAAGATCTGTTATGACGACTCATGCAAAAATTGTGTGTTTGAGAAGAGACTGGAGATGGCAGTACGAATTTAAATTATACGCTGCCTCCAATCTCCTCTCAACAATGGATTTCCCTTTACCCTCTATTCTCTACTTAAAAACTTTAGTGTTGCAATGGCAAGCCATTTTTATTACATTTAACATTTGTATTAACGTGATAGTTTCTTGGTTTCAGTTTTAGTAGAGAGATTAGAGTGGATATTCTTGAGACATTTAGTTTACTGCAGAAAACCACTTCTCACTATTAACATTTCTACTCTATAGCGACCAACGTTAAATCGGAAATGGCTGTTTTCTGCCACTTCAGATTTGTTGAGGGTTAATAAAAGAGAAGATTGTACTTACTCGTAGAACGCTAAATAAAAAATAAATAAAAAGCTTGTCGATGTCTCTTACTGGTTTTGCTCTATATCGATCAATATTGAAATCGGAAGTTGCAGTGGATTTTATTACTTCTAGTTTTCGTACAGATATGGGTGGAGGTAAAATGCATTCTTGGAACGCTTAATCGATTGCAGGAAGCCGCTTCTCGCTGTTTTTGTATAGTAATCAGCGTTAAAACGACCACTTCCAGTGGATGGATCAGCTCAATCAACAAACTCAATTTCTATCTTTTGATTTTCCACATCCTGGTCAAAATTGATTGTGATCCATTAAGTTCTTGAGATTTTGCGTCTTCTGGACGGACAAATAAACAAAGTAAATATATAAAAGAGTTTGTGATAAATCAAACTTCTTAAAAAACACTGACGCTGTATGACAACCTCTATTGATATTAAACTAATACTGACGCACATCCTAATCAAACTGTTCATTGCGATAATACAAAAAGAACAGTACACATATGTGGCTACCACAGTTCGGAATTTGCGTCTTTGCACATATTTTAGAGGTCGATATGATAAACTTACATTTTGCAGCTACATCCCTTTTTTTCGATGAATGGGAGGAAGAAAGACTGTATTAACTGGTAGATTCTTACGATGTAAACAACAGTGTTTTCTAGTTATCATAGTCCCAAAGATTATGCTACCGAAACACAGAGCGAAGATTATCCCCTTTGGAATCCTTCCAACTGGTCTAGTGGCTAATGCGTGTGCCTTTGGTACACGTGGTCCCAGTGGGAGATTTCATTCCCCACACACACACAACCATTTATGCACAAAAAATTCATTTCACAATCATCCACTTCCATTTATTATCCGTCTCCTTTAGCCACTGTGGGATGTTAAATTAAATTAAATTAAAAAAAAAAATGGAAAATTGCAAAGATCAAGTGACTCTATGGGGAATCGCACTCGTTCTCTATCAAGTTACATTTCTATAATTTTTACTCTCAACGGTTTGTATAAAACCGAATAAAATTTTTAAACATTCTTAGCTGTTGCACTAAAACTTTAGATTTTTTATTTACTACATAAATTAAGACGTCTTCATTAACCTCAAGCGATTAAATAAAAGCTTACGCTTTTGTCATTCAACAAAAGACTGACAGAATTACTCGCATATAAGAGTAAAAACATACTAGATATGTGATTTATCACATATTTTTCCATTCATGAGTAATAAATTAATCTAATACATTACTTTTTAAAATATTAGCCACCATTATCAATCGTCGAATTTTGATTGCTTACAGCCACGATTCTCGAGACACAAGTTCAACAAAGACATGGAATAGGATGAATACGGCAGACATGAATTACAAAAATGACAACTATGTACACTAACGTTGATTGGTTGATTTGGAGTTCAACGTCCTTTATCAGTACCGAGACTACATTAGATGTGGACCTACAGCTTAATATAGACTTCGAATCACGTGAGCTCCCAGCAGGGATCGAGTCCGGATCTCCCGCGCCACAAACATAAGCTTCTTGACAATTTTAGCGTGGATTTCTCAGTTTACACTCGGGGCATCAACCTGCTTGTGTTTATAACATATTAAAAATTTGAATACCATCTTCCAAAGCAACTATACGCTTGGGGTTGGAAAAGTATATAGTGCATGCGAACTTCTTTCAGAGTAAAAAATAAAATTTGAAATATATAATTTGTTTATATTTTATAATAGATAATTACAGAAAATATATTTTTAGAAACTAAACTTCACATTTCTAAACCCTATTTACCTTACAAAAAAGGTAAACTACAAAATATTTATAATATATATATTTATATTCATTTATACTGATCCTTGTTATTAAAAATTTTATCGTACATTTTTTTATATAATAATTTATACAAAACATCAACGAAGACTAACAGTATTTCGTTTATTTTGTTTTTGACAAAAGAAATCAGTTAATAGATACTACCTTTATTTAAAGGGACAGACTTTTGGCAAGGGTTTGTGAAAAATATAAAGAACCAATTTTTATTTTTCGAGCTGAACATAAAGACTTTAGTACAAAATCACAGAAAAAGAAACATAATACACTTTTGTAATTATATAGAAGAAAGAATAATAATAATAATAATATACAACAAAACAATTAAATTACAAATTACACTCCACATAAAGGAAATGATAATAAGGAGAAAACAATTTACATAAATGTGTATTATCTCTCTTGTTTGGTCGAACTAATATTGTGGCATGAAACAAATAATAATAATAATACATAGTGGTCCCACTGATATGTGGACGGGCATTTACAAAAACTTCGACTTACATGAAGAAATACTTCTCTCCTTTTCATCAATTGGCCTGGTCATTTTAGAGTTCTTTTCCAGAAAGTTAGCGAACATAGTACAGACAATGATATCCTGGGTGCAGGTAAACGCGCTTTCCGAAGGTACAAGGTGCATTGACCGGCCATATACAGTGGTAAGTTTCTTTCTTAATTTAACGAGAAAGTAAACTACAAAAGAAAGATATGTATATTGCACAAGAAAATTTGATCATGTGGAAAGGCACAGATCTCCTCAAAGATGCGTTGCTTTCTTCTTTCTGAAGAGATTGCTGAGGACGTTGGTACTTCGTTTATCCTTTTCCTTCTCCTTGCGCGCAGGCGGTGGGAACTCGCTCTCGGACGAGCTCTCACTTGGCCTTCGTTGGTGCTCGGCTATCGAGTGATGGCGGGGAGGTTGTTGCTGCTGACTGCTGGGAGGCGCTACATACGGAGGTAACGAATTTGTACGAGATTGGTACATGCCTCTGTCATTTGGTGGCCGCTGCTGAAAAAAAAAGAAAAAGGTAAAAAATACGAAATTCAACGAAGATTTTCTGTATTATTTGTGCTATGTAATTATTAGGGCAAATTTAATGCAATCTTTTGATACAAGTAACGAACAAAAATGTAATCGTCAAAATGCGTGATTATGGATGGAATCATTCTTAACTCTCATTCGTCTTTTAACATGCTCCATCAATTTCTCATAAACTAGTATATATTGGCAAGTTTCCTCATTAAGAAGCACACACAGAAAATCCCTATATATGCTAGCAACACTTCCTGAACCTCATCACATTTGATCCAAACTTCTCTTCGAAATACATAACCACTCACATTACGATAAAAGTCAAAACGAACCGAGGACAAAAAGCTGTCGGCTCTTGCACAAAAGAAACGAAAAAAAAGTTGTTTCGGTAATAGTGTATGATACCAAATCCTAAAGAACTTCTATCAACATAACACAAGACCTTTTATCAACAATGACAAAAGAACACAATACCATTCAGTTGACAAAGAAAACCAAATGCTGCACTTTTGTTTCAAGAAGGAAAAATAATTTCCTTACTCTCAATCCACACAAAGAAACTATATAGTTTTATCTAATAAAAAATAAATAAAAATAGCAACAGAGAAGCAAAACATACCCATGGGTTATCAAGAAATATCAGTTATGAACTTAACTTTTCACCAATAACAAATCTCAATGTTGACATTGTTTCAAAGGAAAGAAAAAAAATGAAAGTAAACACGTTTCTGCAGCTTACATTACACCTAATTATTGTCTTGTGAACTACTAGCATTGTGCGGTCATGCCCTCTCTTATATACCAAAAAATTTATTTTCTGCTATAATAATCTACACCCCATTTACTACACGAAATCAGGTTCTGTTAAAGGGATCCATTGGACAGGCACTCTCCAAATCATAATGGTATCAATACGTTACATCTTTGAAAGTAGACTGAAATACTTCCTTTTAATAATTACAAAATACCAAAAAAGTTGGTATTTCAGTGAGCCCAAGATTAAAACACTGAAACAAAAACACTACTATTTATTTATTTATTTATTTATTTATTTTGTTTCAATGTTGAGACAATTGATGCAAGAAAGTTAGTAATTATTTTTCACTTCATATTATCGAAGTATATCAGCCTTCTCTCATTAAATGATGAAATAACGTTCGAATACAAAGTACTCCCATTATTTTGTCTTTATTACAGAAAGGAGGGAAAGTAAGAAATTACAGATGATTTAATATATAAATATTCTTACCTGTCTCATGGGAGGTCCTACATTGCCGTATGCTGAAAAGAGTCATGAATTACATATTAATATTTATATATATTAAAAATTTCAATTACATTGAGACAAAAAGTAATACATCGAAGCGAATTCTCCATGCATACCATATGGCCCAACAGGTTATTTTATGTACATAATGCACTTCCATGCTTGCATGCAAATATTTTTCACATGCACCCTTACCAGAGAACCTAGGCAGTAAAAATAATAAATTGTTAAATTATTACATCAATACTACGGTATTATACTATTATTTATATATAAAGTGCATTCAAATAAAATGTTTTAAAATTATGCTCCCCTAATGCATCACTCACGACTGTATGATAGGAAACTTGTTGAAACAATTCCTGTGTTCTAAATGAACGGTAGAAGTCATGTTTAATCGTTTAATTAATATATCGTGCAGAATTTGAGTTTGTATTCTACCTCAGGAGCAAATATCGAAATTCGATCCTAATATCTCGACATGTTAGCTAAATGAAATCTCATTGGATGATTGTTCCATATGTTTGTTATGGTTGAACAAAGGAATTTTGAAATATGCATGGAAGATAAATTGCTTACCAGAAATCGGGTATAAACAGAACACTTACACGTGCGGATTAAAATAAATAAATAAAAAGGAGGAAGTTGTGTTGGCTATTCTGGTGACGCCTTATCAAGTAAAGAAAGAAGGAAGAAAGTTAACATTGAAGACACGAACGTTATGACTAAGGAATGAATATTATCTGACCCTATATTGACTTCCAGAGCCACGTAAGTATTTAATATTTAATTAATGTTTCTATCTGAATTTTAATAAATATTATTATATAAATAAGAATATTGAAAATAAATCTCAATTGCTGGCATTACATTTAGTGCATACGTAAACGTTCTAAATTGAAGTTCTGCAAAATTTGAATTAAAGTATCACAGTGCTAACAGAAATCGTATCAGCATCTCAATCGTACACTGTAAAGCTTTTTTTTTTTTTTAAATGAGGTAACCTACATTCCACCTAAACCTACCCCTTACAAGTAATTTAAAAATACTTTTACCGAACAAGTGTATGTGAACAGTTAATATTCTCGTCTAGCAAATGAGTGGCCTACGTTCTAATTCTGCGGGAGGAGTGGGGACTATACTGAATGAGTTTTCAGTTCAACCAGACGAACGTTCGAGTGGTAACTTTAATATTCACAGTCTCTACCTGTGTATTGAATATTGCAAACAACTAATTGAATAAAAGCATTTACTTTCAAGCTTGCTACTTCCAGTCCTCTTTATCTTAGAATGAATGCTATTCTGGATATAGCAGTGACGCGTCGAAATAAATTGTTCGATTGTTGAGATATAACAATCCTAAACAATGATTAGATAAAAATTAATTTTGACAAAACAATAATATATGATGTTCTATTAGCTGGGAACAATTCAAGATCGCTTAAGGAATCGTTAGTGAAAGAAGGACTAGGAAAACCAAGAATGGGAATTAATGGAAACATTAAAAATTAAGATTCCAAAATATACTTTACATTTAAACTGGCCGAAGCTTAGCACTGAATTCACCTGAAAATACTTTAAAAATAGACATACTGATGGAATAACAAACAAAATTGTCCAGCGAAGTCTCTCTGATTGTATTTTCTTTTCAATATTAGTATATCTAATGGTTATTGTCTTCCATTAACTGATAATTTTTACACTCGGACTTGACTCGATAATTAATATTCTGAGATGTTTTCTTATTCAGGCGATTAACCTATAAAAATGACCACTACAAATAATTCCGATATCTCAAGCCTACTATCAAACAGTCGTCGTGTCATCAAATAACTTATTTTCACTGTATAACAACACTCATTGCAACAACAAAAAATATTTTACTTAAAAGAGAAGTGAGAAATATTTACAAGTCCATTGCCACTCTACAACTTTAAGAAAATAATAAAACACTTAAAAAAGAAAATAAAATCAAAAGAAACAAAAATGAGATAGGTCCACCCAGCAGCAATCTATAGCAAAACTAAAAAAAAAAAAATGAAAAAAAGCTGAAAACTGGTCAGGTACATGAGTGCAGTGGACTAACCGTGGAAATCTCCGCCATCTTGCCAGTCTCGCTCTGCATGACGAGGACTTGCCACTGGATGAGGGCGAAGAGGAGGAGCAGAGGAAGGGAGAGGAGGTGGGACATCTAGAAATTAAAAAGAAAGAACATCCATAAAGTGGTTTTGGATTTCTTATTTAAAAAAAAAAAAAAAAAAAAAATGCCCAACTAGCTATTCTTCCATCCCGCATAACAATCAGTGCTTTTCGGTTGGATCCATGCCTTTTTTTGTGTCAGTTAAGAAAAAGGTCAAGTATAAATCATTCAGCCTTTTTTTAATTTCAATATGAACATGTTAATCATTTTAAACATCAGATTTAATCCATAAGACAACTGACGAATTCTAATTTACGAGTAATACTTTGTCGTTACATGAAATAAATTAGAACTTAAAATTGCATATTTCTTATGTACGTATCTGGCATTATAAAATCTCTCTATCAAATTGGGTTAATTTGAAACTGACAAAATCTCAAATAAACATGTGTTCATCAAAGCAAACTGCTTATAATCAAGTACTAAACAGAAAAGACGTGAAATGAGATATTCATAAAAAAAACATTCACGATCAAAATATAAGCGTTTTTGGGCTGCTTTCAAAGACATGTGTACATTCCCGAGGAAGCCTATTAACACAGGAAGTATGCGAGATTATACAAATTGGCACCAAAATCTGAATCTCATGTTAATTATTCAGATCAACAGTCTGTAAGACGAATATACGCTATGAAATTACCGTATTGATACACAGAAAGTGCCAAACTTTATGCAAAAGTTTCCTAATACCGAAGTAGTATACATAAAATCACAGCAACCATTTAAAAATATAAAATTACTTACAAAATATAGATTCGTATAGTTATTCCTTTGTAAGTGCCGTAAGAAAAAGGAATTTTCTTTTGATGATGATCTTGTTTTAACACGAATAAATACACACGGAGGTTTAAATATATAGTTGAAGACATTTTATTTAACCCAATCCTTAACTCCATTCCTTGGTGAAATGTAAAGGGAGTAAAATGTACTTATGAATTTGATTCTGAAGTGAAATCAAAATATTGTTGCACATTTTGAAGTCAGCGGTGTATTTTACAGCAATTAGTTTAAGAAATTTGTAATACTTTTACACGTGTCAAAATAATTTCTTGTTAATCCAAGACTGATATGTAATTAACCACTCAACTACACAGAGTATTTTCACTAATAGCAGTAGAGAAAAAGCTGAATGATATATGCTAGAACCAACCTTTTAAAAAACATGCACTTATCTATAAACTACATATCAGAAATAGTATCGTTCGGTACCCTTTTATTCACGAAACATTAATATAAATAGTGCATGTGTGTCTTCGTCTTCACTGAAAGAACAAAATAATAATAGTTGTGATGCTTATTCATCTATTTACTAAAATAATCTAAAACAGCTTCTTCCATCTCTCAGTCGTAGTTTATAATAACTAACTACTTTATTTAAGACTATAATAACTAACTACTTTATTTAAGATTTATTTTAAAAATATATATAAAACAAACACAGGTTAAATATATACTATTTGTGTACTAGCATTATACACAAGATATCGATCATTAATCTTATATTTACACACTTTTGATATCGTCATAGTTTTATAGCAATTTTAGGAGTTAAGTAACTTTACATTGTAATTCCAGAAAAGAAAAAAAAAAGTCTTATATATTTTGAGTTATTACGTACTAATTATAAAAGGAATAAATAAAACCCATTTAAGAAGTTGTCCCTTATACGAATTAAAAGGAAAAAAAACGTATTTTCTAAGAAGCTGACTAATAAAACTGTATTAAATTGCGTGATTTTTGGTCATCTTCAGATCAATGCATAAAGAGGCATGGCGACCTATGCCATCTTGTTAAATAGCTCTATTCCCTTAAGAAATATTTGAAGTCCCAAGAAATACGAAATTCTGAAGAAAAGAATATGAACTTTTGCAATATTTCAAATAATTCTAATCTACATAGAATTAGCATCGTGAGTTGTGGATGACAAATCTTGCAATTTTCTTTACTTAATCAATAGAAAGACACGGGATTCATATTACCTTCCCTTCCATCTATCATGCTTTGGCTTGCTTCCCTTCGACTCCACACATCCTGACTGTCGGGCACTGGAAGACCATTCTGGTGAATGTTTCCTCGCGTTTGCTGCGGATAACTTCTTCGGGCAATATCCGGCCCGTCTGTAACAATGTAAAGAGTTTAAGGGTTAATGATTGTAGGAAAGGAGTAGAAATTTAGTCATAACCTTAAATACTACCTCCTACAGTAGATATTTAGTCATAATAATCTTAATTATTAGCTTCTCTAGTAGAAATTCTGTACCAAATTTTCGGCTGTCCACAAGTTGCTTGGCAACCTTTCAAAGAGTCAGATATTCGCAGAGAGAATATAATAATAAATATTAATGATAATAAATGTTAATATGAAAAAGAAAAATACAAAAAAGAAGCTTATCGGTCTTCAAAATGTATAATTAAAATTAAACCACATACAAGGAAACTACCACTAATTGCGCACAATTTCTTCGACGTGGTTGGACAATACCGCCAGCAGGGCTTATAGTGGTCTGGTCTCTTGTAAATAATTGAAAAGTGACCAAAAGCACACGAAAAAGTGACCAAACGCACACGAAAGAGTGACCAAAACCTCATCATGCCCCTTTTTTCCTTTGACAATTTCTCCATCACCTCTCTCTTTGTTGTTTTGTTTCATCTTCTTTACTTCTTTTTGAGCTTCCTTCTTTCTTAGGTTTTGTAAGTATCTTTGTACTTACGGTAAGCAGACTTAGCAGATGTAAGAAGCTTCTGAGTTAATGGAATCAGTTCTGGCCTATTTCCGAATTTCTTCATCCCAGATATTATATTTAAGTTAGCATTGAGAGTTCTCAAAGCCATGAAATATTCAAATTCATCACCTACTCTTAAGAACATACAAGAAGCATAACACAAGACGAACATAATAAACTACACAAAAACACACACACACAACGTTGAGCAGAGTGTTAACTATTACGAGAGAAAACTAAAATACTATTATGATAGAAGAAAGAATAGACACAGAAGGGTTCTCAACTCCATCTTGAGAGCTTAAGCATCCACCAACCATCCACTGTGCTTTAGAAAGAATAAAAGATGAAGTGAGAATAAAGCTAACTGTTTCACATGTGGCAGCAAGTACTGAAGCTTTCAGAAGAGTAATACGTAACAAGTTTCTGCTTTTTACCATTTATTTTTATAATATTTTTCTTATAAAACTGCCAATTCAAAACATAAATCACACGAAAAAGTCACTTTACCTCCCAAAAAAGTAACTTCTAGTGACAAATTTGGAAAAAAAAGTAACTTTTAGTGACCAACTTGAAAAAAGTAACTTTTAGTTATATATAAAACCTCGCTATGAGCCCTGTGCCAGATCAAAAACGTATGAAACACATTGCTAACGTGAATACTTATGTTCCCAGTGTTAATTTGGCGATCTTTTTATAAACGTCCATTTATTGCTGTATTTTATTAAAGTTTCAAGTAAGTATATTCAGATTAGGTTCCTCAGTTTCTGTATTTCCTTCTATTTGTGTGTTTTATGTCCTTATGTAACACCCAAAGTTATGAAGGATCAATCATAAGTACAGGCCGTTCCCCATCATACTCTCTCGCCTTCAAGTAAGCTGAATTATAGGACCACGCCACCGGTCCTGGAATTTGTATTTGGAATTACGTAAAATATTGATTGTGCAAATTTTACGTTTGCCATTTAATAAATGTTTAAATAAAACTCAAATTGCGTTTTCATTACTGTAGATATCCTTACTCAACCTGTTCTTTTATAACAGATCTGGAGGAGGTTGAAGGACAAAGGAAAATTCAGTACTAAAATTTTACTATAGGAGCTTATGTTTCCTTCATGTTAAAGAAATTGAATTAAACGAAACAGTCGATCCAATATTACATGGTACTGGAAGATTACCATCCGAGTCTTCTCGCAACTAAATAAAAGTTTCCGTCTTCGTGGGGAAAAATCGAGTCCGATATGTGAAAGCACATGAGGTATGGATCCTTCACTAAACTGTGTGAGTATGAAATTCAATAGTACAAAGTAATAATTATTAATGTAATCAAATAATTAGAGAGAAAATAGAAACGAACTTAAGACCAAGAAACCTCATGGATATGTTCTTTGTCTATGCAGAATTCACATAATCCTAGATTAAATCTGCGCTCTACTACAGAGATCCTTACTGACAAGGAACGGACATGAACGTGTCATCCGGACATCCGAATCAAACCTAGTCCATTCGATAAACATGAAGATATGTTCATGCACAAAAAATTAGGTGCCATGGACAACGGAGTAAGTCCCTGGGGCCCGTCAACCCTGCTAGTATAAAGAAAATCGTAGATTCGCAGTGAAATAGCTATTGCATCAACACTGTTCATTGGAAAGTTATGGCTTATAGTTCATTCGCTTCAAGCTGTTCAACTTTCCAATGAACAGTATTGATGCAATAGCTATTTCACTGCGAGTCTATGATTTTCTTTATACTAACAGGGTTGACGAGCCCCAGGAACTTACTCCGTCGTTCATGGCACCTAATTTTTTGTGCATGAACATATCTTCATGTTTATCGAATGGACTAGGTTTGATTCGGATGTCCGGATGACACGTTCATGTCCGTTCCTTGGAAGTACCTTACTGCCCAACCACAACATAAATAAAGTTATTAGAAAGTTCATACTTCAGGTCAATTAATAAATCATATTAACATGTGTGTGGATCTCAGAAATTGTGGCACAGAACATTTTAAAAGTTGTTTTTTCAGTGGTATAGCATCGTTCATTTGCAATATTATTTACTTCATTTCAGAGCAAGCCTACTAATTTTACTTCAGTTTCCTCTGATTAGAGAAAAGAATTCTCTCTGCACTAATGGAAACTATATTACATTGGTCGATTAGTTCGAAAATTATTAAAATACGAATAGTTGGGTGTATATTTTTACTTCTCTTGCCGAATGAATTCTAAAATATGTGCAGAATTGATTAAAGCATATGGAATAATATTACACAATGAAAACAGTACTCACCTAATTATATTCCTAGAAGCCGAAATACTTTCCGATACTTCGAATACGTCAGCGAGTTCGAGAACCTTTTTTCAAGTATCATAGAAGCTTAATGTATGTTATGCAAGAAAGGTCTTCACATGCTTTTAACTTCAGTATCAGTGGACATTGTATATTTCTATAGGAAATAACGTATTTTTGCGACGTAGCTTTTTTCTGAAAAAATATATTTATGTAGGGGATTGACAAAATTATCCATACCACCATCCTGCTTATAGATTTCTGTAATTCCTGAATACTTCGGTAATACTGAATGGTCTTCAATCACTTGACGTGTGATCGTTGAACTTGACAAAATGTGTTCCAGCATCGCTCTTTCCTTAGTATGTCTGCTCCATTTTATTCCCTGATGTTATTTTTCTTCTTCCTGTTTTTATCCTCTGTGACCAAGACTCCACAGGACAGTCGGAATTTTGGAACTACAAGTAATATTTAGGAATTACATAAATTTGTAAGTAGAATGATAGAATTCTTGAGCGTGATTTCAAATTGTCTGAAGTAATTATACCTCCTTGAAATTATACTGTGTGAGAAATCCATTTACTCAACTATTATCGATTCCATTTTTTTCCCCAGACGTATGCAAGTATTAATATCCCCTTGGCACTATTCTTGGTATGAGTATCTTCACCCTCCTATACACAATTACTCTGTATTTAGCCTCTACAATCCTCGAAAAAGGATACTCTCTGACGTATCCGAAAAATCATTATGTTTTTCAGCTTTTAGGAGTATAATTAGTTGAATAGTGTTTTTATCATTTGCAGAACACTTACCACCCATTCCATAATTCGCCGGTGGTCTTACTCGAAGTTGTACATCATCACTCGGCGACTTGACAATAACTGTAGAGCTTCCTCGCGGAGGAATAGGCGGTCGTTCCGACGGCTGATGGTGTTGTAGAGGTTGGTGTGGATGATGATGATGTTGCTGTTGCTGCTGCTGCTGCTAAGGAAATTACGAATTCAAGATAAAATATTTTAACAATCTGTATGACGGTAACACTCTTATTATATCTCATCACATCTATCTAACAACTCACCTATCAATCCAATATGTTTCAGGTTCTTTACTATCTCCACACATAACATATTGCCTAAGGTGTTGGGAGAGTGGAGGGAATATTCTCAAGTTATTCTACGAATTGTTTCCAGAATGGATATAATTCTGGTGGATTGTACATATTCTTTGTTACTAGAATACTTAATGTTTCATACCCGCTTCGGATTCTCATGATACACTACTACTAACTAATACAGCTTCCACTAAAGGTTAAAAAAAAATATTTTTTCTACAAATCAAAACCATAAAATCTGTACTTTGACATTATGAATATAGCGATGAAATTCTTAATTCTATGTTTTTGGTTTCGTAAAGAAATAAAGAAAAGGCTTGTTAAAATTACTCATTTAAGGTACTGCCGAACGCATTCACTTGTATCGAATATTTGTAACTATTACGTATATAAAATTACATGTTACGTATGTACTTACTGTGGTAAAAATTGTTCGACCAGTGGGAAGAATTAGTACTATAATGATGTTGTATACAAGTCAACTTAAGAAAATTCGTTGTCTTTTCGTAGAGATGTGCACAATGTTGCTATACAACAGTTCGTTACACAGCATGCCATCACAGAACATTCCAAGTAAATTGAAATAGCTTTCAATTTGTGAAATTTTATTCATACCAGCGTTATGATCTTTTTATGTTACTATAGACACCACTGATTGTTACAAATGAAAGTATATACGTGTGCATCAACAATAGTGCTGTGTTTATTTCAGTTAAAAATAAGTCATCATCTTTAAATGTAAAAATTTGAAGATTCGTGTGAGTTGTCTTTCCAAGTCCAAGGAGAAGAAATACACAACTAGAGGTGCTGAATTCTGAATCAGGGAATATCAGCAGTTAGCCCGAAAAAAAATTGGAGTTAAAAACACACAAAGAGTATAAGAGAAGGAAGAGACAAAGCCATGTAGACCGGAAAAGACGATGAAAAACACTTTTTTTTTTGATCTGGGGAGAGGAGGGGAAATTCAGAGTTTTATTTTATAGATACTCTTTCTTTTTTTGTGGAAAGGAGTGAATGTAGGGATGATGGGCTTGGTGCTGATGATAATTAGTCTAAAAGAAGTAGCCTATGCTTCCGTACGGAAAGAAGTAAAAGATTTTGAACGGAAGGAACACGATGTTTTATCAAATATTAATATTACGAAGAGAAGTCAAAAAGTAAAGGAACTTTTGCAATTTCTCGCACTAGGGTTTGGTAACACTGTTAATATCCAGCGCTGAATTAGTGTCGTTTGCAACACTTCCATGCAACATGTCACTCTTATTCCCGCGTTAGTCGTTGGAGTGTAGCAGAACGTTAAACATGGCAGCTCCATTGTCGATCTGCACCAAGGAAGAAATGAGGGCAGTGATTCGCTTTTTGTTTGCGGAAGGTGTTAAACCTTAGGAAATTATTCGTCGAATGCAAGCCATCATTATGAACCGGAAAGTAAGGCTGCGAACATGGTTTGGAAACTCCCATCATCATCAGAAGTTAAGAAATTTAAACGTCAACCATCAGCTAGTCATTGATGCGGTGCAACCGAAAAACTTTTTTTCCTATGGAATCAAAAAACTTGTGAAACGTTAGGAAAAGTACGTTGAAGTACAGAGAGATTATGCAGAAAAATAATGTATGTTTCAGTTTTCTATCATTAGAATAAATGTACCTTTTCTCGAAAGTCCCTTTACTTTTTGACGACTTCTCGTATTTTCATGTTGCTGGGCGGGATTTTAATGACAATTTAATTAGAACATAACGTCGTTTTGTTACGACTTTAATATACGTTTCGTGGTTATGCTGCAGTAAATTAGTTATTTAAAAATTATGTGTAGTTTATTAAATGGTCAATAAATGATTCAAGTTGAAGTGGAATCATTTAAATAGTGGTAGTTAGAAACAAACCATTAATTTAGAGGATAGAAGTCACTGTAATCTATCTGATGCGCAGCATGTGATAGGTCAAATACCATTTTAAACTAGAGACAGACTGCGTTAATTTATACTTTTACAGATACAACAAAACTAACCAAAGCACTGAATATATATTGATAATAATTATATATTTCTTCCTAGGGGTTCAGGAGGAAAAAATATGTGTATATAATTTACCTGAACTACATTCATGTTCGAGTAGACAGGTTGTGGAGGCTGAGGCTGATGTTCTAGTCTGCTGCTGATTGGAGGAAGTGACCGGTGCCTCAGTTCTGGCGTTGATCCTCTACTCGATGCTGAGCTGTTGTCTCCATCTCGGAACGGACTGCCTGAATTAAGTTCCTTCTCTGGACTTGAACCCTGTACAAAGCAATCATATGTTATAACAGGAGTTTTTAACTAATGTTATTCTAGAATGTCAACTTGATTTCAAGGTTTTAAAAAATAAAATAAATAAATAAATAAAATAAGTAAATTAATTAATTAATAGTTTAATAAATTTTTATTTTCAGTTTACTTGTTTGAAATGTAAAGCGAAAACTCAACAGAGTTAAAAAAAATATTTTAAAAAAGTAGGTGTTTTTGTATCGCTGCATTTAGTCATTTCAATGTTATGAAATTAATAGTGGTAACAAACCAATACTGTCCCAATACATGAAGTGAGAAATTAGTTATTATTCATTTTAATGTTATGTAAATTTAAACTCCCGAAACCTTGCTAGGATGGATTCTGTGGGATCATCTCCTGTACTCTTCATTTATTGTGTACATGGTGTAACCTACCCAAGTTTCATAAAAATAATTTATTGTAAAAAGAAAAAAAAAATGTGAGATGAAACTCCGGCTTACTGGAAAGTTGGTGAGTTCTTTATGAGTTGGAAGCACTGTGCACAAACAACCCTTGGTAATTGATGGCGCAAGCTTCTGTCGTTCGGGATGACGTCACGTTGCTGCCGAGGTGTTCGCTCTAAGCCAAGAGCCCGACACAATGCTACTTCGGAGGTGAGTGATGTTGGTTGTTTAGAATAAGGAAAGAAATGGGTCTTTAGAACTTTTCCGTACAGTTAAACGTTCTTTATTAGATTCTTTAAAAATAATAACAGACCCTGACTATTTAGATTTATTCAGGTTTTGACAATATCACGTGTTATTTTATGAAAGTATGTTTTTCTAAAAGCAGAAAAAAAAAGTACCGTAATGTTATCGTATCGTAACTTAAATGATTTTTGCTGGTATACTTGAGTCTCTTAGTTGAGCATATTTATTCCTGTTTTTCCTTGCAAAAGTATCTATTAAAAGTTGCTAGTTAGGATTTGAGTGATTTAGTACTGCTGTTACGGAGAATTTTCAGGCAAGTGGAGACTTTAAAATGAATGATATTTTTCATGAAATTTTCGGTTAAAAGAAAGAAAGAAAGAAAGGAAAAAAACCCCTAAAGAATTGCATTATAGGTATCGTTAGCAATTCATGTGTGTTGGCCCACTTAATGTTTGATTTCTTTCCTCCCATTTTTCTATGCTTTGGGAAGCCACTTAGCAGTAAATTCGAGTTTTATACATTTGAGAAAATTGCTGTAAAGGCTTACTATTTTCTATAATGAATTTATTATTGGATTTAATACTATTTTCCGAAATTTTCTGTTATTTGAAAAACTAATTTTTTTGAAGAAAATAATTTTTGAAGTTGTTGCTAACGGAGATATTTTATTTATTCAATTATTACTTGTTGAATGGTAAATTATTTTCTATATATCACATTCGGATTTTGTTATAATAAAATTTTTCAATTGTTAGAAAAATCTTTTGACTTCACAAGTAGTCGTAGAAGTTTTTCTAGTAGTACTACTAGAGGTAAAGTAAATTCTCTTTTGAATATTAAAATAAGCCTTATCCAGTCTTGAACCCATCACTTCAGTCGTCATGATTCTCAGTCGTGGGGGAATGGAATTTTTCCTTCTCTCTCCTTTTATAATTATATTCTAAAGGGGGAAGTGGGGTGACGTCCGTTCCCGCAGGACTGTGGATACCGGGGGTAATTTAAAAGTTATATATGTGTCGTCTATCCGTTACAATGACTAGCATTGAAAATTGAACACGTTCCCTCTACTCAACGAACTAAATACCTTTATTTTCAAATGTCTGCTAAGTGCTTTTATTTCCCATGTTTCAAAGAAAGAAAAGAATATAATTTTCCCACTAATATTAACATGCATTGTTAACACCCAAACAGTATAAAGTTTTGAAGGTTAGAGTCAGGATTTATATGCAAATGCACATTCAGAACAGACAATTAAAATCCTCTGTTCTAGGTAAGTTATCGATCTGTTCCTCACGCTGCAAAAACGTATTATTTTATGGGATGACCCGATATATTCGAAAGGGTAAGAAGTGTTTAGCGTGCTCAGAATACAAGTTTCGAAAATAATAAAAGTGTAGTCTCATTCAATGAATATAAACACATCGTTTCAAAAAATGAATTGTTATAACGTAGTCTCAAAGATATACTGCTTAGGCTAAAAGAAACGAGAAACTCAAGAAAATCTACGAGCAAGATGTTTTCCAACACAAGTGCATTTGAGGTATCTTCCCTACACACAGGCGTAACTGAAATAATATGATTAAATCCATGACTTTTGTAATCTCACACACCATGTATTTTTCTTCTGCATTTTTTTCTTCAATTATAAGCTATTCACGCTGTTGTTGATTGCACCATAAAATTTACTGTCACATATCTAGGTTTTCAAATTATATAGAACAATTAAATCAATTAATTTTTCAATCATCATATCATACAAAAGTTTTCGTTTTTGATTCCTAGTTCTAGATTCATGGAATAAATACTAAACAAGCTATAAACCTCAAATTATATTTTTTCTTTATATTATTTTTGAAATTGATAACGTGAGACATACTGCTTATCTTCATATCTTTAAAAAAGGACATCCCAATGTCAGGAAGTTAGTTTACCTTTTGTGAGTCATCGTAGCTTAACAACTGAAGACTTGGAGGTAGTTTTGCGTGGAATGATATTTTGTTTACCCAATCTTCCATTTCACGTTCACTGGGAGCCAGAAACAAGAATTCAGACCCGTCGGTTGGACATAACCTAAAAATTTCAAACATAAGCAAATACATAATTTTAAAGAAAGAATACACATAATACTCGCAACAAGAAACGCAAGGAATGTCCTATACAAGTTCTCGTACAATTCATTAAGTTAAAAATGAATAAGTGAGATCCTATAAGGATGTCGAAAAGTAAGTTAAAAGTAAGACAAGAGCAAAAGATTTTTTTGTGGTTCTTTTCTCAATGTGTTCTTATCCTACCTCTATATTTAACTTCCATCTTTTATGTTATTTTTGTGGCTTCAGTTTGATGGTACGTCTTGAGGTTCTCAAAACATAGTGATTATTTAATGGTGGGAAAATTAGCTAACTAGTCTTATTTTTATTCAGTTCTTCTTTTCTGCACGAAGTCTTATACTAATGACTAACGGAATTCCTTACTGCAAGTTCCATACATATTTAGTTCTTCCTTGAACTTTTTTTCCCTGAAGCGAAAAACTGACAAGGTCACTATGGATCTAAAACAGATTGGATTTCATAATGGCACAACAGCATTACTTTTACGCAAAGAAATATTTTAAAATGCATTAAGATAATACTTCATTCGACATAATACGTAACACAAAAGCATAGAAAGTGTAAATACTATACCGTGTTTCAGTGTACATTATACTCCCGATTTGCAGGGCTAATGATTACCAAAAACAACATGATGGAAACGGAGCAAAGAAATTTTGAAATATGCAAATGGAAGGTGAGTACATATGTAAACGTTACATGTAGGGAGTGGCATGAATATACACATCCTCATCAAGATATAGCACGAGAAAAACGAGTACAACGAATCGTTGGTTTTATACGTTTTACCTCGAATTATAACATTACGAACCATTAAAAGTACAATTATACCCACAGTTAAAAAAAAAAAAAAAAAAAAAAAAAAAAAAAAAAAAAAAAGTGTGTGCGCGAGCGTGCGTGCGTGCGTGCAAAATCTTCTCGCACGATGAGAATGGGAAGTATTCGAGGATCTACCATATTCGCCACACTTTATCACCTTTGTGATTTCGACCTTATAACAAAACTGAAGGAACCAATGCGTGGAACAAGCTTTCGAACAAAGTGAAGACAATGTAACATCAATGAGCCGTGAAATCAAAGGATTCGCTCATGTTAAGGTCACGGGTATTCGGTGCCTTTCATATCGTGGGTTATGCGTCTGGATTCTTTGGAAGACAACTCAAAGGACTCTAGAGGCAACTGGTGGGTGTTTCTGGGCGTTACGCATGATGTAAATTGTACTTGTAATGGTTTGTGATGTTGCAATTCGAAGTAAAACACGTATGAAATGAACGATTCGTTGTACCCGTGCCATAAAGGTAACCAAGAAAGTTCTGTCACTTTTTGTGGAGGTCTGTGTTCAATTGGCACCTCACACCGTGAGTTGAATGCGAATGGAGATAAGGCGAAGGTCAGTTGCTGGTGTGGATATATCCAATATACTACCTGGTTGTGGAAGTTCAACTACACCGTGAACTTGCGTAAGGACAGAGTGAACATGGGACTGACTCCACAGAGCGTCATAAGGGCGTGTATGCTGTACGAGTTCAAACTGGGGTCAAATGCCGCTGCAGCGGCACGGAAGATATGCCAGGCTTTGGTGAGAGTGTGGTGACTAAACGGATAGTGTAGCGGTGCTTTAACAAGTTTAAGAACGGTGACGAAATACTCGAAGACACATCATGTACCTAGATCTTCAGGCAGTAATTGAGGCGAACAGTGACCAGACATGTGAGGAACTGGAACTACAAATCAGTGGGGGTGGAAAAAACATTCGGCAGCACCTCCATCAACTTGAGAAGCACTACAAGTTGGGTCGATGGGTCCCACATGATTTGAATCCGGGCCAAAAGGCAACACGAGCAGACACCTGTGTTTCTTTGCTGTCTCGTCTTGAGGAAGGAGCCATTTCTGGACAGGGTGTTGACATGTGATGAAAAGTGGGTCCTGTACGAAGCTCCACGGCACCGTCATCATTGGTTAGCATCCCATGAACCGGTTCCAAAACAATCGAAACCAGCACTGCACCAGAAGATGGTCCTTCTGTGTGTTTGGTAGACTACTCGCGGAATCGTGCATCGGGAACTGCTACCAGCTGGTCAGAACATCAATGCAACTGTGTACTGTCAGCAGTTGAGCCGTGTTCAAGAAAAACTCAAACCTCTGGAGCCAGCACTTCTGAATCGCAAAGGGGTCCTCCTGTTACAGAACAACGCTAAGCCCCATGTGGCTAGGATGACCCGGGACACCATTCTACGCCTTGAATGGGAAACACTATTGCATCCGCCATACTCCCCGGACATGCACTTTTCGATTATCACCTGTTTCATTCCTTGGGCAACCACCTTAGAGGACGACATTAGAGGTGTGAAAAATGCACTTGATACCTTCGTCGCTTCACGGACCACCAAGTTCTACCGCGATGGAATTCATGGCCTTCCACAACGTTGGCACAAGGTCGTCGATGCGGATGGGGACTATTTTTGATCTTCCAGGTACGTCTTAGGTGACATATCGATGTTCGAAGGTGGTGGGTGAAAAAGCGACAGAACTTTCTTGGTTACCTTTATATACTCTGATGGGAATATTATGTTCATCCTCTTCCTTGCATGTAACGTTTACATATGTATTAACTTTCCATTTACAGATTTTAGAATTTCTTGCTTTATTCCCATTTACTTAAATAAATAAATAAGTAGTGTCATGACTTGTGTTAACTCTCGAAGTAATACAGGTGACAAAGTTGTTCTCTTAAGTTCCAAAAGTAATCAATGTACTCTTTTAGATATCCTACGATATATACACACCAGAAAAAAGTAATTAAATATACACGTTGGATATTGTATATAATTTTGTAATACGCAAAATACTTGTATAAATACTTGTTAAACAATAGAACACAAACTATGCCCCTGGCGCAACAACCCTCAGGGGTCCAGGGGCTCCCAGCAACATGTGGCGTGCATGCCTTTGGAGTGATACGTGGTCAGCAGATCGGCTCATCTCGCCATTAATGTCGGCTTTCTAGACCAAAGTTCATTGCTTCTTTCTTTCAAGAAACTTCCCATTTGTCGTTAAGACGCTGCGTGGACGACGCAGTACGAACACCATCTGGTGAGTACGAATGGTCGCCCATCTTTCCTTTGATCCAGCTCCCGCACTACTTGATTGATTCTCATGAGAAGCTGTATAGCGCATGTATTCAATTTTAAGTGCCTTACGTTTTATTTTTTTTAAATAATTGAAATTATGCATGGATAAATCCCAAATGGATAATCGGAAGTTGTCTCTATACTTTCATCAAATCGCCTACGTACATGAACATCTTATAGATACCGTGAATTTTATGTACCTTTGGGAATTCTTTATGTAAATTAATGTCATGCATATTTATTTATAATCCGTAGTTGAAAAAGCACACTTTTAAGTCAGATCAAGTATGTTGTGAACTCACTTAATAATCTGCGAAAGTGAATAGGGTCTTCATTTGCGTGCAAAAAAAACATCCTTTACTTAGTTAGCTGAAAAACTTATAACATTCAACATTTTAACACTAATTAGCACGATGTCCTAGGTCACTAAAGTATAGTAAACAAATTAAATGAAAAATACATATATCTATTTAAATATCAACAGTTATTTTTAAATAATTTTCAAACTAAAAACGAGACTATTTTTTCTATTATTTTGCTTTCTTGCTTAATTTTGTATCACTGATCAATAAATGCAACCTGTTTTCGATATGAACACAGGATGAGATGATCTTACCTGAAAACATGTTTCTTTTTCGTATAATCTTCAGCCTTTTCACATTTTGCTTTGAAAATAATTATTGGAGAAGTAGCTGCCTTGCTGTTCAGGAAATCTTCCTTGTCTTTAAAGAAACACAAAAGCTGACCGCAAAGAACTGGAAATAATACAGAAGAGCGAATTAACGAAATATATATATATGCATAGTTAATTATGCAAGATAAACAAAAGCCGCTTCATAATGTTTTTATGATTTATGATGGATGCGAAGCGTCACCTAACTGTATTCCTAGAAGTAGCAGAAAACTGTCTGATATTTCGGATACATACACGAGTGTTCTTTTACGACGAACAAAGAGGCTTCATACATGTTATGAAAAAGGGTCTTCACATACTTCTGATATTAGTGGAATCCTTTAAATTTTCTGTAACGTATTTTTCGAAGTGATGTCCGTTTCAAAAAATGAAATGAAATCTTTAAGTTTTACGTCCCACGGTTATGCCGGTTAGGCTAAAGGAGACGGTGATGATGAGAGATGAGTAAAATGGTGGAATGAAGAAAGTGGGAGGAAACGGGAGAACCCCGAGAAAACCCACGAGCACGGTGTTTGTCCACCACAAAGTCCACACGGCGCAAGCTGGGATCGAACCAGGGACCCCAGGCACCGGAGGTGAACGCTCTACCACTGAGCCACCGCACCCCCTGATGTCAGTTTCAATATACCACATTTTGCGTGGAGGTAAAACACGATTAGATTTTGCCTTATTAAATACAATTAACTCTACGTGTATTTATAACAGAAATACCTGTACTGAGTAAATTAATTAATATTCCAGATATATGAGAATTCTCCTTGGCGATAATTTTGATGTATCTTAAGCCTAACTCACAAAACCAATATGGAGTCCACGAATCATTATTGCCAAAGCAGACTTTTCTTATTATTCGTTTTATTCTCAAACAACAAACAATATTTCGGTGTAGTACAGAAATATGAGACAATAAAACTAGTAATCTGTTATACAGCAAAGTAATAAAGTTATATGGTATAAGTGTAACAGTTCAATTTTTCTTCATGAGATAGGTAATAATAGTATCCCAACCATCCTAATGTAATAGTTTCAAAAATGCTTCTTTTAGTCGTTGATGTTGCACGATGTAAAACCTTGATATCCTACACATAATGTTTGGTCTTTTGTAAATGTTTTGACAACCATGAAATAGCTTCTTTATCATTTCGTAACTTCCTTAGATATTTCTTCAGTCTGGTTGGTATTTCTTTATGTTGCATTTTTTAGTCTTTGCGCGTTAGGTAATTATAAATGAGGAGCGCTGAAGTAGTGGTCGGAACTAACTTCTGTTCGAAATGGTAATTTCATAAAATGTTCTGAAATTCTCGGTACGTTATTCTCGTTCTCGAAGTAAACTATTACATTCGTGAAAATTGTCATGGCTATTGTTTGCTATTTCGAATGATAAATATTAAGTATACAAAATGCTTTTTGCTAGTAGAAGATTTAGGTCAATGTTTAAAAAATACATACGTAAATAAAAAATTAAATTAAATGAAATCTCTCTTTTAATTGATTATGCTTTTTAGGCTAAAGAAATGGTGGGGGAAAATATGAGAGGGAACAGGAGAGCCTGAGAAAATCCTATGAACAGTACGTTGTTCACCACAAATTCACATGGCCTAGGATAGCACCAGGACCCCTTGCACAGAGGTAAGAACTCTACCACTGAGCCACTGTAGCTCTGCGGAATGGTATTTTACGCTCCCTGTATGTCTTGGCGTACGTTAGCGATGGTAATTTGCAAAGCCACGTCCCTCACGTGATGGAGAGGCTTAGCACCGGGGATCTAACAGGCCAGAGTAGAACGCGTATACCGAATTCCGCTGTCTGGATAAGGTCAGAGGACAGAATTGACTCCCGTCACAAAAGTACGATGAAGAGGTCATCTGTCCCTGATTGAAAGCCAGAGGCAAGAGCATGTGTAGCTTGTGTCTCATACTAGAATACTAGCTGTATAACAATTTTTAACACATGCCAGAAATTGCCAATCACTTGCACGTCTACGGATATGCGAGCCCGTTCGAGATAGAAACCACTGCCTTCCACCCACCTCATCACTGCAGTCCCTCCTGACACCCTTCCTCCAAGACGTACTCGTAAATGAGCATGCAACAAAGGTAATTGACCGAAAGGAACACTGAAACATGTGAAGTTTGTTCAAAAAGTATTCGAACTTAATATTTTTGGCATAAACAAATGTAGTGGCGGAGCCGTTGTTTGATGTACCTATATCCGTGATCCTAACGCTTTTAAAATAATAATAATAATAATCCTACAGAAGCAGTCAATGGCTGGCATACTATCAATGAGTGAGGAGTTATAAGTAAGCGGTGTCGGAATTTCGTTTTTAACAAAATGATTGAAAAATTTGAACTATACTACTGCATTAAATTTTGTGTCAAGTTTGGAGAATCCCAAGTGGAAATGATCCGCAAGAGTCGAAGTGGCCTTCAGGGACGAAGTGATTGGTACCAACACAAATAAAGGAGTAAAATAACCATTTCTACTTTCCTGATCAACTATAGCACACCTGCATTTCGTCAGGCTCCATACTCTCCCAATATGGCTTCATGTGCATGTGATTTCTGATTTTCCCCACGCTGAAAATGTCCCTGAAAGGAATTAGATTTCAGTCTAGAGAAGATATCATGCAGAATGTAGCAGATCAGTTGCACAGCACTCCAGAGCTGCTTTCAACAGTGAGAGAACTGTTGGCAGTGTGTGGGAGACTAAAGGGACAACTTTGAAGAAGATTGCTTTTTTATTATTTTAAACAATTAATAAAAGTTAGATACTTTTTAAACAAATCTCGTAGACCTGGCTCCAATACTCCATTGTTTAGTGTTCGTACGCTCAGATGGAGGACTCCGGTGGGTCTGATTGTACCGACAGTCGCAGTCTTATGACCCGAACAATCCTTTTGTCCAGGACCTCCCCTGGTACGTCAATCGCCTCTGCTGTGAGAATCCTCTGGTTCCATCGAGCACACTACTGATAAACTACGTCACCACCCAGCGAGTTTTTTTGCGGTACAACATCCAGCCTCTTGTAACTCCACTTAACAGTCGTATTTGGAAGTCATTCAACTGGACAATAGATGTCTAACGTCTCCTAGCACTGCAGACAGACTGCAACCTACAAACAACGAATATGCACACACAACTACCCTCGTTGTGTTTTCCGACGATCTTCAAACTAGCAGCAATATACCCTTTATGGACACTATGATGATCCTGGCCTCTACAGTGGATAAGGTGCTGAGACTTCAAATTAAGCTCTGGATGCCTTCTAAAGACAAACATTCTGTGGTGGACATTTTGTTCAAATCAGATGACGTATACGAGTTTTTTAAAATGGATTTCCATTAGTGTAAGTTAATAAGTATGTACACTCAAGCTACCGTAGTCCCGAAATTTAGTTCCATTCAAGCTCTTCTAAGTAAAACAGCTCAGTTTCTTCAGGTATCGTAACTTCTTTTGTCATGACATCAACGATTAAATGTTTAGCAGTTGTTGTTAGAGAAAATTACGTGTATTAAAATAAATTACTGTATTACCAAACCCTAATTACCTGTATAGAACGTTTTCCATGATCTGACGGCAGCCTTCTTTCCACCACTCTGTAATTCATGTTTCCGTTCTAGAATTCCCTGAATCTCAACAGGTGGAAGCTCCATTTGGTCAATTCGTTGAAGTTTCCTGAAGCTCTGTGTTCTCCTTCTCGTTGTAAAGCTCGGCGTTCGTTTCGATTTCTTCGAATCTACCTTCATACTTTCAGCTCGTTTAATATCTGCAAAGTTTAAAGAACGAAGTTATTGTCTTAAGATTTAGACAGAAAAAAGAATAATAGTATCCACTTACAATACTACAGTGTGTTAGGAAAATATAATAGTTTCGACTAAAACTGAATCTATGTCTAGAAGAAACTGGAAAGTTTATGGATGAAATACCGTATGGTTATTCAAAGGTGTGACTACATAAAGCGCAATCTGAGACCATGTCAAATAATGAATGTTGATAACTCAAATAAGTAATGTGTGTTCCTTAGAAGCTGATAGGAAAAAGGGACATTTCAGTTTCTGCCACGTGGGCTAAACGAGATAAATGATACACGTAAGTGGATGCTTAAAATAATGGGAAAATAGCAAAAGTAGAATAACTACTCGCACCACAAGCGAAATATCTAATACACTAAATCATTGTATCCCTCAGAGTGAATATTACAAACAGTATAAAATTACTACTATTATTATTTTCCTTTGTTTTCATTGTCGAATGTTACTTTTCAAAGGTAGAAGGGGGGAATTGGGTAGAGAGAGTAACTGGGCGAAAAAGTTTTTAAAAATTTATATTTTGCATTTCAGTATATTTTTATGGAATTTAATTACACCCAAACTTTGGGTGGGTAGATGTTGGTCAGAAAAAAAGCTGATATGAATTTTGAGAGTGTGTAATAATGAAGAAAGAAAAAAAAAAAGACTGAGAGATGATATATTTGCATATTTGAAAACGAATTTCAAGTTTGTGTGTGTGTTTTGGTTGGAGTCGCAATAAATCGCGCATCTGTTAATGTTTTGATCCAGATTTTTACTGCTGCTTCAAAACATCATAAGGATGGTGCCGTGAAGAGCAGCAATCTTGAATTTTCACTGTGAGGCAGTAAAAATTTGATAAAAAATGTGTACCCCCCAATTACCTCTAAGGGGTAATTCGGTGCATGATGCGGTGGTAAATGCATGGAATGCCTTAAGTGAACATTTTTTCCTTAAAATTCATTTAAATGCTGTACTATCTTTGTCTTTTGTGGTGTACACTTTTGTTTCATAGTGCATTGTGCTTATTAAGCTATTTTATTCAACTTAGGCCTCCAGTGGCTATTGCATATGCCAATAGTGCTGATGCTGTAAATAGGACACGTTTATCAATCCAGAGTTCCAACACATGTTCTATTGCAATAGTTTATAGTTATTTAGCATTAGTCGTATTACCTTCTTCTATGTTTGTTTGAATATCAGGGCCTGTTCACTTGGTTATGCTGCTTGAAAAGGCATTCAAATATTCTTGAGATTCAGAAATAAGTTACACCTTATTTTGCGTAAACAAAGTTTTTTTTTTTTTCTAGGCCACATAAAACGATTAGTTTTTAAGTGAAATACAAAGCTTAAATTTTCATTTATACCCAATCACCCCCACGGATTTATGCGTACCGGCAATGGCTTTAATCATTTTGCACCAGGAAATCACACCAACAACAATAAAAATGTTGCAGGATCAAAAGTAAAGATGTCGAAAGCTTACCACTACCACAGTAGGTGCAGAAGAATCTACAACATACAATCAGTTCTTAAAAACTAGAAAAATACCTATAACATGTGAAGAAAAAAAGGTTGAAAAAATACCTCCAATTCCCTCCTTCTACCCTATGTAATGAAGTAATGGCTTTCTACTTAAACTTCTAATCTTGAAAGTCATAACAAGAGATTCTTCTTTTTATCAATTATATCGCTGAAAATACAGCTCTGTATGTATATCAAATATATTCTGATTTAACCAAATTTTCGTTTAACCGAAGCACAATCGGTACTATCAAATTCGGTTAAACGCGGCCCTAGTGTATTTTGAAAGAAATAGCTAGCAGAATGTGTTTCCATCAAATGGAGAAGCAAAACAATATATTGTATTGTCTCCTCTCCCAATATTCGTATATATATTTCATTTTATGCATATTGCTATTAATAAATAAATTACAGAATAAAGAACTACTCACCTGCTCTTCTGCCAGCAAAGAGTTGTGAAATACTACCCGTCTTGTGAAGTGCACCAGGTTCAGAGGCTTCAATTGCACTTGGCTTCATTGCGTTCAACCTTATCAATGCAAAAAACCAAAAAGTTTATGTCAATACTTTGGATAACTTAAATAATGATTTAATAATTCTAACAGTTGTATCTAAAACTTTCAAATCGTAAATCAAAATCACGATATTTTTACAAGTTTTAAAACAATCTGAAAATATACCGAAAACAACTTACGTAGGCCTACATCTTTAAATTCAAATTTTATCTGACTAAAATAATAATCCATGCACACAAAGAAAAGCACACTTGTTACAATCAACAAACAGAATTTCAACACCACAGTGCTCATAAATGTTAACAATTCTACACACACATATATTAAAAACAAAACAGCAAGCTTACATAATGTCAACAGTGTAATTTTACGTGATATACACGGTATTAGAATCACAGAAGATAACAGTGAACAAAGATGTATGATATCAATTCATCTGACATTCTCCTATACTCTTATTAACTAACTAGCTAATAATTATGTGAAATCTCTGAGTATTAAGACAACTATATATGCAATAAAATTTTTGCCTAACAATCTTCTGTTTATAAATTAACAACAGAATGTTTAATTGTTGTATTAATTTTGTTGAAAATTTTATATAATATTATCTTACAAAGTAAAATTTCCATATTGCATTCACTCTGTATAGCAATTTATTTATAATCCGTTAGTCAATATTGTTCTCAAATTTTCCCAATAAAAAGAAGGAAAGGTTTCGAACGACATCCTTTGAAGTAAGTTATTGGTATCGATGAAATTTAAAATTCTACCAAAACCTTTTAGAATAATGAAAATTATCTATGCAATGTATTCTAATTTTATTTCATTTTTTAATTACTTATAGCACTACTTTATTGTGTTTGTAATAATACATGGTAACACACTGAAAATTCACTAATCCAATACATAAAAAAGACAATGAACAACATACACGATCATGAAACTAAAAGAAAATTTGAAACGAACAGATTAGCACAAAGAAAGCTAGAATCAGTGAATATTTCACCAGAAGCTCTGTAAACAGATCTACAAAGAGAAAAAAAATATGTTAATGCTTATTGTAACTATATATATATATAAAAAAAAAATCTAAAATATTATGACTACCTATTAAAAGTGAGTCAGAATGAAAGAATTAAGTATTTCTACGTTTCTCTCAACATGCGTTTCTTACAATTAATAAAAGCATTTCCTCTAGGTTAATAAATAATCCAATACTTTTTTTCGGTAAAAGAAAAGTAAATGAGACTTTTTTAACTCTCAAGCTGCTGCTCTAAATTAAATACTGATTTGAGAAACATTAAAATAGATTTTATTTTTTGCAATGTCTGCAAATTTGAGATTGAAAAATAAAATCTAAGTTTTACGTCCCTCGGTTATGCCGGCTAGGCTAAAGGAGACGGTGATAATGAGAAATGAATGAAATGGTGGAATGAAGAAAGTAAGAGGAAAGGGAAGAACCCCGAGAAAACCCACGAGCACGGTGTTTGTCCACCACAAAGTCCACACGGAATTGTGAGACTGTAATACCACATTAGCAATCATTTACTTTGGACAAATATGAAGAATTCTACCAACTTTTAAAAGAAAAGGAACATTCGGATTAACAATTCCGAACGAAAGCTAAGACAAGAACTTTAAAGAAATGTAAAGCAGTTTTAAGCTGCTTCATAAAGTAATTAGTTTCGCTGTGGCGTATGACTTATTTTGAAACCAATCTAAAGGTAATAGTATTACACTTTTTAAAATATATGAATTTAGTTCATTTCTTTATTTTCCTCACAACAATATCTGTCTCCTTTGAAGTTCCTAAAATTTCATTACGCGATTTATAAATAGAAAATAATTATATATTCCTACATTATTATAAATGACATTAGCGAAGTAATCGTTAAAATTAATGGAGAACATTCTTAACACATTAAGAAATACAGAGAACGAAAGTTATCCATTAGTGAAATCAAATGGATCATTCTTTTTTATGAGAGAGGTCTTTAATAAAAGAAGGATACAAACGAAATGAAATTTGAAATGAAATCTTGAAGTTTTACGTCTCACGGTTATGCCGGTTAGGCTAAAGGAGACAGTGATGATGAGAGATGGTGGAATGAAGAAAGTGGGAGGAAACGGGAGAACCCCGAGAAAACCTACGAGCACGGTGTTTGTCCACCACAAAGTCCACATGGCGCGAGCTGGGATCGAACTACAGACCCCATGCACCGGAGGTGAACGCTCTACCACTGAGCCACCGCGCTCCCACAAAAGAAGGATACAGTCTGCATGAAACGATTCATCTTTTACAAATGTAAATCTATATGATGTAATCTTATTCTTATGTAATCAGATTAGATTTATTGTACTTTCCGCTCTATATTGATAAATAGCTGACCTGCATATCCGTTATCAACACTTGCAAAGTCAATTTAATTTTATTATATCCAATGTTTCTACAATATTCCATAATTATCCTTGATTTCCTTAATTAAAATACAAATAGATCAATTACATTGTGGTCAAGTTATAGAGAAACTTCAGTAAATGCCGACTTGTCAATGATCTTCGAATCGGGAGTCCTGATGTACAATTATATCGAAGTAACTACGTGCTGTATTAATATTAATATCAATGAGCAAGTTTGGTTAATTTTATTTCACACAAAGAAATACAACATCATGTTAAAATTTACGTTTTACTGTGACCAAGTATTTTTCTCTACATGTACACAAACATAATGCGCAGAGAACATTAGACAACAAAAAGCGAAACTAATAAAAACAAAACAAAAAAATAATAATCAGAAACAAACATGTTAGTGAAAACAAACAGTATCAAACTACATAGTTCTATTGACCTACTTACCTTGTGCATGTCTGACTTATCCAGAAGAACAAGAGAAAGAGTTAACACATTACAGAAAGCTAGTATTGAAAGAATCTACAAAGGGAGATAAACACATCAATGTCGAAAACAATACCTTTGCAGCAAACGCAGAACACAATCATCATCCCCTTCGACATCCCCATTGAGACAGGGATAAGAAACAGATCTGCTCTCCCACAAGCACCTGAAGGGTGAGACAAGCACAGACAGTTAAATCAAGTACCTTGGAGACCCCATGCCAGGAGACCTATGCCTATAGTAGTCGAAAACAGGGTTGTAAGTAGGCACAGATTTTACTGCGGGCAATGGTGACGACATTTTGGATCCGGATCCTGAGTCGGATGGTGAATTACTTCTAGCAGGTAAGAAGAAAATGTGGTTAGTTTGTAGATAAAAAGAGAACTTATTGTACAATAGCTCGAAACAACATTCAGTCTGTAGAACCCTCTCATCCTGCACACCATGCTCCCATTTAATCAATATATCATGCCAGCCACACTTTCACTAGCAATGAATTAATATTTACACTTTGAACGATAACAGACTGATTACTGCAATTATTTCACTAGAAATAGAAATAAGATTCATTCTGGTACACACCTCAAAACCTTAACAGTACTTTGAACTAAATATTTAAAATATAAACTGAACTGAAAATTAGGTCTGTCTCGAAAGTGTACGGAAAAAATGTCAAGATTACTATTTTAATAGTATACATATTTGTACCTTACGTGATTAAAGAAAGTTTTTCGCTACTCATATTACTCCTGCGGCCCTGACCTGACAGGTCCTGATTATGCTGATTTTGGGGAGAGCATTATATATATATTAACATAAAATAGAATTCAAACGATAATGTACATTTTACGGGAAATCTAATATACAGGGGGAATAAGCTTTTATTATAAATATTTTTTTCGTCTGTACGAACTACAAGTGTAAAAGGCAACTCAATTGAAGCACTTGATATATTTAACCAAATCAACTTTCGAATAATATAATAATATAGTTATAATTCCTGTTATTAAACATATAAATACAACGCTAAATAAATGAAGTTTAATTTTCCATCACTTTCAAAGTTGTCATGAAAGCATAATCAAAGGATCAAAATTAAAGTATTTCAATAGACGAGAGCTTCAATAATCAGGCACTATGATCACGATAGGCTGCTAGGCTGATTGAAATCTTCCGTTTTAAACAGAAAGTACGCATAAGAATTTTGCGCCTATAACAACTCACCGTTAAGAACACGAAATAAAATTATGATTTTTGAAAAATTGATTCCCAATGAGAATCCCAGTCAATGTCATGTCCTGGAAAAAGGATTTCTCAGTAATAACTGTCTTGGAAATATTTATCACTTTTATAGTATTAGTCATAGTAATTTTGTAGTACTATTTAAGTGAATAATTTATCTACTATCAAAATTCTGCGATGTTCAAAGTCCAAAAGCAATGTGTTAAAGAAAACTGAAGTTAAACATTTATACTTGTAAGCCACAACTTAGATTATTGAGATAAAATTAATTCATAAAGCACAGTACCGAGGTATATTCGCAGAGATATACAAATATCAATGAACACTTAATGCTGATATCATTATATTATATTTGGAAAAAAAATAATTGTGGAGTGCTCTTTCATGATCAAGTAGCTAACACACGTGATTTCTGTGCGTGTCGTTCCGAGTTAGATGTTCGGTCGGGTACTTGCCTTGGATATGAACTCGAATTTCGAGTGATGCCAAAATATAGTAATTCGCAATGATGATTTCAAACAATTTCCCACGGGATTTCAATATACAGGGGATTTTAATAGTACCGGAAAAATACTGCTAATCCTTGTCAATCATGATCGGAGATTTGACAGGAAGGGGAAATTTGGCAGCTCCATGGAGAGGAAATTCCTCTCCCGCGCCTCTGCCCTGAAATCATCAATGATGGTTTGAATCTCACGGTAAACTGTAAACTCCCTTTGATACAGCCAGTGAAAGGGGAAGTTAAATCCCAATCAATCAACAAGCATGGAATATAATATGATCAGTTACCAAGGGATCATTACATAATGTTTTTTCTTCTTTCTTCCTTATTTTTTCGCTATATTACGAGTTGTAAGAACAGGATTTACAGGCCCAATGGAGGTGAAAATTCCATATCCAGCAAGAATTAATTTGTGCTAACTTTATCAATGATAGTGATATTCTCCTATGAGTGTACTTCGCGGAAATAGTATACAATTGTAACAATTTGACAAAATGATAGTTCATCTTTAAACCTCAAGATGGAATTATAAATTATAAATTCATTGCTTTTCCTGAAGTATATAACTCTTTTTTCCTATTGCGAGGCCATTTGAGCCCGAGGCCTGAGCAACCGTCCCAGCCACAAAACGGCCCTGTATGAGAAAGTTGCAAGAACAATTAACCTAACGATTTACTATCCACAATATTCCTTACTTGAAATAACACTCATGCACTAAACAATTCATATTCAAAAAAGAAAAACTTTGGATTTACCTCTTACTATTTTTTTAAATTTATTATTTTAGTTCCCTCACAGATTGAAAAGCCTTCACTTGTTAGTAATCACTACGCACCAGAAGAACAAAACAAACAATCATGCTGTAATGCAAGTACTACCACGTTCTCACTGCAGACGATCACTGTAGTCGATATCCATTGATGGCTTTGTCCCCCGCCAAACCACTAGATGAAAGTGAAGAGCCTACAACGGAACTTATTATAAACTGATTACATTACTAGGTAGATCTTTGTAATTAAACCTTACCGATTAACTTCATCGAAAGAGCCCTGCCGCATCAATGTTTCTCGACCTCCAGCATCTCCATTAAGAGCTCTTTCCATCTCTTCTCGTGTTACCTTGATTTCTTGCGTTCTTCGCCTTTCATCCTCGCGACGGCGTTCCTGCAGCAATAAAAACGAAAACTTAATATCAAATACTCGGCATTTATTGATAGTACCATATTCATTTAAAATCTTTGAATTAAATCGACTCACATTCAGAAATGGAATTAAAAAGATGTTATTGCTGAGTTTTTATATTGGTTACAAGCACATGTATATAATTATATAATAAAATCAATAGAATTGCCTTTTAGTGTGTAGTATTTTGTTTTCCGATCAATTTCGATTACACATTTGTTTCTACATAAAATTGAAAATAAAATTAAAAGTTTCTGAAATCTTCATCAGGAATAATCTTTTCAGGAACTTGAGTTTCTGTGATTTGAGATTACAAAAACTTGGGAAATCGAAACTGATTGAAGAAGAAACAAAATAATACGCACTAAAATATAATTCTATTGATTTCATTATATACTGGTATTAAAGATACCTACTCGAAAGACATTTTCAAGTTACGAGGAATTTATGAAAACTTAATGTTCATATTTTGTAAAACGCCTGAAATGAAGGAATAAAAATATTACGATGAGGACTGAAAATAAAACTCTTCCAAAATTCAACTACTGGAAGCATGATTTTTTAAGGTCTTTACAATACTTTTAACTGTTACACTATAAAATATGGTACTTGACAAAATCTCTTTAAAGTGTGGAATTTTGAGATGGCAATGTGAATCATTTTTCATCAGCAATTTTACTTGGGAGTTTTTTTTTTTTTCATTCCATTGCTAAAGCTTAAGGGCGGCCGAAGAGAATTTTCTAGAGGGGACATCTCCCTGGTTGCTATATTAAGTTTGGTATTTTTTATTTGTATTAAGAAAATCTTTGAAAAATTTAAGTTGTTTTCGTGAGGCACCCCCCCTCCTTCACGCGCCCATGCTAAAGCTCATGAAGGAAATTAATTTTAGATTCCATTAGTAAACGATGACTATCTACAAATGAAATTAATACTGTAGGATTGTTACCCTGGAGTTTGTGGTATAATGCATAAATATGATATACTGTATACTCTACGGTTTAAAAAACACTGCAAGATGTCTCACTGAAACGTTTCTTATTATGTTACCTAGACATAAATGAAAAGAAGCTTTAGTGATTAATGGAAAGTACCATTTCGACATCTGTCTAATATGACAAAGTCAGTCATTACCTCGAATCACGTCCAGTACCTCTTAAATATCAGGATAAATATGTGCTATTTTATTCCAATATTTTACTTTCCTTAATTTGGTCAAAATCTTAGATGTGTACATGGAAACATTACGGAAGATAACAAAGTAAATTTAATTGTTCTGTGTTTGTAATTAATTAAATAAATACGTAAGTACTTACATCAGTTATCCTTTGTACTTCTCTTCTCTTCCTAGCCTCTAGTCTTTCTTTTTCTATTCTCTCCTTTTCTGCTTGTCGAGCTGCTCTCTCTTCTTCCTGCTGCTTTTGGAATGCCTCCTCCAACTAAAATCATTAAACATAAATCTCAATATAACTCGTTACATCTTTGTAAAGTTTACAAATTATACCTATACTTCATTAACAAATCTATATATAATGCTATTATAGAAAAGGAGGCAAGAACTGTTTCCTGAAATCACATGCATCTCTAAAACGTTAATATAAAATCGTATTTGTCCTCCTAATTCCTAGTAAAGCTTTGAGTTTTCTAAACCCTTCACAACACAATAATGTAAAAACGGCCTTTAAATATGGAAGAGTTGTAGATATTTAGAAAAGACAAATGGCAGCAAAGCTTATAAACTGGTGTATTATTCAATTTTATTACTATTTGACAGTACTGACTTGGCATTTTTATTTATTTATTTATTTATTTATTTATTACAGCCTAATTCACTCATTGCATTACGGTATGGGATAGTTTTCTGGGGAAACGATAGTAACAGTAGTCATTTTCTACAGTCAAAAAGAAGCCTTGGGTACAATCGCTGGCCTAAACCGCATATGCTAATGTAAACAATTAGACAAAAAAGTATGAAATTCTCATTATTCTATAATTATACATTCTAGATAATCATACACACCAAAAATAGGCAAATACACCAATCAATACTATATAACAGACCTATAACACAAGAAATAAAAATCTATTAAAATCTACTTTTAACTGACACCCTTTAGTACATAAAGCGACACGAAACCTGAGAATCAATATTTATAATCAACTTACTGTACTAGAAACATTAAGAACGAATTAAAAACATATATATATATATATATAGAAAAAAGTGTTTTAAGAGAAAGATTAGAAAAATTCTATTAAAATATAGTATACTATAGTGTTAAAGAATTCTTGGACGACACTTTTCTTCTTGTATTAACTATACTTATCTACATATAATTTTGTAAAATGAGTAACTACTGTATGGAATTCAATGTAACATCACAATCAACTATATTATATAAGGAAAATTGAAGCCAAACATCTTGATTATGCGAAGTAAATAAATAAATAAATAAATAATGTAAAATCTTTCCAAGTCAAGTTTTTTCGCTTCTTACTGGCACATTCTCTAATTAAACTTTTTGCTATCAAGTATACTTTCCCATAATAGAACCATGATTTCAGAACAACAATCAATTTTACTAACTGTCTGTTTTCAACTTCCCTGTATTGTCGCTGAACGTAACAACTTTATACGAGAATTGGTATTCTACTACGAAATATGTTAAGCACAATTTATTATCCTTACTAAAGTAATTCTTCTGAGGGCGGCGAACTTCTCTTCTTGGGCCTCTATTGTTTTCTCAAAATCTTCATGTTTCCGTATTAAATCTTCTACCTGGGCAATTGAATCTCCAAGATTTTCATCGTGAAGAACGGCTTCTCGACTTTGAATCCAACTTTCCAGAAGATTGGCTTCTCTTTTAAATATCTGTTAAAAGAGACAGTGTCCATTTATGCGCATACATTAACATAAAAATCAACCAAGGAAACAAATTAATACGAAGTCTGTGTCCCAAATGAGTATCTTGTTAAACGTAAGAACTCAAAAAATAAATTATTTATAAGCCATAACGAGATTATGTCAACAATATATCAGAAATAATTCAAATAAGCTACCAATTTCAGACTCCTACTATGAGTTAAAATGTCCCACTGAGAGAGAGACATTGAAAAATAAATTAATTTAAAAAAAAATAATAAAAATTGCAACTTTTTGTCAATGTTTTAAGATAAAATTCAGCTTTATTACTTCACTGCATTTTAGCTAACTGTGTATTGTAATTCTATTTTAGAACTTTTCACTATATATATATATATAATGTGTGTGTTTCCTGAAATTGAACTAACAGTCATGATATTTTTCTCTTAATCTTACCTGTGTGTCTAGATTTTGTTCGTAGATTACCCGTCTTTTTTCCCACGTATCATTCAACAATTTTCTTCTTTGTTCTAGTACGGCAATTCGTTCTTCGATTTCATCAGCAAGGAAATGACCCTACAAATAAATAATTGCAATTATAATGTGGTTTCTATTATGATTTCAAAAAATATTTAATCTTGAAGAAAATCTACAAATAGAACTCAGAGGAATATAGGAATACAAATGAGGAATATAGAGTTTACTTTTGTCAAATCTTAATAAACAACAAAATCGTCACTAAAATAATAATAATGAATGCGCTATTCGAAAAACAATAATTTAAAACAATTTATCTTCATGCAATGATTGGCCATCACGTTTAATTTATCTATTTTTCTCACTTTTCGTGTGTTACTTTAGACACGTATAATATCAAATCACGCTCTTCTTAGTATTTATCATTTTTCTCTTTGTCTAATAACGTAATATCTTAAAGAAGACTGAAGTATATTGATTAAGATATACTGAACTGCAACTCTTTTGCTATAGGAATCACACTGTTTTGATTTCTTGTGCATGTTATTCGAAAGGCAGAACCGACTATACTTCGGTATATTGCACGCCTTAAATAGTAAGACACTAGTACTGGTTGTTGTTGTCGGTACTTATTACTCTTTCTCTCATAAATTAACACTTCACTACTGTTGAGGAAAATTGTTTGAAATTAATACGGATTATTTTCTTTGCAGCGATAGAATGGTTTTGGCACACTAAACATTACATGAAAACAATATTTGAAATCATTATATTCTTTTTGGTTTATGAACGATTCTATACCAAATACCATATTAATTTGTATCTGAAAAGTACTTTAGAGATAATTCCTTACATACCTGCTGAATAAGCTTTTTCCCTGTTTGAGAGAATTTGGTAAAAGCGTCTGTACGAGTATCAATTTCGGCACGATACTCGGCATGTCGTGAAATCAGAGCTTCAGCACCAGAAACATCCTGAGAAAGTTCTGGAGTGGTCACTTTGGCTATCATTTCGTTAATCCACGCCCTGGAGTAACAAGTAAAAGGAAGAAAGAAGTATGTAATGGAATGAAACATTCACACTAGAAACAGCTATTTCTATACTATCAACGTAGATTAAAGTCCTATGTTACTGAAATATGTCTACGAAAACATGATTTAGAGAAATTCACATTTATGAGTAACTCAGCATAACACTTTCATGATATGCACTATCACGAATACAACTCTCTGTAAATCGCTAACTTTAAGTAACACTTTTCTGCTAATACTATATACTGTACAATTAAATAATGTACTGATCTTTTCTTTAAATTTAATATTCTTCTTAATTATAAGACATTACAGTATATATAACAAAATTATGTATTGCATTTGCTGGTATATAAGACGCACCCTATTTTATGTATTCAATGTTGAAGAAAAAATATTTTCACTGTCTTTTTGTTTTTTTAAAAAATACAAAGTGATATTTTAGCAAGAAACATATGCAGTAACAATGCCTAACTGTGTAGAATTGCACGTGCGTCTAGGAATGTCTATAGCGCATGTGCGTTTGAAACGGTAAATAACTCGATAGTATCCAAGCTATATTTACTAGTATAACTACAACTACTTATTGAAATTAAAATAATCAAAATCTCCATGTAGACGTATATTTTTTAAAACTTATTTTCAAGGAAAAAGTACGTCTTATACATCGGCAAATACGAAATTTTAACATTACTTTTAATATCTTTGCAGCTACAAAAGATTAACGAACTACTATTCCTTTCTTGTATTGCGAATTTGATATATACAAACACTATTGTATTTGAATGTTATGAATTACACAGAGTACTTGACTTACATGAGGTCTCTGTATTCGTCAAAGTACGCTTGAAGTTGTTCTGCTTGTTGCAACTTGTCCTTCCTTTGGGCAGCTTTGTCTAGGAGTTCGTTCCATGCTTCAACTGTTTCTTCATGCTTTACCTCAATGTGTTCTCGAGCATCTGGGAAGAGGTTAGCTAATCGAGTGGCTTCTTCCACTACTGCTTCAACCTGTAAAACAGAATTAGCTCTGTTAAGACTTGAATCAACAATGTTTAAGTATGTATTAAGCAAATACTATGATTGCATGTGTTTACTGTAGTTTGAACTAAAAGCAGAAAACAATAATACCTCTTAATCATGAGAATTAAAAAAAGCAAGACACACAGAATGAATAAATGGTTCAACAATATTGAAGTTAGCCCTCCCCGGTGGTCTAATGGTACCCTTAGTGCACGGCGTCCCGGGTTCAATTCCTGATGAGAGAGAGTTTTGAAAATTTTGAACTCATCAGGATGGTTCGGTTTCCATCTTAAACTGTAGGTCCACGTCTCATATAGCCTCGGTGCTGAAAGGGATGCCAATTCATTCTACCTAACCAAACAAAGTTGAACAATAAGTTTTGTACGGCTTTTTTGGAATTTAGAAGTTTTTGTAGTACTAAATATGTGTTTTTTAGGTTAAGAAATATATATTTAAATAATAATTCAAGTTTTTCAGAAAACCATATGACAACCCTTCTTTGTTAATTTAGATAAGAACTAAAATAATGCAGTAACGTTAAGACAGAAGAATAACACGATTTTTTTTCTTGGATACTTAAGGAAGGCTTGATAAATTACGGTATAATGTTTAGAAACTGTGTAATGTATATACGTAATTGAACATAAGTACGCAAAAATAATTTTAAGATCTAATGTTAGTGTTATAATTGCAATTCATCTCCTCTACTTCTTACACTACTGACAAGTTACTCAAGTACGTGCTTTTCTCTTCGAAACAGATTTCACAATTGAATGTTTTTAATTAATAAACTCAAATTACATATTTTATTAGAATAAACTTACTTGTTCTTTTACAGCAGCTAAATCGCGTTCAAAACCTTGATGTTCTCGAATTAAAGCCTGAATTGTTTCTAGATCTTGCCCATAATCCTCTGAAGACAATGAACCCTCTTTTTCCTGGATCCAACCAATAGTTTCATCTGCTGTCCTGTCAAATACATGCACCTGCTTAGCTCCTGTCAACGCCTGTTAAAAAAAGAAAGAAAAAATACTTTACTTTTCTATGTTTGTCTTTAACTTCTCCACACGTGATCCAAATGTTTATAACATTACTATATCTCAAAAATAAAAAATAAAATGTAAAAATAACATCTACTGAAATAGAATACAACGAAATCAGCGATGACATAAACACTAAATCAACTTATTCGTAAGTAGTGTAATAAGAGCATGTATACGTACAGTGATAATTAAGGCAACCAACTTTATGCTTTATACAGCTATATATTATGCTTTATTTTTCCTTTCATTATGCTTTATTATGCTTTTTCCTAAATTATGCCTTAATATGCTGTTCCTTGAATTATACTTCATTTTTACTCATTTCTATTACATATTTGTTTTATTTTACTCGTTTTATTATTATTATTATTATTATTATTATTATTATTATTATTATTATTATTACACAAGCATTAAAATATATATATGAAACTATTAACTTTCCCCACTAAAATTACATCAATACAGTGCATCAAGGTAAAGTGATATAAAAGTGCATTAAGGTGCGGAGCTAGGAGGAATTCGAACTTTCCACTGTTACGCGTAAAGGCAATTGGAAGTTCACTTCCATTCTTCCAGGCATTGATAACAGCCTTTGTTAATATTTTTTCTTTGGTACAAAATATATTAACATATTTTTCTTTGTTGTACACAAACACACTGTTATGGAAGAAAAACCATTAAGTATTATGCTTTATGCTTTATTTCTGTAAATTATGCTTTATTATGCTTATAAAATTAGCAAATTTGGGTATGTAAAGTGGTCAAAATCACAGATATGGTACCAACCATAGGTAAAAAAATTCCATTACGTTTTTACTGCTTTTTATGCTTTATGGTTGTTCTACTGATAATATATAACACTGGTTTGAACAAATGTAAAGACTCTGTGGGGAACTGAGGCTTATGATAAGACGAAGTTTAGAATACAATAAATTAAAATATCAAAAATTTCTGGCATAGTTGCCAGCACATTTACAGACACAAAGAAGTTTCCAGTACATATACTTTCGTAAACAGCACGTTCTTGAGTATTAAGATCAAATCACTCATCTGTAATGCGTCTCATCAACTATAGATCAGTTTTTGGTAAGTTACATAGACTTAGCACATGACGCCAATATAAGAAATCTGTACTCGAATTGGCATATTTGCTTCGAATTACTGGCAAAAGAGTATGTACGAAGTATGTATACTTCTGTTAGTAAATTACACAAGTGTACAAAAACAAAGAGAACTCATATACATCAAACCACTCATCTGTACTATTCCTCATCAATATTTCCTCCAGTATTTTGAGTGAGACACTGGTCATTCTTCTTCAGGGGCACACAATGACTTAAGTAATTTTTATCTTGAAAAGAGAGACTAAGAGCCTCACTCAAAATATCGAAAGAAAGACTGATAAGAGACATTACAGATGAGTGATTTGATGTATTTCAAGATGTTCCATACGCTCAACAAGTAATTACAAACCTATAAAATTTAGATCATTCCACAATTGACTATTTAATTGAATTGCGAAGATAACTATACTACCGTATAATGCCTCACTGCAGGAAGTTCATACTCATACTGCTACGCAATCAAGTGCAATACTAAGCAGAGCGGAACTCTGAGAATTAAAATATGGGGTACTTTACCCAAATTTTATATTGTACTAATAATTCAAATATCACAAATGGTTTACGATTATTCGCATTGACTTAATTCAGTTTCATACGTATGTTATTAACCACACACAACTCGTTATTCCTGTACCAATGATACTTTTTATCACTTACCTCCTCTCGTGCATGTGCTAGTTCTTTCAAATCTTCCCAAAGCTGTTCCGTCTCTTCTATCTTGCCCTTAATTCTTTCTGGTTCCGGATGACCTTCACTAAGCAACTGTTTTCCAGTGTTAATCACACCAGCCACTCTTCCTTCACTAGCTGAGAGTCCAGATAAAAAGCTCTCAAACGTCTGAATAAGAAGTTCTACATGCTCCACATCACAGCCATAATCCTCGGATGCCGCTATCGCTGTTTGATCTCCTATCCATTCTGCCACTTCGTCTGCTTCTCGAAGGAAGCGGTACAATTTCTTGCTTTCCACGAGTCTTTTGTAACGGAGTTCCGCAAGCTCTTCTAATTCATGGAACTGCGTCTCTATTTGAGCCTAAAAATCGAAAATATAAGTGTTATGTAAAATTTGAATACTGTCTTTTGTCAATATACAGTATATATTTTTTCTTTCGTTAATACACTCTTAGTTGGAAAACGCAATGACAATGAAATAAGAAAAGTTAAATTTTAATCTATTTTCTCACATACTAACTATTAGTTATTCGAATTTCTAGATATTAAGATGTCTGCATTAATAAATAAATAAATAAATAGGCATCTCGAAGCTGCGACAATTTATTGACTGGTTCTAGGCAATATTGAGTATTTCTGACAATCTCATTAATTGTGCTATAGCTTCCCGATATTTCTTTTCTCCTATAGCTTTCCTCCGATGTTTGCATTCCACCGAACTCTTGCTTTTAACTCATATTCAGACATGATAACTTTAAAGTAATAATCGACTGCGAAATTAACATTGATTCTATGAACGAAAAATAAATTCTAAGCAAAAAGACATATTTACCAACTGTATTCATAAATTCACTACATTTTCATTAAACTTAATGTGTATTGTAATAAATATTTGTAATTTTGCTAATAACATTTGCAATTTATTATGAGCGTATTTACTGAAAATTTTAATTAATTAATTAACACATCATCATTCCATGTTTATAGGTATTCTACCATTAAGTCACTTGCCATAACACAGGTCACAGTCCTCAGCTAATGTTTACGTCTTGACGCAATATATATATATATATATATATATATATATATATATATATATATATAATACCATCTATCAATTGCAGTATCTTTCGCCCATCTCTCTTTTAATTTCCACCATATCCTTTATTACGCCTCTCATGATACAGTTCCTTCTCAGCAAATGTTCGAAACAGTTTCTCTTTCTCGTAATTAAATCTAACACTATTCTTTTCTCTCTCCTATTATTCCTACATTTCCTAACCTGTCTTCTGTTCGACCCACCTAATATTCTCCCAGCTTGAGACATTTCTCTGCAAGTTCATGTAAAAAAAAGTCGAAGAACTTTGGACATTCTCGATCAGCTGATTAGTTAAATAAACTTGTATATGGAAACATTGACTCTGTAGGTTAATGTCAGGGTTCTGATATTCGTTTGTTCGAAGTGATTGAAACGCCACCTATCTTTTGTAATATACCCGTAACTACTACGTTTCCATTAGAATAAAACGTGAGGTAAGCCGGAATAGGAGCATGTAAATTATGTTCGTCAAATTGAAAACTAGTATAATGTGATTTCGGTTTGGTTTTTGGCTTAAAGTGCTCCTAGACGTAAGACAGACGGAATATAGTGTAAAGCTTTTGTAAAAGCAAGCTAGATATATTACTCGGCGAGAATTTTTAAGTACGAAATTTTAATCTATTATTTTTCTCTCTTTTTGGCCAACTACTTCAAGTTTTTGGTGAGTGGTATGTCTTTGGTCGCTAGATTAATTATATGTTGTTAAATATTTGGGATATTAAATTCAATTTAAGAGTAAATTTGGTATGAGAAATCTTTCAAAAAGAATAATCTGTAAATTCCATTTAGAATATTGAAAAGTAGAATGCTAATGTTGAATAATTTCCGGACTGCCAATCAAGTGGGAAAGGGTGAATTTTATTTGAATAATGTTGTTTGTGTCAGCACGTTTATTTTGTTACTGTTAAATTTATATTCATGTTAAAGAATTTATATAATAAATTGTTCATGTTGAAGGAGATTTATAATTTAAATGTAGAAGATTACTTGCCCAAACTGTTCTGCATTAAGGGAAGGATAACTGACCCTTTCATAGGTAGTGGATTACTTGGTTTCAAGACTGCCGCTACAAGCTGAAGCAATTAAACTTATTAATTTTATGCTTCACATAATTTACAATTTAGTTTATTGCAAAACAATTCCCTGTCCAAGAGCACAGCTCATAAAAGACAGAAGAATACATTAAAAACAATCATGAAGTAGATAAATTGGTTACAATCTATTTAAGTAAAATAACATCCATAACTCAAGTATGATAGATATAGATACAGATAGATAGACACATAATCGAAAAAAAAGTACATTCTTTGTTTTAACATTAGGGCAATCAGTACATTTTTGGTACTAAAACATTAAATTCATTGGTTACCTGTTTCTTCTTTATATTTTCATTATCAAAATGCCCCCGTTCTATTAATCCTTGACTCAGTTTGGCTAGACGACCCACAGTGTGCTGGAATCCACTGATATCCCTCTGGATACCATCTAACTTCTTCATTAGCGACTGAACAGAATCTTCGTCCTTCCCGTAATCTGAAGATGTCAAAATTGGGTGTTTCTCTCGGATCCATGCTTCGGCTTCGCTTGCTTCTGCATAGAACTTCATAGGGAAATATAAATAAGTCAAAATATATATATAATTTTTTGGTAACAAAGAATCTAGATATATCAACAGGATTAAAGTGGATCTACTGATTGCAATTGGTTGTCTATTACACATTGATTAAGGTTCAAAAAAGATTAAAATTCAACGAACTTTAATTAATTTCTCAACTTCATTTGTTTAATTTTAATTAAAATTTAGCAAAAGTTATTGTTTATAAGCGATTATGAATCATGAGTGAAGTTTGTCTAGATTGAATTTGATATAAATTTGAGTAACTTTTTAAAATATGCATATTTGTGTATAATTTAGGAAACCTTGGATATTTCAAAATATTAACAAACTGGCTTTTAGAAGACAATTTATGATGCTTCACATAATATCGTACTTAGGGATGAGCATACTTAAAAAGAAGAACTTCATAAAAATGAGTGTTACCTGCTATATACGTTTACTTACCATTTGCGATTCAACGGCATCGAGCAACCTAAGTTTCCTCACACTTGCCAGATCTTTCAGATGACCAAATTGTTCCTGTAGTTCTAAAACTCCAGATTCAATTTTACTTGATGCAAAATGTCCACTATGGATCATCTGTTGAGCTCTGCTTGCAATAGCTGCAACAACAGGCTCCCTTGAATTGATTTCCGCTTCTAGTGCCTGCAAATTGAAATCATATGGTTATTTTGTGTTGTTTTACGGCTCAAGGAATCAAGAAGTGACCACAAAAACAACAACTAAAAAACACGGAACAAAACGAAAATGAAATTAAAACTTAATCTTTTAGTTTTGTGTCCCACGACTATGCCGGGTAGGCTAAAGAAGACAGTGACAATGAGAAAGAATGAAATTATGGAATGAAGGAAGTGAGAGGAAACGGGAGAACCACGAGAAAATTCAAGCATACGTTTCACCCACGTGGCACGCGCTGAGATCGAACCACGAATCTCATGCACCAGAGGTGGATCACTCAGCGACCGCGGTACCACGAAACAGGAAAAAATTGATTACATAATTTATATATATATATATATATATATATATATATATATATATATATATATATATATATATATATATATATATATATATATATATATATATATATATATATAAATTAATGAATACTTAAAAATTTCGATACTATTATAATCTTTGTGTTTTAAGAAATGTATATAAGCAAATACAAATAAAAAAATCCTAGTTGCTAAGTAAAATTTCGTAGATTATAGAACCATGTTGCCAACAGTTCACAGACATACGCTACAGTTCTTCTCAAGGGTAAAACAATAAGGAACAACGAAACTAAGAATTTACACATTTTGTACCGAGTTGAAATTATTTTTGTAATGGAATTGTTTAAATTCTTCTAAATTTAACTCATACTACAAATATTTGTCTCCTCCCCTGCATCCTCATAACGACTGTACAAAAGCAGCTATATAAGTCATCTCTAAGTCAAACGAATGAGCGTACCTGATGTTTCTTCTGAAGACTTTGTACTGCTGTTAAGTTCGCTCCCAAATCCCTTGAAGCCGCTTGAGGCTCCTTCTCTGTTATCCACTGCATTTCATCATCAATATCCCTCAATAGTTGTTGTAACAATAATGCATCTTCCAAGTTGTCTCGTCTTATTTGCATTGGCTCTTGTAGAGACTGGTATCTGGGAAAGAATGCAACAATTTAAATCACAAAACATTATTTAACACAAGAAATACAATAATTTCAAAAGTCAGTGGCTAATATCTTAGTAACGAAATAAGCAACAATGGAATACAATGATAGTTAATGCTAATAATAGCTATCTATATAAATGTAATTTTGAGTTTTAGAGTAGCATGTTTCTTGAGGAATCTAACTTGAACTTATATTTCCAAATACTTAATACTTCCAAAGTAATCAATCAGTTTCAAATATTGTTATTTAATTTATAATTGGATTCCTATTGGGGAGTGAAAAAGAGGGGGGAGGGCAACGAGAAAAATAATAGATTTTATTATTTTTCCCTGAATATTGTTAGTTTCTGAAAACTTTATAGGTATACGATATTTTATTGCACACGTTTACTGAACACAACTGCTTCATATTTTATAGTTAAGTTCTGCAATCTTTTTATTGTGTGCTAACAGAAATTTTGTTAGATAAAATGAAAACATAAAAATTAAATCTTAAAATCTATATTTACACATATAAATGCTACAAGCATTTGTTCACACTTTATCAATACTATAAACACATTCCAGAACAACTTAAAACCTATAGCAGCGTTTCTTGAACTTTTTGAAGGAACATTTTTATTAAGTCAGAATGTTCTACGGACCAGAATACTTTTGTCCCTTCGGAAGGTAATTTGTCATTTTTTAATCTCTTGAGCGTATGTTCATATCAGTATCCTCACATGTTTAAAGCAGTTTTATACTAAAAATTCTGGGGCGGTGGTGGTTCAGTGGTAGAGCGTTCATCTTAGGTGCATGAATTTCTTTTAATAACTGAAGAATGTCAAAAAAAATATGTTACAGAGTAGATAGGGTAAACAATTTCATTGTATGTCAGTTCTGGCAGAGAAAGTAAAGATTCTTGTTTGCGTAATTTCTAAACTCAGATTCTTAACTATAGTGTGTGATACAAAATTTACTTGAACTTTTAGTATTATTTTATTAATTATTATAATTATTATTTGTTATTGTTTTTTGACTAGTGTTCAATTTAAGTGGACCACAGTTTAAGAAACGCTGATGTAAACAACATGATACATACAATGCTTTATTTTAAACAATTTTTAACTTCCATTTCCAGTTTCCTTAAAATTTTGACAATAAGACTTTGTTATATGTTAATGCATTTTTCACATTACAAATGTACGTCTGACATCGCTGTAGAGAGTTAAAATCCTTTATTGTTATGTACTAAGTAATTCCATCAATTAGGCCATAATGATATGGAAAAAAATGAAATGAAATTTTTGAGTTTTACGTCCCACGGCTATGCCGGTTAGGCTAAAGGAGACGGTGATGATGAGAGATGAATGAAATAGTAGAATGAAGAAAGTGAGAGGAAACGGGAGAACCCCGAGAAAACCCACGCACACGGTGTTTGTCCACCACAAAGTTCACTTGGCGGGAGCAGGGTTTGAACCCGAGACCCCTAGCACCAGAGGTGAACGCTCTACCACTGAGCCACCGCGGTCCACGCCAAAATCATATGCATTTACTACCAAACGAATACTTTGTAATTACTTAACCAATTATTCCAGCCAATACAATTATTGTGAATATCAATAATGGGTGAGTTATTGGCATGGGCATTTGAAAATATGTTAAATGCTGGGAGAGGCTTTCCCAAACTCGATCTGAAATTTTCATAAATTTTCGTAATGCTACAAATACATTCTAAAATTTTAGATTCATGGCTGAATAACGTAGAGATTTATTTTAAAAGTAATAAGTGTATCAAAGCAAAACGTTTCTTCTAGCAATAAAAATATGTACAAATAATTCATTATTATTAGCAACAAAAGTTGTTCCCTTTATTTTATTTATTTATTTTGAAAATTTCGGCAATTATTATATGACGAACGTATACCAAGATTAGGCCACATTAATATTTGTAACCATGCTTCTGTTTAGTAACTTAAGTTGTTAAACTTTCAGATAGTTAATTGACCAATATGCCTTCACTAGCAATTCATATTCTAATGGAATTCTACATTAACCCTAACACGATGTGTGGACTATTCAGTGCTGCGCACCCACAACAAAGAACACATTCCTAGTTTATATGGCAGAATTGGAACGCAATTTGCAACTATTGTGCCTGCTACTTGTATTATACTACTATTTGTATTTATAAATTTAAATACAGTATATTCAATGGAAATTCAAATAAATGAAAAGCCGCGAGATTGAACCTAGAATCGAACCGGGTCTGAAGAACACTGTGCTATTACGCTAACCACTACACTACCTAAACAGGCACACACCTTCCCTTCTTAATGTCACTGCTCACACATTCATACATACAAACTGTACCACTACTCTTGTTGTGCTTAGGCAACCAAGTATTTGTATTTATCAGGGATGGCCAACATTTTTAAGTCTGGGGGCTACATTTCATTTCAGAAATCACTAACGGTCTACCATCTTAATATACACTATCTATATTCTAGTGGCATGCTATCCTGGCGCCCTCCGAAAGCAAGTTTAACTTTGCTGATTTTTTTTATATTTCAATAGAGAAGTTGTTCTGAATACCTACACTAAATGTTTTCATTATTCCTCTTTCAATTCACTATTGTAGTGGTAAATCTTCCGTGGACGAATCATTACGACTAAAAGCCTCTACAAAACTGGTGGGAATTCACTGCCAAAACACTAACCAGCTTAGAAATAATACACTGTAGCAAAGGCAGTTCCTCTTCTTGTGAGTAACTAACCTACACATCACTTTCCACCATTATAGTCACAACATTGCGTCCAGTCTTTACGATTGCAAACTTTCGAGATGTGTCAATGTTGTCACCTAAAAGCCATTCTAGAGTATTTCAGAAAGTTTGCAAATAAGGTATATCTTACACTCTTTGGAGAGTAACTGCTAATAAACCCGTTAGAGATGTTTTAGACAGAGTGGTATGTTTACTAGCCATCTAGAGGGAACATACTACAATAACAATGATCGATATAATGTTGATACACACAAACCACCACAGGTTGCCTTTCACGGCAACCAAATCGATTAGTAGACCGCAGTCGACTCGTTGGTCACCCCTAATTTATAATAATGAACTATTATATGAGAAAATAGGGGAAATAAGTTTTTATTCTTACACACATTCTCTATAGGTGCAAATTCAATCAAAATTCAGTGAAAATTATCCTTGAATTGGAGACCTATACAGCCGTAGTGTAACCAAAATCAACTGATTCCTCCCATTTGTTCATCTAAGTACAAATTTGAATATATTCAATCCTATATCATTATTATCGTAACATTAACCAACGCATATTATCAACAATTAAAATAACAATGACAAGTTACTCTCAATACCAGAATTTACCTTTTTATAACGGTTTGAGCGCGTTCCTGAATTTCATCCTTCATGAAGTGATTCGTTCTCTGGAAGTTGGCAGCTGTATCTTTCACTTGTTCAACAGCTTCATTGTGACTGTGAACATCACTTTCAAGAATTTGGTGTCTCTTCAACAAGTGCTGGACACTTGCAAGATCCTTTCCATGATCTTCCGACTGTAACTGGGTTTCTACATCATCCATCCATGCTTCCAATTCATCTAAGGTTCGACTAAAAAGTAATGCCTAAAGAGGAAAGAACAATATAAATCAGCAATTGCAAACAATGAATTTGCTCAAGAGATAATGTACTTTGAATGCACTTTGAAAACATTAAGGGTCTTCGATAAGTTCAACCACACTCGCTCAACAAGAGAATAAGCTCAATAAACTCAACAAGACAATTAAGACAATCAAAATTTTAAATCAATCAAAATAATACCTACAAACTGCTATTAAACAAATTAGTAATTGCTTTCAAGACATTTCTATGTGCATAAATTTGAGTGTTCAACAATTGACGTCATAAATTAACCATCAAATTTCTGATCTATAAGAAAAGGTCTGGAAACAGTTTTTACTTTATTTAATAACGTTTTGTAGATACTAACTGGCTCAACTTTCTTATTTAATAGCATTTTGTAGATACTAATAGGCTCACTTTCTTATTTAATAGCATTTTGTAGATACAACCTGGCTCACTTTCTTACTTAATAGCATTTTGTAGGTACTAACTGGCTCACTTCCTTATTTAACAGCATTTTATAAATACTATCTGGCTCACTTTTTACATTGCTGATATTCTTCATTGTCTTTATAAGTTATTAAAATTCAAAAAAGTAGGGGTGTGCTTAGCAAAGAGCTGTACGGAAACTAAATGAAATAAATAACACCTTCACGTTACCAATATACACGCAAAACAAGGAAAACTAATGAAATTTAGTTTCAATTACGGTAACTACACTGTTTACATTACAAAACCACGTTTACAGAATCTTTATAACTAGCAAATTACGCTTAAAAGAGATAAATATGCCAAAAATTTCAGAATATAACAACTCGAATTCTCTGAACTATCTTTTAATTATTTACAAAGCATAATGACTAGTTTAGTTTAAACAAATCATGATGGCAAGACGCCAGTAGCTTGTCTTGAGAAAGACTTGTAAATTAATTATTATATTATTGTTTTCTGCTGCACAGGTGGCTCCGTGTCGCTAATGCTTTCGTTTTTGGTGGGTTCAATTCCTGATGGGGACACTCGATCGAAAAATTGTTAAAGCTTTTTCGGGCCAGCCATCCTGAGAGGTTTTCCTCATTCACACCAGGCAAATGAAGGGATGATAACTAATATAATGGTCTTAGGCTGCTTCCTTCCTTCCCCATTCCTTTCTTCCTCTCCAATTCCCCGGGTAGTGTGCTCGCCGAGAGACATCCTCCTCCATACGTGACGCGATAATATAGATATAGATGCCGGAAGTCCAGAAATATAATCACTAATCCTAACCTTTTTCTGCTACACTGGACAAATCTAGCAAACTGTTGGATTTCACAAATACTAACGGAAAGTTAACTAGTGTAGAGAGATAGAAATAAAATAATGTTATCATGTTTAAGAATGAAAAATAAACACGAGAAAATTTACAGATAAAAAATGGTCAATTGTTTATACGTATTTTCAGTTATTTCTATACGTGCATATAGTAATATATACTAAAAGCGGATATGCAAGTAAAACGGATAAGCAGATAGTGAGTAAAACGCGGATATGCAAGACGTATGATACATTACGTTATCATATTTTTTGACGTTCGACGACCAAGTATTTTAACAAGAATTTCAGGGAACGTTAAAATGAATCAAAAGATAGCGATTTTGGTCAATCACTAGTTTTTGGATCAGGGGTCACAACATTTTTGAACGACCCCTAAATCGAGTTTTAGTATTTTCTATGAAATAAACATATTATATTGACTTAACTGATAGTTTGGGTTTGGCTACACTATATGTATCTACTTCTCCAGATACAAGGCCTACAAGAAAATTTTTGATTGAAATATATTGGATCTTTTGATCCAAAAGAAAAAAAAAATGAACAAATAACAAAGAAAGAATTGTTTTCAAAGGTCATTGAACATGAAGCAAAAACTCAAAATCTGTTGCTCGTTAGGTACGAGATTGTTGTGTACTTAATGATGACCGAAGGTTCCGAAACATAAAATTGGACAGCAATGAAAGAAAAACTGATTACTTTAATTACGGAATATATATTGATAAACTGTCATGTAAAATTAAAACATTAAACAAAAATAACATAAACCAGTTAAGAGATTATTTGGGGTGGCTTATACAAAGAACGGCTGGCATAGTACTGGCCTAGCATTAAAAACATACAAAATTTCCGAAACTCATTTGTCGAAAACAAAGTGGTACATTTGACGTACAAGTGTGGTAGCACTTCCAAAACTATTGTCATACAAAAATCTATAACAATGATTTCATACCTGATAAGCATCGTTCAGTCTTTCTTTTTTTAATTGACTAGCATCCTGCAGCTCCTTCCATTCGGATTCCAATTCATCCAACCTCATTCGAATCTCCATGCTTGCAAAATGGCCGCTACCTATCAGTTGTTCACCTTCTTGTGTTACACTATCTACCCGACTCTTGTTGGCAGACAGTTCAGCTTCAAATACTTGGTGTTTCTGGATTTTACTTTGTAAGTTTGAAGGTTCACGATACGATTCATCAGTTGCCACTTGCAGCTTTTGGTGGATCCAGCCTTCGACCTAAAAAATGTACAAATATATAGCATTAAAGACGTATGTGACTGGAATACTAAAGTAATAAACAAAATAAAGCGAAGTATGTGAATGCAATACTAAAGTAATAAATAAAGTTAATATTTAGTTAAGGTCCCAAATAACTGGTATATTAAATTAAGGTGAAGCAAAAAGGAATACGGTGAAACAGAAAATTAATGGACACGTTATTTGACCACTACAAAATCAAAACTGTCTGGAATTGAACTTGGTACTCTCTACAGCACAATAGCAAACTCTTTTCTAATGTATTACCGTGTTCTCTAAGAAAATTATACTATATAAAAACTTAAAAAACAACAATATTAACCGATTTCAACGAAAGTGCTAAAAAGCAGAAAACAATAAAAGCACTAAAAAAGCAAAAAATTAGAATAATAAGGTGCCTAAAAGCCGAAAATAAGGCATTAATATTATCTACAAAAAAAATTGAAGTCTGTGCCACGCTAACAAATTAATGCCTCATCAAATTACCATCCAAACTGATTTTATATTAGGTATTTAATTTGTTTGGCTTAGCATACTTCAAGATTTTTTTTTTTTTTTTACAGATAACAGTAATGAATTATTTTCTGCTTTTAAGTGCTTTACTATTATTATTGTCTGTTTTCTAATGCTTTTGTTGAACTCGGTTGATATTGTGTTTTTCAAAAAATGATTATTTTCTGCTTTTTAATGTTTTTTTTAAGTCTGTTATTTTCCTTTAAAGTTTGATTAATTTTTACATTTCTTTATTTCTCCTAGCAGTTTAGTTAAATATTTCAACTAAAGTAGGAAACTAATTTCTTATAAAATGGATTGGTCTACGAATTACGTGTGAATATATATATATATATATATATATATATATATGCAGTGGCGGATCCAAGGGGGTCTATAGACCCCCTTAACGCTCAGGTATACAATGGACAAAATGGGCTTTAATCCTGCTTTACATTGGATAAAGCGGCAAATTATGGTTTAGCCCCTCCCTTGATCATATCCAGGATCCGCCACTATATACAATATCGATTGCGAGTGACGTAATTCAAAAGTCGCTCTTATTGACTCATGGACAGAAAATGAAAGTTAATCATGATGTCTATCTCTGGTAAAAAAAAATTCACAGATGTGCTTCCAAAACTGAGCGTTGGAGAGCACTTGTGTCGTTCTTGCGTCGTTCCTGATGAAATTTATATAGGAAAATCGGGAAAGTGTACTCTTTCAAACAAAAAAGAATAATTAAAATCGGTGCACTTGAAGTTACATGAACATTCCTACAAAATACACATATTTCATATATACCTAGGTATATATATATATATATATATATATATATATATATATATATATATATAATAACGTACGTAGAATACTACATATCTACATTAAATCACACACGTAAAGTGTAATAGTAATGATATATAAAAATTGCTATTTACTATTTAATGTTCAGAAACATTACATAGTAATAAATGTAATATCGAATAAAAACAGTAATAAATGAATATTATTGCTAAATTGGAACCAAACGAAAAATATTAGAAATAACTCTCAATCAGGTTTCTTTGTTTATCTCTGAGATTAAATTTCTACAAGATACAGAAATGTACTTCGCATTTCTACCCAGTTGTCCAAACTTATTTCTAACAAGTCTTTTACAGGATTCTAGTTCCTTCAAACAACGCAATTCTAAGTATACTAATCTACCTGTAGCTTGTTTATGTGTTTCAAATCACAGTAAATCTTTGGTAATTCATTTTTTAGAGCTAAATTTTCGGTGTTTTTATGTAGTTTTTTTTATTTGGTTGTATTTGTTTATTTGTATTCTTTGAAAGTCGTTTTCTTGGAGTAACTAAATTCTAGTTATTTTTTAAAATATCCTACATCATTTTCCTACTTTTTGCTTGAGATTAAAATAGAAAATTGACCGAACTCCATTCCGACATGCATGCACCTCCTTTGAGAAGTAAATAAAAAATACTAATTCTACTTCGTAGTACGGAATGTACTTTTGTCAAGAATCTGATTTCCTGACGCTATAAAAAATCAGATTGCTCTATATTAGAAGAATATTAACTGACATGTGCATAACGAATAGCCATAACTATTTAGTGTCTTACATCATGTGGTAATCTTAACCTCAACTATCAATCTATTACTTCACTTCAGTTCCCTCACTTCGAGTTTTCTCTGAACCATTTGGAACCAGTAGGAAAAGGAACTGATCATTTTACCTCTGCTCTACTTATGACCTCATCTAGCTACTTTTGGTAAGTAGATAATATGGAAGATTCCAACAGGAGTATGATTTCAATAAAAATTAAGACCCTAAAATAATAGTATGAAAGCAACTTACCTCATACATGTTTCGAAGGAACTGTTGTAACTGTCTGGACTCATGAAGTCTATGGCGGCGAATGGTGGCACTTTCTTTCAACCTGTCGCGCCGTCGACAAACTGCTTGTAATCGTTGCTGTATTCCATCACTATCATAGTGATTGGCTGCCAAGATCTCTACAGCAAACCTCTCCAGCTCTTCTACACGACCCGCTTGAGCAGCAAGGGTTTTCTCGAAAGCCTCATGCTTACGTAATAATGCTTCAACGCTTGCTAATGAATCCTAATGAGATTAAAAAACGACAATATAAATTTAAATTCAGACAGTAAGAATGTTAGTTTGGTTTTATGCATTTTTCTTCCTTTTAATTATTTATTAATAATATTGTATTTATTTTGTATTTAATAAAAGAGTTCAGTACAACACACATGGACAACAGCATAGATTAATTTGCGTAAAATCACGTTACTTGAAAGAATAACTTATCGTTTTAAAGATCTCTGTATCGGAGGTCGGGCTCTAAGTACGAACTGAGGTGGCGTAGCAAACAAGGGTGCTGAATACCTTTCGAGCACAAGTTAAACATTTTAACTAATGTCCCTGAAATTAAAATCTACATGAAAATCAAATTTTAAAAAACATTTGCTAATCAAGTTCTTGGAAATATAATACAGATTCGGACTTACTACCACTTAACAAGATTTGTAGTACATATTAATAGCAGCAAAGAGAAGAGGGAAAGTGCCCGACTTCCGAAGGTCCCCAAGTATTCTGTCCAACATTACTTGAAATTAAAATGTTCAGGAAAATCGAATTTTAAATATCGTATAACCACTTCCCGGTTTTATATATACCTTTTTGTCCTCCAGAGGAAAAACGGTTACAATCGCTCATTTAGCCCTTCATTTCTTTACGAAACTTCATCTAAAGTAATAACGAAAAGTACGTCTTAGATTTGGAATAAAAGTGCTAGCTGCCGAGAAAACCTCATTATGGCTAACAAGTAACTTTCTGTATATTAAGATAATGAAACAGATAAGCTACAAGTATACGGAGAAAGCAAGTGTTTATAGGAATGCAGTGTACTGTGACTGTTGAAGTAAACTACGAACAAATAATTACAAGCCAGTAAGGTAATGTTACTTCACACATATTATTGTTACTATAAAAATAAATAAATTAATTTAAAAAATACGTAAAAACAAGTGGACAAGTCGCTTTGGCAAAGATAGATAACCTAACTAATGACAAATTAGGTAACAGTCTACATGAAAATGGGAGATCAGTCAACAACTGTTCTCAGTATCAATGCGAATATATAAACCTCCTTATTGTCGTTGCTATAAATCATATTCTTTGAAGCTAAATTGGATTTCTTGATTTCACAAGTGAATTTTACAACTGTCCAGAGTTCTGTTCAAAAGGGCACAGAAGACATTGCTTCTGTCATCATCTAGAATCTAACTCCAAAATTGTGACAAATAAAGAAATGGGATTTTCTTTAAAATGAACTTCAGACCTTGCTTTTCATTTCGTCTGTCCCATGCTTGTCTATTTTCAATGTAAGAAGAGTTTGTAGCATGACGAAATCGTACGTACTCGAATCTGTTTAGACCAGCAGAAGCAGCAAGCTACAAGTACCAGCAGAAACAGTTCACCCTATACTCAGCTCCTTTACATTATTAATTTTCCAGTAAAAAAGAAAAAACTGCTAGATGATGACTGAGTTTGTAAACTAGCAATATTCTTACCTTTAACTACAAAGGATATCTTTTGTTACATACAAATTATGAGTTTAATCTATAATATTTGGAATTCATATTAAATCAGTAAAAATTCACAACAATTAAAATATGCTCTTATGGAACTTTTCATCCCATTACTCTTATAATGAATTTATAATTTACTGTGTCTCACGTCTGAGGGATCTACCGGTACTTACTCCAAGATCATCATTGTTGAGGAAGGCTTCTTTCGAGGCCAGCCAATTATCGGCTTGGTCAGCCTGCTCTTTGAAAAGTTGTAACTGATGTGCCTGATTCAGACGGTGTTTCCTCTCCTCCCATGCCGCACTAAGTGTTCTCCTTAATTCCTCAAGATGAGCCAAGCTTTGTGCAAGGTCCTCCTGGCCTGGGGCTGGGGTCAGACGTTGACCGAATTCCTTCAATGCTTTAAAGGTTTCTTGACGACCATCTATCTCCGCCTACACAAGACAAAATTTTCACGATTGAAATTTGAAAATGCATGCATATTATTCACAAAATAATATTATGCACTTATAATTGTTCCTAGTTTTATCCAAGAACCTAACAAAATGAATCTATGTTAAACAACATTTATGAATATCCAAAACTGGCGGGATTTTTCCCTATGAAATAGAATAATAAACTTCATTACATTTATTAATCACATACTGCATATAATATGGCCTTCGTAGTCGAATAATTTGAGTGTTCTGTTTTAAATTTAAATATTATATACATATAATCAAACGTCTGTCCTGGCTTCAATTTTTGATGCCAAATGGCCTAAAACTACAATAATCTATTCAACTGAAAAATTGTTATTTCCTTGGAACCAAAACAGCTTTGATTAAAGTAAAGTGATTTAAAACCACCATATGATCAGTCTTTTTCATATCTAAGTCACCGGAATAATAGGGATCCATAGGATTAAAACAAAAACAATCAAACAAAAACAAAAGCTATGTCATGAAACATGCCTTCCACTACAATCTGGCAGGTTATGTAAGTTAGCTTAATGGAGACATAAACAAGTGTTGGGTTCTCTGACTTGACCAGCGTGTAATGTGTCGTCTGGGAAGAAGAGTATATTTTCTATTAAATATTACATGTACAATTTTCTTGATACAATATAGAAATTACAAAACAATATAAAAATTTAGGTTTTCATAGCCTCTGACTTATGGGTATTTGATGACATATATAACCACAATACCGACAAATAGGCTCTTTATATATTTTCAGTCTGATTATACGTATTTAAATAGATGGCATTCACGTACCTTGCGTTCCTGATGTAGTTCTAGCATTGCTTCAGCTTCAGAAATGGAATTTGGTAATTCTGATGACCCCATTTTCTTTATCGTATCCCCAACCCATACATCCAATTCATGAAGATCGTTGAGGAACTTATGAAGCGTATACGCAGCACCAAGTTTTTGACGACGGTTCTGACTCAGTTGATGGAGTTGACGCCAATTATCTTGTAATTCTGAGAGCTTTGTTCGTATTGGAGCTGCCATATCAGGATATTTCTGGATCAATCGTCGTGCTTCACCATCATGTTCCTACAAAAGAATGACAAAATAAATAAATAAATACATGAAATTTTCAACATTACTTCACAATAACACTGTAAATTTTAAAAATCAGAACTCCTGCTAAGACAAAAAACACGAATTAAATATAAAATTAATTATTTTATCATCAGATAGATAAAATAGTCCGAAAACAATTGAAATGTACAGCGAATAACCTCAGTTCTGTTATATGAACTAAATTTATAATCCCTATTAAATATTATTTATTTTCATTTCCTTTTAGAGCATGTATATTTCCCAGAAAAAGTGTACAAAACCTTCTGCCGTCCAAAGGCAAAAGATCGTATCTGCACATGTGGCCAAAACTGAGTTATTAACAGCAGCCAATTAATATGACCATGGGGTATTAACTGACCAAAGCAGAAAAACGTACCTATAATACTGTCAACTCGTGTAAGATTTGCCATATCAATAAGGCTGCCGCTTTCAGTTACACAAAAAATCGTGATTATCTCAAAACCAGAAAACCAGTTTTTCAGCAAACGAGGTCTATTACCTTTAAACACAGCGTTGAATTCTGTAAAGGCTCTCCAAATAAACTATTATCTTACCTTTAGTTTTCCTTCAATTGCAGTCATGTCTCTTTCCAAGGCATCCTGCTTCCTTTGCAAAGCTTCCACTGCAGTGAGATCTTTACCTGCATCATCCACTGACATGGCTAGAGCCTTCTCCGTGACGCGAGAATTGGTGTCATCAACATCTCGATTGAAGCCATGAATTTCAAGGGCTCCGCTCAAGTGTTCTCTATATTCTCCTAATGCTCCTTGCAAGGCTTTCCACCTGAAACAAGTTTAGTGAATGGATAAGTTCTATGCATAGTGCAAGTGGAATGTTTATCGCCAGAATTACTGAACGAAAATCTTATAATTAACACACTGTTTTCAATCAAATATATATATAAACTATCATGTGATTCAGTCGAATGCAAATTGGTAACATCTGTCTAAATGTGAAACAGATTCCCATATTATTGAAGTTTATTCTGCTAAAAATCTTAGAATACATTATATTGGAGTACTTACATATTTCGAGTGCACTGATTTAATTTATAGTCACTAGATGTCAAAATTTTATTTTAGTAACTAAACCACTTCAGTTTTATCCTGATCCTTACAACTTCCTTTTCAACGCCATTTTTCCAATTACATTTTCCTTCTTTCTTCTTTTCGGATTTGATTAGATTGATTTCATTTTAACGTTGCTTTTAAGCACCGAGGTCATATAAAAAATTTAGAATTTATTAAATGTTTATTGGAGTTATGAAGAGTAATATTTTCTAAATGTTGTGAAAACTCTTTTTAAATAAGGTAACTTTTTTAAAATGTTTATTATAGCATACAAGATGAAACAGTTGCTTACTTGTTATTGAGTTCTTCTCTTCGCTGCTGAACTATCCTTGTATCACTACGACCTTGCCTTATTAACTTGTCAGCTAGTGCATTTATTGACTTCATTCTTGAATCATCTACCCGCATATCAGAGTCTACGTCGTCAAGCTTCCTCTGAAGAGCTAAACAATGTTCATAGTCCTTCCCCATGTCTCCTGCCTGAACCATCATCTCCTACGAGAGAAACAATTATTTAAGGACACGAAATTTTATGTACACACAAAACAATTAAAGAAAAATGTATGGCTCTAAGTTCATTTTAGTACAAATTTAGAACTACATGAAAAGAAATAACTTGATGTGTATATATAGCGAGTGCCATACGTCAAGTTTATATAATTGTAAAAATCTTTTTCGGGTTTTACACAATTCTTTTGGTACGAAATACAATGGCTGAGAAACACATTCCTCATAATACCTGTTTCCTTCCTCTTTGATATTTTCCCACCTATTATTTAATCACTATCATCATTCATTTGTCTTTATCATAGTCTCTTTTAGCTTAAAAGACAAACATATGACGTTAAATTGACGATTGAAATTTCTTTCTGTGTACGATGCATGATGAAAATAAAAGTCACGTTAAATAGAATAAACTTTCTTATCGATTATACACCAGCACTGTTCTCTTCACAGATAAAACAATGATCTCCATAAATCTAAATTGCTAAAAAAAATCTAAACATAAAAAGATACAATTCATTGTTTAGAGAAAAATAAAGAAATTATTTAAAACAAAAATTGTTAACGACGTGCCCTTAGGTAAACCTGACTGAAAGCTATATCACGCAACGGTTGCATGCATATATATATATGAACTATCATTTTACTTATTGAAATTCTGATTTATGAAAATATCTTACACTTGCACGCTTTTTCGACTCTCCCCTGGAGCCTTGTTTACAGAGGATAACAAGAATTTTAGGAATGATAAAAAAAATGCATTAAAAAATTGCTATATTGGCCAATAATTAGTTTTTGGATCAGGGGCCACAACATTTTTGAACCGCCCCTAAATCGAGTTTTCATATTTCTTACAGAATAAGCACATCATACTGAGTTAAGTGATAGTGTGGGTTTGGCTATACTATATGTAGTTCTCCATATGTAAGGCCTACAAGAAATTTTTTACCTGAAATATATTGAATCTTTTGATCCAAAAATAGGAGAACAAATTAACATCAAGAAATTAAAAAGAATAGTTCACCAGAATAGAGGAGTACAAGAAACATCTTGTCTATAGCTGTCGGTCACATATCAAATTGTAGTGCAGCACGAGTACAAGTGTAAGTTATTTTCAAGAATCTAAACTTCAAACAAGTAATACGAGTGTTAAGATTCCTGAGTGTATTGAATTTAATGTCTGAAGTCGACACATACTAGTTTAGTAATTATACTATACTTGGTTAATTCACTCACCTTATCCCTAATCCAAGCCTCAATTTTTTCAACTTGATTATTGAACTCTAATATATCCTGTGCTTCCTCAAGTCCACGGCCTCTGTTAGCTGATTCCATAAGCAGACTTCTCCATTCATTTAACAAATGATCCAACTGAGATTTGATCTCACGCGAAGCCTTATGCCTTTTAGCAAGCAGAGTTTCTCCTGAAAATATTACACATCTTAAATAAAATGCTAATTTAGTTCGTTAATATTATTAATGAAAACAAAGCAAACAGAATTATAAGGTGCAAATCAGAACTTACCTCAATGAATAATTGAACACAATTTCAATTAAATTTGTTCAGAGGTTCAAATTAATAGTCACAAAACCTCAAAGACAACCAAACTGCACATGATTTGTAAATTTAAATAACTGCAACAGTACAAGAAATAGATCTTTTACTCTCACACATTTACATTTCATTGACAACATTAGAGAGATAGACAACTTTTCAATTTGGTATATAGCTAAATCAATTCCTTCGCATTATTTCTGGACTTTGAAATCGAAGTTTATTACCTCCCAGGTGTCGTACAAAAATATATAAATACTTGCCGAGCAGAGATTCACTCATGCTAGGAATTTCCAAACTTACAGTAATTACGTGAAACAGGTAAAAAGTGAAGATACTGAACCGGACTCGTCTTGCACTAACATGGAAAATTTTGATGTGTTTTCTTCTGCTTTTTAACATTACGAGACTCCGTCCGAACAGTATAGCTACGTCATGAGTATTCGATCTAGTAGTGATAAAACCTTAAATTATATTATGCAATATAACAAGTAAATCCATAGCTAGGGTTCATATATTAAAAACTTTCGATTTGAATGATACAAGACACTTTTCCACCACAATTACATGGTATAATATTGTATTTAATCCTTAGATTTTCTGTGACAACAACACATTCTTTTCGACATTTTGAAGGCACGTACTGAAACTAACTAATGATTTTCCCTAGGTTGCCGGATACGAACATTTTATGTAGAAGATAAAATCTAGAAGTTCTTGCCGTAAGGTTTAAATTGATGGTTTGAGATAGGTTCTCAAATTTTCCAGAACAACAATTTTCAACAATTACTATGTAAAAATTCGAACTTTACAATCAGTGTTGGTGTTGATGTCTTAGAGCAGATCGATGTTATACGTGCAAAATCAGGAAGCTCGTCGTCACTGAACATAGAGGTAGGATATTGTTTAGACATTTCTTACGGTTAATAAACAAATTTCATTCAACTAAACTGAACGATGTTTATTTGCAACTCTCCTTTCAAAATTCGTAACATATTTGGACATGATTAGGGCTAATAATAATTTAATAAATCCTGAAAACTGTTATGAATACACAACTTAGGAAACAAGTACGAATTTCGTGTTTTAAAAATTAAAGGTTATTTTAATTATTCTACACATGAACACACAATGCAGGAATACTTGATCTTATTATAACAATCATCAAAGGATTACACACCTTTCTCTTTAACGACTTGTATGCGACTTTCATTGGCAGTGAGTTCCGCTTGGAATGCTTGATGCTTTTGTAGTTTCTTGATTTTATCTTCTAAACTCGTTACCTCGACTTTGTTCGCTTCAGCTTCTAGTTTCTTCTTCTTCTCATCAATCCAAGATTCAGCCTGTTGGAACAAATTGAATACCATTGTTTAGTTTTCATCACTTCTTATCATACTGTATGAAACAAAATATGACTACTAGATACAGACACAACGTAAGTCTCAATTCTCAATCTCAATTAGAATTTTTACTTGACAATCGATACGTCCGTGTTCGTATCATTTTGATCCCCCACGACAGTTTGAAGTTTTTTTGAAGTACTATTATATGAATGCAGAGATGGTGTCTATAATATATAGGCTCTGTCGACTTTTTCCCTAAAAGCAAAGGTTCCTCTCTCCTCTCAGGACAGGCCATGAAGGCCCCAAGAGAGGTAAATGCTGCACATTTTGATTGACTGTGACGCTCATTGATGTGACGTAGTCAACGTATGTTCCAGCCTTTTACTTCTCCAGGGTGAACCTCAAAGCCGGGTTGGAACGAGGGTAGAACGAGAACAATTTCCTATCCCACCAGGAATCGATTTCGAGCAGCCCAATTGACAGGTAGATGCGTTACCGACTACCTACTGCGGCTCTTCTTTTCTAGGCACATTGTTACTAATTTTCAGTATGAAATGGCTTCACAGTATACGTGGTTATTTTAAATAAACTTGAAATAAAACATCTTCACAACTACACAGAATACGCTGAAACTTAAATCACCTCTTTCAGTTGTTGTTGTTGTTTTTTTTTTAAATCATATATTTTATATATATATATATATATATTTTGGCTCATTGAACAATGTGTCTGAGATACGTGAAATGGAATACTGATTCCCAGATACTATATGGATGGAGGCGAAGAAAAGCTACTTCTGTGAAGAAGTAACGATTGTTTGTCTTTTTCTAGACAGAATACAAGGGCAATGCGACCTGGTGTGCTGACCATCACCCACCACACGCCGTCTGGACGGACATAACCTTTCAGAGGGCTGCACCGCTACAGAGCTTTAATTTTAGTTTAGGTAACAATGTACACCCGATGGTATTCCCATAATGTAGCTTGTTAATATCTTTTACATGGACTGACTTATTAAATTATAGCGCTTCCTGTTTGAAAGACTATCATTATACTTTTTTGAGTTGCCACAATACATATTCAAAATTTGATTATTTACATACTAGCACTAGGAGCTGATTATGAGATAAACAATTGTTTCATTATCCTAATGTAATCCATTTGAAAAGCTATCATATCAATAAACTAAGAAGGTACTAACAGAAGAGCAGGGTAAGTACTTTTTAAGTTTGTTTAAGTGTTGCACTAATGTAAATGTAAATCAAAAGTAACAAACTTGCAAACACTATATGCAATAAATACTATGTTGTTTAATCTTACCTCTGACACATCACGCACAAACTGAGCATGTAATAGGGTATCAGCAAGTCGCTGTTTCCTTATATTACAAAGATCTTTTACTTTAGCTCTTCTCTGAAGGACTTCATCTAACCGTCGAAGGATATTCTCACTATCAAAGTGGTTTTGATGGACCAATTTGGCTCCATGATCCTGAAGAGCTATCACTTTCTCATCTTGTGTGGCCATAAGCTTTTCAAATGCTTCGTGTTTCTTTACTTGCGCATCTACTTCGTCCACTGTTATTCCAAAATCTGTGTTGTTCAAAGCAATCTATAAAAAAGAACATTACATGCTTGATATTGTTTCTTGGATCTACCTAAATGAAGAGAACTGATTATCTTTATAACTTCGATTCATTTCCTTGAATTGTCAAGTGTTCTAAAAATCTTTGAACAAGATATTTTGATATTATTATAGTTTTATAATTGAGTAGCATATATAAACGAGAAGAGTTTGAGGCTTCTAATACTACAATGTACGTTCTCTTCAAATAACGAAATTTAACTTCACCTGGATTGAAAGTAAAATTGACTGATACATAGCATTACGACAATCAAGCGACTATGGTATTTTTTTTAAAAATATAAATAAAAAAAATAATAATTAACAAAAAATTGGTTACTTTTACAAATATATCTTTCTGTGGGATAACTAAAATTTCTCCAGACGTATTAGAACAACAAGCTAGTTCCGTCTTCAGTGGTAAGAATACAAGGATAAAAACGGATAAGATAAATATACTATGAGAATATGAAGACATACCACGAAATACGTTGTAATGTAAAAATAGGTACTAAAAAGACCAAGCAGGGCACAATGGAAGAAAGAAAGAGTTGAGTTTAAAGGAAATGTGGTGTGTATGCCACGTCACTGTTGCCAGAATCAGATTTAAAGCCGGTTTACATTTATGAATAAAGAATGATTCTTTAAACTTTTTTTGTATTGTTTTGTTTTTTCTGACCCTATTCCATTAATCTGTTTTATATCATGTGTATGTTGCTTTAGGTGAAGTGACAATTCCGACATACCCTCTTCTTGTGACTGTTTTGATTGTCTAATGTGTTCTTTAATTTGGATGTTAATATTGGCTTGGTTTGACTTTATAAATTATGAAGAAATACATCTACATTAAGCACAATAAATACCTGACTTTACTGAAGTTACTTTATTGATCCATTAAAGAAGTCAGGAGAATATTTAGTTATCCCATGGGAGGAGATATATATATATATAACTTAATTGTTTGTTAATTTGAATCATCCTCTCATGGGCCTACATAATTTTAAAAAAATAATCGTACTTCCAAAATGTGTATACTCTCAGTGCTCCCACAAAAAGTTTAGAAACTGAAAACTAAAGAATGGTATTGTTATTAGTGATTATACGCTTGTGTAATTGAACTAGCATATGACATATTCTAGAATATGCATTATCTGTCCTGTGAATGCATGTTCTCCAGATAAATGAAGTACAGAGAAGATAAGACTTACCTCTTGAGAACTACTAAGTGTGTCTATTTGCTTCGCATCTCTTAAGAAGAAGTGTAAGTCAATTAACTGATCCAGATGCACTTTTTTGTGTTGCCACGCTGCGTGAAGTTTCTGTCGTTCTTCTAATAACTGGTTATATTTTTCTTCAATTTCCTATTAGCAAGAAACAATATACATATCAAAACAAAATTTTAACAGTGAATGCTTATCTTCAAAGGAACAGAGTTCATAAAACATGTTCTCATTTAAATAAAATTTCTCCAATATGCACAACATTTGTTCCTATACGTAGATCTACCAAGTTCCATTAGTTTTTTAACAGTTCTATTTATCACTTTACTTATTTATTTTTGAGACCTAAAAAAATTTGTTGAATTTATAAAATGTTACTCAACACTATTTAAGAATGATACAAATACTTATTACTGATTAAAAAAAAAATGTACCTGTTCTGCGTAATGACCAGAGTGAACCATTGTCTTTCCTAACTGTACTACTTGTTGGAAATTTTCTTCCCTTGCTTCGATTTCCGCCTTAACTGCTTCATGTTCAGCTTTCAATGTCTGGGCACTGGCGGCATCCCTTACTCTCTCTTCTGTCATCATTGTCGCTCTTAGTCCACTAGCCCAGTTAATTAAGTCTCGTGACTGTAAACGAAAACAATAATACCTATAGTAAATCATACTTAACACATATTAAGTTGATAATCAGCAGAGTTGGAAAACGTATCTTCTTATATTTTATTTATGAATATAGTTTCGAAAATCAAAGAATATTTTTAGTTAAAGATGGTTAAATGAGAAATATAAACCTTACTGTTTCCTATCCAACTATGTTCTAAATGTACGGCTTACGAAATGAGAGGGCCCATCGCTGGTAAAACAAATTTAGTTACTGTACCCTGTTTTGTACCAATCCAATCCAATTAGTATTGTTATAACCAACCTCCCAAGATCTAACTATCTATTTTCTTTCCTTTGCTTATTCAAAAATTCTTTTTGTAGAAGTTTTACAACTAGAATTATATACACCTTTCTATTCGAGCAATGTCTTACTCATCTTGAGATATTAATTTTATTACTGTATTTCGCTATTTATTAAAGTCGCAGATTTAGCTGTTAAATCACTACGCTGGGAATGAACAAAGAAAAACGGGAACTTCGGAAGGAAGTTAGCAAGGACTTGTTCCAAGCATTCCTGGTAAATCTGAGGGAAAAGTCCGCAGAAACAGTACTGTCAGGATGGTTGGTCGTAAGATTCGACTCCAGGATCTTCTAATAATACGACAACTATTTACAGATTCTCACTGGGTTAAATTCACGGCAGCTTAGAACAAAATTCAATGGTATTAACTATGGCGGAAATATGCGTTATATAAATTTTGTCATTTCCTCTTAAAAAAAAAACATACATTATGTTACAACCAGTCTATAAACTCTTACAAAGAATTGTAACCATACATTAGCTTTAATTTTACACACATAAAATTTACTACGTATGTGAAAGTTACAAGCAGAAGGTATTTTTAAATATGAATTTATTATTGCTTCTATTAAATATCAAATCTAATATCCTTTTCAAATTCAATAGTGAATTTGATTTTTTGGGTGTATCAAGTTAAGTTCCAAAAGATGATTGCAATTGTTCATCAGTTTTGTATATTATGATGGTATCGTGTTACATGTTACGGGAGGATTCAAAATTAATTTCATTAATGTTTCCTTCTTTATCTTAATTTTATCACATCGGCTGAAAAAGCTACTATTTGATATAAGACGTAGAGAAGAGAGAATTACAGACAAGATTCTAACTCGTCATTGGCAATTTTGTAATTACACATAATTACAAGTGCCGTCGGCATAAAATTAAATAAATAAATAAATAGAATTTAAGAATTTAACTAAAACACACAATTGTTTAAAATCTGACATAAGCAATATGTTTATTACTATGAATAAAAATGATAAAAAGAAAAATGAGAAAAAGAGGAAAGGCTATTACTCACCGCAAAAAATATGTAGCAGAATTTCCTTCTACGTGCAACATTCTCTTTTCCTCATTGAATATAATCACCGCTCGCAATAGTGTGACAGAAAGAAAAATATTTTCAAACTCAAGAAATCTGTGAATCTTTGATTTCAAAAAATTGGACATAAGATCACAGATTCAGAATAAAATTACTAATATCTGTTTGTAAATATTCTCACCTGCGTTAAGAAACGCTGTAAATCACAGCTGGCCTGCAGTTCTTCCCTTCTCTGAACAGATCGTTCTTGCAAAGCATTCCAATTATTAACAACTATTTGCTGCTGTTCCTCAATGTGTTTTGCATTGCTGCCAGGATACATAGCTTGCAATCTTGCAGCATCTTCCACCAATACCTGAAAGAAATTGTACTTAATAGGAAGCAAGGATAAGGAAATTGTAACTATATTAAATTATTGTAACCATTAATGTAACTATTTTGTAACTATATTAAAAGAATCGTTGAAATTCATTCGATTATATTTTAATATTTTAAGATTAACTATGTAAAAAGAAACTTTTACTATTTTTACTTGATTTCGATTTTGTAAGAGCTCTTGAATACGTTGCTGTTATGATTCACTTTAATGTATTTAAATACATCTTACGCGCTGTACGGTTTTTTTTTTTTTTTTTTTTTTTTTTTTTTTTTTTTTTTTTTTTTTAAACAGTATCTGGTATCACAACAACAGATTAGTAGTATATATAGAGTATATATTAATTAACTTTAAAACTTGTTAAAACAACACGAAATTCCATCTAATCTTATAATTTTTACATTTGAGCGTGAGAGTATTCACAAACTTTTTCCTTGGTTTGTTTTTGCTGAAAGATTCTTGGATCTAAATATGTATAGAACACAATACCCAAAACAATATTAACATAGTGTATAATAGTCAATCATCTTACTTGTAATTGAGCTTCCAATGCTACAAGATCATTTTCAAATCCTTCGTGACGTCTGATTAATGCCAAAACTGAATTTAAATCTTTTCCGAGGTCGTCCGGAAGAGCAGCTGATTTTTCTTGAATTCTTGATAAAGCTTCGGCTACATCTCGGTGGAAACGATGAATTTCTCCAGCTGCCTGAAGGCGCTGTTCTCTGTTTTCAATAAGATCTAATAAGTGGCTCCATGATTGCCTACAGAAAAGGTACGTAAAATATAAACAGTAAGTGTGTAAAAAAGAAATGAATACAAAGTAGTATCGCAACTTACTTCATTATTCATTTTTATTATGTTCAAAGAATGACAGCCATCTATTCAACGCTTGGGTATCTATTCACAAACGTACTACATAAAATCATACACAAGTGCAAGAAGCCAGTAAAGGTGCAACATACAAGAAAACAGAAATTCGAAATACTAGGGTTCCCCCAATATACGTAACTTACTAAGCATGGGTATGGAAAGTTTGACTTCAGAGATACTGTATTACTAGACTACTAGTATTACGATTGTTCGAGAACTACGTAAATAACTCCTACTAGTCGTTCCAAGGCAATCAAAACAAATTCCCCTCCTTCCTCTCTCTTTGCCATTGCAAAAAGAGGAAGGCAAGTCGCTAACCTTGTCAAGACGGAAAACTTTTCACAAGATATAGTATCACGTAAAATCGAAATTCCATCCTAAATTGCTCGCGTTTGATGTTCCTGAGAATGTATTGCTGTGCTTGGCCTCTATCCACCCCCTAAAACTAACATGCTTAATTTTAGTCTTTAAAAAGAACACTGATTATTACTTATGTATTAAAGATAAGATTATACTTGTATTTTTGAACTGAATTTCTAGAAATAAGAACTCATTCGTTAGTTAATTTCAATAATTATTACATTTAAGAGTAGGTGAAAGCTGTACGGAACATCATTTCTTGCCGAGATTCCAGCTTTTTAAAAAGTTAATTTTTATTTGATTCGATTATTCAAAACAAACTATTGAAGTATGAAACATATCGTATGAATTTAGCATGTGTAAATATTAACAGATGAAAAGAAAATATACACGAAGAAATTCCGAATACACGAATGTCCACTTGGGGAGGCCATATAGCCAGGATGGAAGAAAGTAGGAACGCATTCAAAATCTTAACTGGAAGACCAACCGGAAAACCATTAGGAAGACCTAGCGCAGATGGGGGGACAATATTAAGATAGATCTCGCAGAAATAGGAATACAAAGTATAAACTGAATCCAGTTGAATCCACTAAGGATAGAAATCAGTGAGAACTTTTGTGAACGCGGCATTGAACCTCCGGGTTCCAGAGGCCATAGAGTTAGTTAGTTATGTGTAATATTATATATAAGGAGCATTCATTTATTTCGTAGTCACCCTGTACAAGTATGGGAAATTGTTCACCAACCTTAAAAGTAATCACCTCTGGCGGCGACGCACTTTGTCCACTGTGACACGAGCGGCTGGATGCCTTTCTGGTAGAAGGCCTTGGACTGCTGGCGAAGCCACGACGTCAGTTCCTGTATGATGTCATCGTCCAAATGGAAACGGTGTCCACATAGAGCTTTTTTCAGTTCCCCAAACAGGTAAAAATCGCAAGGGGAGAGGTCAGGGCTGAAGGACGGGGGACGGAGAACCTCCCACTCAAACTTCATCAAAGTCCCCTGCGTTACGTTGGCCGTATGCGGCCGCGCATTGTCATGAAGCAAAATCACACCCGCTGACAGTTTCCCTGGGCATTTGGACTTGATGGACTTGCGGAGATTGTGCAACGTCTCTCCGTATCGGGCGGCGTTTACTGTCTGTTCGTGCTCCAAAGATTCCGTGTGCAATAGTCCTCGAATATCGAAGAACAGGGAGGCCATGATCTTTTTCGCTGAGGTTCGAATCGATTTGGACTTCTTAGGAGGGGGAGAAGTGGGGTGACGCCACTGCGAACGTTGGCGTTTGCTTTCCGGGTCGTAATGATGGCACCACGCTTCGTCCCCTGTGATGATTTTCTCCAGGAATGCCTCACTCTCAGCTTTGAATCTGTCGAGGTGCAACTGGCACGCCTCCATTCTTTCCGTTTTTTGAGCGTCGGTAATGGGCATAAACCTTGCGAAATTGAAGCGCGCGGGTGATTATGGAGTGGGCCAATCCGACACTGATGTCCACTTCCGTCGCTACCTCCTTTACCACACTTCTCCGGCCTGGCGGATGATCTCGTCCACTCGCGCAGTAATCTGTGGCATCGCCACTAGGGGTTGCCCCGGACGAACGTCGTCTTTAAGCGCAATTCGAGCCTGTGCAAACCGCTTGCGCCATTTGAGACTACTGTCCGCGTTTCGACCCTGTGCAAACCACTTGCGCCATTTGAGACTACTGTCCGCGTTTCGACCCTGTGCAAACCACTTGCGCCATTTGAGACTACTGTCCATAAACACCCACCATTCGTCTGTGCATTGCCCGTGCGCCGACACCTTCGGCGGTAAAAAAAAAAACGTATAACGGCACGCTGCTCCATTTTATCGGCCTCCATTTTCCGCGTACTAGTTTGTTTGTTTTTCGACTAAGAACATACTACTGTACATTTGGACGACACTGACTCACAACTGTCCTTTGCAGCTCCACCTTCCTTTTCCCGTTCACGCAATAACCACCATGCCGGCATCTATAGAACCTTTAAAGCACCCGCTACAAGCCGGTAAAAGCGTCATTACACATTTCACACGGGTTCCATTCATTTCACTACGAATTAAATGAATGCTCCTTATACATTCTGCAGAAATTTATATACATATTTATCTTAAAAAACTCTCATGGCTATATGGATAGTGTATGCACCTTTGACGCAGGAGATCCGGATTCGGTTCCCGGAAGGAGCTCATGTGGTTCGGGTCCCATGTTTAGCTGTAGGTTTACATCTCACATAGCAATGATACTCAAAGGAATGCTAAGCTCCACTCCAGCCAATCGACCAACCATTTATTTACAACAAATTTTAATGAATATTCACTCGGCTTGCAGTTTTTAAAAAAATTTTTTTTTTTTGTAGGGTTATTTTTTTTTTTTTTTAATCATTTGAGGTTCCGTCAGTATCATGTTAGTGTTCTTATAATTCTACATATACAAATTTTATTTGCTTTTGAATTACATATTGATATAAAATTATCGTACGATTACAATCATTACCCTTTGAATTTCCAACCCTGTCATCACTTGCCATTCCATCATCATCTCACAACCACCGAGTACAAAAAACACTCGGCAAATGTTCAATTAAATTTACAATTACACTAAACGATGTGTTGCTTATCTCACTAATACACATTAATGGAATAAAGTATATAAAATATGTAAGTGATATAAAAGTTACAATTTTGCGGAGACATGGCGGAAGGAGGAGAATCAATATTTACATTTATCAGATCCAGTATAAAGGTTTCGTGAGGAAGGAAATTTGTTTTGATCACCTGTCAGATTAGGTGGAATGAATTATAGTCTTTAATTGGAATACTGATCAAAAATTGCCTATTCTTTTGAACATCAGCATTCCATGAATGCTGACAATAATATTTTTTTTAATATATGGCCGTGTCCAAAAGATACAAGTGTGCATTCTAAGTACGCTAATTTCCGGAACTGACGTCACCTAGTGCAAGTCGAAAGGTCGAAGTTCACAAGTCTGCGAGTGCATAATATGTAGTGTGCGAGGATGTACGCTACGTCAGCACACCTGCGTACTTAAGATGGGAGTTCTTCGTAGTAGGAACAACAATAATGTCAAAGTGACTTAATAAAATTTTAAAAGACATATTTTTAATACTTTTGTTGAGGTGAATATATTTGTGGGCTGATCTAATAATAATTTACTTGATAAATATACAAATTAGTGATTTTACAAGTGGAATATAAAAATGTTACGCAAATAACAAACGTATTGACATTGTGTTCTTTGAGTATGCAATGGAATTTAAAATAGTATAGGGAAAGCAACCAAATAATTTCTTTAATAATGCTATAAAGGCATTTGTGTTTAAATTTTACATGGTCTATGTAGCTTAATTGAAATAACTACACTATCGGCAATGGAGCTATTTGTACGTAAATGACAAATTTTAATGGCGTATGAATTAAAATGTTAAGCTCTAGCATAGAATAATGAATACCTAGATTATTCATTTCTCTATAGCTACAGCTGGCTGCAAATGTTAATTCGTAGGTAGATAGGCCTAATTTTCTAGTTTTGATTCTAAACAAATTCCTTTTAAAGCTACCATATTTCCTTGCACTTGAGAGACTAATATACCAATTACCATACATTTTGCATTTTTGACAGCTGCCCAAAAGTGAAATACAGATCCAAAATTTTTTTCTCCACATTCATCAAAGATTTCACAAATTCCTCTCGGTAAGTCTTTACTTTGGCTTCTTTTTTATTATTTATTTATTTATTTATTCATTCTTCGATTCAGTGATTTGATCATTCGGTTCCGGTTTTCAAAACTTGCCTGTTAGCTCATATTATATATATAAGAAAAGTCAGTAACTAGGTTGGTTCCTTTCTGTACCAAAGTTTAATATTTAATTCACATAGTATTGCCGAGCGAGCGTTAGCGAGTGAAGGCAGGTTAGAGGCTTGCAGGGCACCTTCCTTTCAGTCTTAGTTACGAATCGGTTCATTGAATGAAATGGCTAAAGTAAAGACTTAACTTCCTTTTAATTCATATAATCCCATTACGGTACCCATTATGAGTTGATTATGAACAAATAATTCCTTCCGTATAGTTGAACAATGAGAGCCGCTACATTGCATACTGTTTTTTTTAAAAAATAAAAGTCTCTCAATTTTCATAAAATTCTTAGCTTTTTATGGTTATATTTGGACGAGGGGGTTTCGTTACTGAGTAACCATTTTCGTAGGGGGAAGCATGTAGGAGGGACAGCGAGTATATTTCAAGAAAGATGTAGGGCGCCGAAAGTATATTGAAGTGCACGCTAATGTTGAAGTGTATATAATGTACAGAACTCAATCTAAGAGGGCTTATAAGCTAGTAATCTTATATTTCTTAACATAGTACTTTAATTAGGGTTATCCACCTTGAGTACTCGTTATCCTTATAAACAGGTATTTCATAGTGACATATAGCTTTTTCCTGTAAATTTTGATCCTCATGTTGTTCATCACCACTACTTCTTTCCTTGTCATCCTTGTAAGTGTTAACTTTTGGTGTAGATTAATATGGAAGCACTATTTTGAAGATTTAGGGTAAAATCTATAGATTCACAAAGAAAGAGTAACATATAAGGAACTTCAAACATTAGCAAAATGTGGTAGAAATAGTCTAATCAGTATGCCTATAATTGAAGCAATACAGTAGAACGACGACAATTATAGTGTCATTGTTGTGTATCTACTGTACATAAAGGAATAGTACTCAATATGAACTCTCTCCCAAAGTAGTTTTGAGCCACATTATTGTAAATTGCGTTCCCCTCGGTACCTTCGGTGTCCTAACGCTCTTGCAAATTGCCTACTTTCACCTGCAATAAAATTCTTCAGCTACTTTGTAACAATGTCATCAACGCCCTAACCACTAGTGCAAATTTTCTTCCGGGGATTAATAAATATTCCCTCACGTAAGCATGCCTAATAAAATAGAAGATCGCCAATAATTTAGTGGTTTCTATGATGATACGGTAAAGCTGAAGCTGTCGGCATACATGAAACATTAAGTCATTTTATGGTTACCACATATTGACAATCTGTACGATATATTTATCTTTAATATAACTGAAAAAAAAAAAAAAAGACCATTTTAATATTTTCTAGTACGCGAAATTCTCCTTTCTTTTGTTATCAATGTTCCATATTCCACCACGATGAGGCGCTGTAAACAAGTGTGGATCAAAAGCTAATTTGACGAAGTGTACACTATTTAGTGTGCACTCCATTTGTAGACTTCAAGTGTGCACTATGCACTTTTGGACACGGCCTATATATCAGCTATGATTTTTATTACAATACAACAGTTTTCGTTAGTATTTAAAACGTTTTAAGAATTGTTTCATTAGCATTATTATAAAAAATAACTACATTTCCAAACACTATCTTATATACATTTCACTGTAATCTATTGTATGCAATAATGAACGAAAAATCTCCAAACCACAAGCAGCATTAGACGAGGGACTTTCACGTCAAAACCTACATCTGGTTCAGTCTATTTGAATCTTTTCATCCAGTTTATGTTATCTACAATTATCTCCATTGAAGTAATTTAATAATAGTCATTGTAAGTTAGTCGTTATTTAAAATTTGGCAATGCAACGATGAATTCTATGTAGCTACGGAGTATAATTATTTGTTCTTTTCTGATCGAATATATTACACCTCCCTAAATTTTAGAAATACTACGCGCACATTTTGTAAAACAAAATTTAAGATTATACAGATCTATGATTAGTTTAAAGAAGAAGACGAACCAGATCGTAACGCTGGCCGAGGAGTTCGGATTAACAAAAATAAATTATGTCAAATATTTAAAGTTTAAGAGAATCTTGTCTTGAATAATAAACGAGAAATGATCTGTGAAATAGCGCTGAAGAAATACTGAAATAAATATTCACGTTTAACTATATTCTTCATAGAATAGAATGGGTTTCGACGGATTCTCAAAGCAAGAAAGACTCAATTACTTGTTTCTTCTACAGGTTAGGTCTACAGCAGATTCTGGAAAGAAAAGTACGGAACTTCGTTAACTATTTTCTTTTAATTACTAACTCATTATGTATTGCAGGTAATTTTTCAATTTAGACAAAATTTTCGAAGTGAAGGGAAATTTCGAGGGGCTAAATCCTCTAAGTACGGCCCTACTCCTATAGCCCCGATTTAGTACCTTCAGATTTTCATCTATTTGATTCTTTGAACACTTGGTGTCAGCACATCTCAGTGACTCCTTCAATGCTATAAGTATGAACTCGTGAACTCGTCAAAGACTACTAGTTAGTAATATAAATTAAAAGTATAGTTTAAAATAAACATTCTCCCTTTTACTTATGCAAAATCTAAATTTCGGGGTTTTGACGTGAACGACTCTCGAATATTCAACTCACGATCATTAGCTACAGCAAATTTCGAAACTACTTGATAGTTCTAACTACAGTATCAAAGACAAACACGGCTATTTGAATTGATGCTATATTAATAGCTTACCGAATTTCTTCATGCCTTTTTCTCACTTGTTCTACAGGATCATCGATGTTTGAACCTTTATCAGGATCTCTGAGAAAATGTTAATCATTAGTTCCCAACACATTATACAAACAGAAGAAACAAGGTACACACCACCACTATATACATATGAAGGGAGCAAAGTATGAAAATGAAAGGAACAGAAACAACCTTTTAAATGTCAGTATTATAGTGCAAAGTGATGAAAGAACCCATAAATTTATCAAACGACAAAGTGTTTTTAAAAAGTAATACGAATTAGATTAATGCATTAATTTATATAAAAGAGTAAATATTGTTACTGATACGTCGCAGAATAGTATTTTGCTACTATATTTCATAAACCTCACTATTTGCTTATTCATTCAGGTCTATTCTCTGGATTACTTCTTGAATCATTTCTTAAATCATGTTTTTTCTTTTACAATCGAGGGAAACGGTGCTTAAAATCGAAATTAAGTAAATTAGTATGCTTATTCTGTGCTGTGAATTGATAAACGGTACATAAAACACTTTACGATGAACATATGGTGTCCGCCACATTCCGATTTGAAACAACAATGTTTGCACATTCTTGATTTAACTATTACTGAATTAAAATTTCCACAACATTTGAGTCAATAAAGTTCACAAAACTCCATCTAGTTTATTACAAATGGAAATGGAAACACTATTGTTTCAAACATGGAATATGGCGGACACCATATGTTGATCGCTAAAGTATTTTGTGTACAGTTTATCAATTCTCATCACAGGACAGGCGTACTAATCTACTTAATTTTAAGTTTTATTGCTGAAGTTATGCTTTTTCTCGAATACAAAAGCAAAAACATGAATTAAGTAGCAGTTCAAGAAGTAATACAGAGAAAAGGCCTGAATGAATAAGTAAACACTAAGGTTTGTGAAATAAAACACAAAAATAATATTCCACGAAGCACAATGAAGATAACAACATTTGCTCCTTTATACGAATTAGATTGTTCAATTGTCTAAAAGTAACATCGAAAAGAATAGTGCGAAAATAGTGTTTGAACTATGTACATGCTTTACATAATTTATTACATGCACTACATCACTTACGAGGTAAAAGCTACCAATATGAGATCTACTGAACGTTAAGAATATACCAATACCTCTCACCACAAATATGATCATAGTGCAGTGGCAGTTTATATTATGCACGTGCACAAAACTGAGAAAATAAAAATAAATACCTTAATTGTTCTTGTCTCTTTTCAATATCAGATATATATGGACTTTCATTGGCTATTAATTTCTTAGCAAGTTCCTCACATTGATTGAACCTTTCCGAACCTGCTTCTATTTGGTGTTTGAAGTCATCAAATTTATTTTGCAAAACCTAGAAACAGATGAAATTACTGAAATAACGAAATTCATATTTGCTAATTTATTTAATACACTTATGGTTTCAATGATACAGGACACTATTTTGCTCTTAGAAAATACTATATTATTGATTATATCATATTACTGATTAAAACGAAACACAAAGAAAGAACATTTAAACATATATCAAGTTAAGCACATTGTTTAATGTATGATAATACTATAAAATAATTTTAAAAAGGTGCACGAATACAGCAAAGTTATCAACAGGTATTTAGAACTACTCCTTTAAAAATGTACCTCAACACTGACTTAATGCGTTTCACAACGACTTAAAGAATCCTATGACTATGCACTATAAACTGCAGAAGAAGAATGATAAATGCGAATAAATGGCGAGAAAAGAATTTGTGAAATGAGAAGGTGAAACGAAACGGACGAAATTTTATAAAACCCACGGACCGGATTTTCTCTACCATAAGAAATAAGTTTTTATATTTGTAGAAGAAAAACTAATTATTAAAGAATTTAAAAGCGAAAGAACGAAACGTTTAATAATACATCACTTTTCTTTAAGATGTCTCCTTAATAAATAAATAAATAAATAAATAATGAACACTTGAGAACACAACACGAAACTCATATTAACAAAATTAAAATTGGATTTGAAAGTGAAGTTATTATATTACGGTCTTCAAAATTTAGATCCAGTACAATGTAGTTTTCAATTTCATACAATGTACTACAAATACTAATGCAAATTTACATTAAATAAACGTATATAGTAATTTCATTAAAAATTTAGGCCTACCACATTTTACAATTTGTAACATTTCAAGAAACAATTTAAATTAGACAGGAAAAAAATATAAACTTACCAGCAAATGTTCATAATCTTGCCCATAATCCTCGGAAGAAGCCGTCTGAACTTGTTCTTTAATCCACTGCTCCAGTTCTGTACTTTCGTGGAAGTATTCATGACGATACATACTTTCCAATAATTTTTGACGTCGAACTGTGGCTAATTTTTGTAGATTGCGCAGCTGTTGGGATATTACCTGCTGTTTGCTAGCAATCAGCTTTGAATCAGGATGTTTACAATTAATCATAGCTTGGGCCATATTCCCCATTTCTGTTACTATTCCACTGTACGTATCCAGTTCCAATTCCAAAGCCTGGAAGTTTAAAAAAAATTACATTCAAGTCCCAACAGAATATACGTAATACGTTCATAGTGATCGATTATCCTATACCAGCACATATTTCGTCGGGCAACTAACTTAAAATGCAAAGTTTCAAAATATGCTCTCCACTTCATCTAGTACCTTTTCAAAACTTACTTTAATATGTGCACTTCAAAATATTAACTTACATGGAAATTTTAACGTATGATCTTAGAAACAATGTAATAATTCACGTAAAACACAAAACACGGACCCTTTGTGTTAACTACCATATTATTCTCTTTCCATCTGCGATTGAGTTCTGGAATTTCTCACGTATCACAAAAATAATAAGTTATAGATAATTTAAATTAATAGTGAACTTTATATGATTTCCATTACTCTCTACTTATATCCACTCAGACACCATGGTCAAGAAAGAAACAAAAAGCATACACCTACTGATCCACACCAACCTTGTGTTTTGTAAGAAGTTTAATGGCAGCATCCTGATCTCGCCCATAGTCGGTAGAACTTAAAACATCATTCTTTTCACTCAACCAACTCTCTACTTCACCAGCTTCAAAGAAGAACTGTTGGGCCTTCAATGATAGATCCAATTTCTTGCTTCGTTCTTTGGCATGGTTCTGCAAATCTTCCCACGCATCGCGTAAGTTTTGGCACAATTGTTCTATCTGTTAAATAAATATATAAAATATTATGTAAACGCTTTTATTAGTTTTCAGTAGTAATAACACTTAGCTAATGAGTACCATGGCTGATGACATTTTCTTTAGATGAAACGAAAGAATACTACATTGAAATAAGATTCTTTCGATTTCATTACAAAATTTAAAATGTGAAACATATACACTGAAACTTGTCTATGTTTCGACTACTATCGACTTCACTAAAAATAAGCCAACTTGTAAAAGTAAATGTATTTTGAAGCAAAAAGTGCCATAGCTACGCATTTCTAATCGAGTAATTAATGATTATTTACGTATTAATTTGTTTTTAATAAATAGTACATATTAATAATTATTTCTATAACACAAGAACATTACGAAACAAGTATCTTAGTTTGCTATTCACATACTAATTTAAACGTACTTTCGACACGTTAATTACTTACTACACACTAGGGCACATTCCTTCCTTGATTGTCTCGTTCCATGTCCCTCTATGATAGACTAAGACAAGACGTCAGATCAAGGAAATTCTCGAAACATCTATACTATTTTTATCTTTCTAAATATTGAAATACCAAAAGCGGCCCTTAGTTGTGGATTTACAGACAGCTGACTAACAAGGACTTACGATGCTATTTTTTTCTTGTTTCTTGTGGGAAAATGCAAAAAATGAGACCAAGATAGACAGGTGACCAAGTTAACAGGTTTCACTGTATAATTACTTTTACATGCTTACATTACTTGCAACATGATAGGTACGTAATCTAACACATAACACAACTCATACTTAGAAACCTATTTTCTCAATAACGATATAAGCAGGTGAATCATAAAACATCTGGATAATAACCCTTATGGTAATATATATACATGTTACGCGCAAGTAGTGTGGACATCTATAGATTATCCATTACAAAGAATGTATTCTGAGCAAAGTACAACCTTTTTAGCCACAAATAAAAGATTTTTTAATTATTATTGTAAACAGTAGAGACTATATTTAGGCATAAAGCTACGTGGCGTAATTTGCAGAAGTAACTACGAAATCGGCAAAATGACTATATACTAATTAACAACTAACAAATATTTGCATGCCTGCACGTGATCTAGGAATTCGAAGCTCATGCAGAACAATAAAACATGTATTACAAGTTATACACGCTGTCTGGCTTACCTCCTGAAAGAATAACCTAAAGAAGAACCTTCCTTAAGTATCCTAACATCAAATTTTGACCCATCTATAGAACAAAAAAGAAATGTGTTACAGGAAAGAGAAACAAACACCGGTAATCGTTTTGTTTATATGACAAAGAACGTTCAAAGATCTGAGTTGTTTCACAGCCTAACTTAAATTTCTGACGAAAGTTCTCTAGAAATGAAATGAAATCTTTTAAGTTTTACGCCCCATTTGAGCAGGCATGTTACATCCCTCTTTGCTATCAGTTAAAGCCGTGTTAATATAGGGTCTCTTTGTCTACTTTACACTACTAGAACAGAAACTAAGATGCTAAGCATTGTAGAATATTTCGCATCTGCCACTTTTTTTTTTTTCTTTTTCGTTTTACAAAAGGCAGCAAATTAGACAGACAGACGACTGACGTTTATTGATTTATTTAGAATTTTCTGAGCTCTGAGAACGAGTGATCAAAATTCTATGAATTATATTTATTTCTTTATTAATGCATATGTTGCTCGAAACTACCATTAAGGACCGTAAAATTTTACGCTTCATATGTTCGCGCGGTGGATCCCCTTGTTCCAACCACACATACTCATATTTCTATAAGGATGACCGCATGTACGCAATATGCCAAAACTTCTATACTATATACATATGAACTTATGTATTTCAAACCTAAATTATCAGAATGCCGAAAATAATTTAAGAATACTCGTAATCCCCAACATATTAAACAAATGAACTGGAGAATAGTCTTTTAATAGTGATTTCTACTAATCAAAATACTCCAACATTAACGTAGAAAGTTGTTCGCTAAATTTGAAAGAAAACAAAAGAAGATAACATTGGAAGATAACTTTAAGTGAAAGATAATCAAAAATATTTGAATAGGGATAAAAAGTAGACATTGTGAAAAAAAGAATATAAAAAGTAAGATGTGTCGGAAAGTACAATGCTTTCTCTGACTACTCAAACCTCAGCACAAAAGCAAAGAAGATGACAGAGATGTATGCACTAATACACAAATAATTCGGAAATAAAAATCATCGATTTAGTCACACTTAAATGTAACTTATTCGTATTATTAATTTGTTTTTTTTAAAGAAATAACTGAAGATGTAACAGTACACTATGTTGAATTTAAAACAGATTAAATAAAGTGCATGTAATGACAGTAGTAGATAGAAGTATTACATTTAAATGACAATGGAGTTCTGGGAGAATGTCAAAATTTTGTTAATGATTTAACAAGGTTTTCTTTTCTTTAATTTTCCTTTCTTCGAAATAGTTATCAAATCCCTGTAATATTTCCTTACTACTGAAAATCTAAATGATTTCATACTCCAAAAGTCATAAAAATGGTTTCTTTAACTAATCACAGAAACAAATCCTTTATAATATTTGTTCAAACTTCACCAACTTAATCCACTCGGGTCCTAAATTTTAACTTATTTTTCTCTGATACCAATCAAGTTAAATAATCATACATAAATTATTTAAGAAATACAGTATATTATTTTTCAGCTGCACTTTGTAAACATGTGTAATGTATACTCTCGTTGAACAATGAATTTCAATTGATTACACATTAATGATTACCTGCTTCTTTTCTCGATGTGACTGATCAATAAGATTTTGTCCTGAAGCTAATGTTTTGTCAATCATTGGTTGATGTCCTTGAATCTCTGCCTCCAATTTTCTATGTTTCTTATGAAGACTCTGAGCTTGATACAAATTTTGCCCTAGAACATCGGAAGAAGCCATAGGTAGATGTTCTCGTATCCACTGCATTTCGGCATCCAGTTCGAAAGTAAACTTATGGAAACGGAGAGATTCTTCCAAAGCTTCACGCCGCTGTCTGGCTGGCTCTTTTAATGCGGCAAATCTGTAACACATTTTATATTCCGTTCAGTAAAGCTTGAACTTTTGCGTATACAAATTAGATTTCTCATACAGTGTAAAACTGCATTTAAAACTTTATCGTACCTTCTTCACCCGAAAATAAATACTACTGAACTCTAAACTTCCAAGATCGAGTTTCAAATCATACTTTATTATTATTATTATATTATTATTACTTTTTATTTCAAAATACAGTACTGTTATGAAACAGTGTCAATCAACTTTCCCAGGTCATCTAGCTCTCAGAATCTAAGAATGAGCAACCAGACTAAAAGCTCAAAATTACACAGAAAGATTTCAATGTTCAATAAAAGTGAAATGTATTCTTTACAAATAATAAGAACCAGCTATTTGACGCTATTTCCGAAAGGAGTTCATGTGGTTCGGATCCCACGTAAAATTGTAGGTTCACCTCTTAAATAGCCTTGCTGCTGAACGGGAAGCTAAACTCAAATCTAATCCACTCCAATTCATTTGACACTAAAGGAAACAGATAATGATCCCAACTCTCTCATCTTTTAAGTATCTGGTAACGAAATTACTAGTTTGAATATAAAATCTTTTAACGTTAATAATCTTTTAACGTTTAAATAATTTAAAAACTTTCAATCTCAAACATCGAGAAACTGAGAAAAAACGAAGTTGTTCTGAATCAAAATTATACGGTTAATAAAGAACTGAAGTTCAATACCTCTACTAACTGACATTTTACTAAATATAAATATTCTCTTTACTTGATATAGAAACAAAAGCTTACTTGTCTCGGCACGCGCTGCTGGCTTTTAATATATTGTCCGCATCAAAATGACCTTCATGTGCCATTTCTTCGCCCATATTTACGAGATCATTAATACGTTGATCCCACTGAGACATGTCGTTTTCCAGCACCTGGAACACACAGAAGACACAGTCAAGCTAATAAAACTAAACCAGAAGGAAATGCATCTCAAACTTTGTTATTATATTAATTATCTAACAGGAAAATTTTTGAACTGAAAGTTCTAATTGATTTATGAAACTAATCTGTCTCTAGATGTTTAATTTCAAGACTTTCTTAACAATCTTGAAATTATTCTAATATAGTAATTAATCTCAAAATATTTAGCAAATATGATTACCATGATGGATAAGATTAACTGATCAGTTTATCCATAAATTATTGTCAAAAGAAATCACTTTTGCATAAAAGTATTAAGATCTTTACTGCGTTACGAGAATATGACTAAGAATGTACAAGTTTTAAACACTGAATACACATTGACCTCCCACTTACAATGATGATGTACCTATGTACGGGTTTCACAAGGAATTCGATATCTTTAAAATAAAACAGTGCCTTGCCTTAAATCGTGCTGTTGGTTTAAAGTAAAACCAACATATTTTAGTTTTCTTCTTCTATTACTGCAGCATATTTTACATATAATTTAAATTACACATCATCTTTACGTTTCTTTTAGAAGCATATTATAGTCTTGTTAGCAAGAAAGAAAGAAAGAAAAAAAACTGGGTATCCAATCTCTTTTAAGAAGCACTGTATTGTAATGTATAGATGAAATTAAATTAAACAAATATCGATCTCTTTTGGCAGATTGAAACCTTCACTTCAAACTAAAGTATTATATGCAAGAACATTAGATACGGTCTTTAAGAGAGACGTCTGTTCGAAAAAGACTGCTTTTTTCGCGCACTTTTATACTATATCTGGTTTCTTACTAGTTACAATGCACTTATTCACTAAGAACATGTCTTCTATCGTATGTACGTAATCGACAATATCAAAAAAGGATTAATACCGTAATCAATTACATTTAATTACTTATAGTGTATTTTCAACTAACTATAACTGTGTAACAATTTTATTCGCAGGTGTAATTTAGCCAAGTTGACGAGCTAAATTTATATTTTTAGTCATACCAAAGATATAACATGTATGAAAACAAATGTAATTTTTCAGCGTGTGCCACGCTAATACATTACAGTTTTTTAATCATTTTAGCTATCTAAGGAGCTAACTGCAACAGAAATGAAACCACGCACCCTTAAAAAGATACAAAGAAACCTATTAGATTTTGAATAGTTTCCGTAATCTTGAAAAAAATGGTGGGAAAAATGAAAATTTAAAATTTATTAAAAAAAAAAAAAAAAAAAACTTTGTGGCTTAAAGCTGCACGACACTTACGATAATCGAAATCAAAAAGAATGAGATTTGCTGTATAATTGTTTTTATAACATAAATTTTCGAGTTGTCGCAAAATTTGATTTCTGACATGAATAACAGCAACTTTGCTTTGATTACGTCAAAGTATTAAATAAATAAATAGAAGTTCCCTCTGCACATAAAAATAAAACAGTTACCTGATGTTTTTTCAGAAGTTCTTTGCAGCTTCGGAGATCTGATCCAACTTCACGTGACTGAAGTGAAGTGGCAATTTCTTCGAGTTTGACCCGAGCGTCTTCCATAGTCCTAAAATTTAGAGAGCATTTATTTAAACAATTGAACATGAAGATCCAAGCTATACATGAGAAGAAAAGAAAAATTAAAGAATTAAGGAAAATAATAGATTATAAGATTGTATATATTTAGAAAATGCTCGCTACAGCACGTTTCTCCTATATCGCACTTGCTTCTCTCTTTCCTTTTACAAAGAGACATTCTAACAAGAAGTATGCCGCGTGCCAAAGAACTAAGAAATGAATTAAATCAAGATCAGTCACCCTCGTTACTAAACGGTTAGCATTTGCATTAAGTTTAACGTTCCTTTCACCAGTGAGGCTACTTGAAACGTGGACCTACAGCTTGATGCGGTATCCGAAATACATGAGCTGCCGCCAGGAATCGAACCCGGATCTCCTGTGTCAAAATCGCATACTTTAATCATATAGTCACGAGGGAGCTCTACTAAAAGGTTAGCGTTAGGGCCTGCTGCAGGAGAATGGAGTTCGATTCTCAGCTTCGAATACAATTTTAAGCTGTAGGTCCCTGTCTAATTCCAAAATAATGAACTAACCAAGATAAATTACGAGAGAATTACGTGCTTGATAGAAAATTGCATCTACGAGATCTAATATATATACGTAATTGTTTGAACTATTAACAAGGCAAAATCCAATAACGATGTAAACAATTAGGGTTTATAGTAAAATTCATTATGCATTGAAACAGAAGAGACTACTACTTATATTTGACTTCAAAATATAAATCAGAAAACAATGCTTTTTTCCACTGAATTTGAAACAGCGAAACTGGATAAACGCCGACAATCAAATCAAGGTTCCCGAATTATTGTGATCGTGCGTTATCGACGCTATTATGTTACCCAGGCCTTCCTAGATCAACCACAAAGCCTCATTCTTGAGAGCAGCATTCTGTCTTAGTTCGATTGGGCTGTACTACAACTGACATTTGTTGTACTTGGCCAAACCCAATGACTATTCTGAAAGTATACCTCACCAACTGATATATTTATATAAGGTGTAGAGCATAGCTCTCAAACAGAGAAAATGTGTGCCACTAAGTCTGTATTCCTAAATTAAATTCTGCTCTAGCTGAACACTTTCTCTTTCAAATTCAACGTAATTTCATCTACGATCTAGATCTTCTAAAACGTGAGCAAAATAAGGAACAATATCGATAAAATAAAAATACAACTTAAAAGTTAGCAACACCGTACCTGTTATATGTATGTTGTGCTGCAGCTTGGCGTAGTCTCCTTCCTTTATCCTGAGACAAAACAACAAGTTCGTCCCATTTTTTGTTTAAATCCTTGAGCATTTTGCTAACATCATTTTGTCTATAATGACCCTCATTGATAAGTCCTTGCCCAGTCTGTTGAGGAAAAAAAAAAAGTCATTCAATTCAGTGTTACCGCTACTTAACCTATGTTGTATCATTTTACCTGTATATATAAGAAACTTTTATTTATCTTTGACAATTTATTAGTATTATTTTCATTTTTGAATGTTTCTCTCATGTAATCAATCAGCTTAGAAGCGATACCAATCTATAGCTCTCAATGAATGTGAGGTATTATAGACTGCCCTCGCTTGCCTTTCTATGATGTATCAAAATTAATCCATGCAAAACAGTATAACTTTTATTTTATTTTTTTTTAATTAAGCTACAACGTAATGTAAAAGCAGTAAATCAACAAATATTATCATTTTTCCTAATAACTTTAAAATAGTAATTCGTTGAGTTTACAGGCAGATAATTGTCAAATTACCATCAAATACAAACTTGATACGGAAACATGTTCGCTATTGTATATACAAATATAACAGATTAAAAATACCAGGTTATGATTGAACTGAAATTACTAAACCAACCAATTCTCTGAATTAACTTTTACAAAATTATTTTAAGATACATGAAGGTTTCAAGAAAAAAATAGCTAACCCAAGATCTGTCATTTTTAGAATAATCATAATTTGCTCTTTAATATTAGAACGACATAACTACATGACATGCAGCATAAACTTAAATAACTATACATGTACATTACAAAAGTTTACGAATATTTAATCTGAAAACTGTTCAAGCTGCAATAATAAATCTAGTAGTATATTACAGACTGCTACAGCAAACTATGGCCTAATATTGAGCAGCATCTCAGATTTTCAATGTGAAATTTACTATATCAGAGCACTTATAGAACAATGTACAAGTATTGTGCAAATACATATTCATCATGCATATGTATGTATGATGAATAATCTTGTAAGCATCTTCCATATGTAATTTTAAAATACCGTTGCCTATTTGAAAACCCCACTAATCCATCATTATAGTCAATTACCTATAGTCAGGTACTATCCATAAATTAAATATATTATTGCTTTCCTCTGTAACGTTACAATTTTCCTTAGTTCTTACGATTCAATGTAAAATTGCCTATTGATTAGTTTAACTAGCAATTCTAACTGCCATACACCACTACAAACCACGAAAAACAATTGATCTGACAGAAGATCGAAGATTCACTTCATTTTTAACAAGACATGTAATAAATTTTATACGAGAACATGCACGTAAGCAGAATATTTACTATTTATTTCCTGAAATGGACATTAGAATTGCTTAACCAGTATTTCATTCGATTAAGAATTTATAAATAAATAAATTCACGAATTCTCGTGAGAATTACATGAAAATTTTACTCACAAAAAGTATAACACTATAAAAATCCAACATATTATGTTTCACATAGTGTTTAAAATCCACCGACATTCGATAAGCATCTTACAACCTAAATCGTTTCCCTACACACAATCTTTGATTTCTGATAAAATGAAACATTTATGTTCGTCTTCCACAACAACACATAAAATTACTCGAGAATTTTAACAAATGAACGAAAAAGGGTGAAAACAACGAACCTTATTAACACTACGCAATCGTCCTTCATTTGCTCGAAGTTCTCGTTCGAAGGCTTCGTGTTTTTGTAACTTCCTCTCCAAATTTGTTAGATCTCGGTACGATTCATCAGCTGCTGTCTTTAATTTGTCTCCCAACCACACTTGAAGATCGTCTACATCAGCCGAAAAGTCCTGGAAAGCATGTGCTGCTTGAAGGGCCTGTCTCCTCGCCTGTGCTGCTTCCTTTACGGCATTACGTCTAGCCAGAACTTGATTTCGACGATCATCGATGCTACGAGATAGAAAATATAGGGTTGTTAGAAAACATGAATGTTATTCTAAAACAAAAGAAAAATAGCATAACGTAATATAATAACATAAAATGTTGAATTCTGAAATGAATATTTACAAATGCATGCAGTGTTAAATCTACAATTCTGCTTATATTGAATGAGATATGATCCCGAGCTCTATAACCAAAGAACTTACTATTTGCTGTCATAATGTTGAGCTGCTATTAATTTATCTGCCATGTCACTAAAGGACTTTAATCTTTCATCTTGAGCGTATAAAGTATTTTCAAAATCTTCATGTCGTTTCATAAGTGCCTCCACATCATCTATTGAACCCTACACAAGAAAAAGAATATCTATGAAACAATTAATACTAATTTCAAATTGATAAATTATATGTACACTTGTGATGCATACTTGAGATTTAATAAAATGACAATTGGCCACTGTAAAACAAATTGTATTTACAGAAAAAGCTGTTAATGTTAGCTGGAAAATTTCAATGTATAAAATAGAAAACTATCTCGTATAAGAGTAAATAAGAATTATTAGCAAATTTGTACACGAACTGCTTATACACAAAATTTGTACACGAGCAACTCACGATCGATACTTTAGTTTTAATGTACGCTTCAAATCGTGAGAATCAACAAAAGTACTTTATATCAACAGTAAAATAATTTAGTTATTCCTCTGCTTTTGTAATAAATAAGAATTAAGATCACTGATTAAAATTTACAGAATTTGATTTGTTGGTTTTTAAAAATATTAACTATTTATTTTAGGTTTTCAACAAGTGCCAATTTTCGAAAACTTATCAAAAACAGGGAAATATAGCATTTCTATTTATAATTCATCAGTAAATATATTATTCAGGTTTCAGAAAAGCTTCCGATTTAATAAATAAATAAATGTGGTGAGTTGATTAACTGAAAATAATGACATATTACATACGCGACGGGCGTCCAATAAGTTATCTACCTACATAGGAAGGAATGCAGATAGGCTCGCCTGGTTATCACTTGTTTTTCGATGTAGTCCTCATGGAGATCTATGCATCGTCGCCACTTTGTGGGCAGTGAAGAAATCCCCCTCTCCTCAAAAAAAAAAAAAAAAAAAAAAGTTTTGCCATGGCCTGCAAACCACTGGGAGCCTGTTGGACCTCGTTGTTCAAGCGGTGCTCCAACTTCTACAAATCAATTGTTTGCGGAGTCTCAGAAACATTCGCTACGCGGCAGAACACAAACACACTGCTCACGGCCACTGTATTGCTCCGACTGACTTCAAATTGCGCCCCGGAGTTCCCAACAGTGGCCTTGACGTGCGTGTCAGGAGTCATTATGCTCCGCCCCTCCCTTTCTGTCTAGGTAGATGACTTATTGGACGCCCATCGTATGAAATTCAGTTGTACTACTACGTAAATATTTGCAAGCGATGAAACAGATTTTCTGCTCGAAATAGTAACTATTAAGAAAATGAAAATGAACTTTTTGAGTTTTACGTCCCACGGTTATGCCGGTTAGGCTAAAGGAGACGGTGATAATAAGAAATGAGTGAAGATGGTAAAATGAATACAGTGGGAGGAAACGGGAGAACCCCGAGAAAATCCACGAGCACGGTGTTTATCCACCACAAAGTTCACTTGGTGGGAGCAGAGTTTGAACCCGAGACCCCAAGTAACTATTAAGAAAACTGAGAGAGAACAAAATTGTTGAAAGTTGAATCTCAAAACGGGAAGAATTAAGAATCATACTTAGTACCGATGGTGTTAAAACGCAGTATGACACAATTGATTGAGATAACACAGTGAAATTCATGACAATGAAATTCGAAATCCACATTAAGTATTATGTTCATGTGCGCAATTTAAACAAACAAATTCTATAACACTCTAAATGTCTCTATATTCTACTATTTTCTGTTAGTATTTTGAATATCCCACATTAAAGATATTTTTTTCATAACAGTTGAAGTTTATTCTAGGGAACTATCTTCTGTCTTAATACACCTGATCAACTGTCGCTGAGAATATATTATTCAACAACTGGCAATGAATTAGTCATTATTTCTAGCTTCATAATTCCGTGAAATGTAAAATGTCTTGATAATAATCTGATTTAACTCTCTCCGTCATTTTTATAATTCTCCATTAAAACTACAATATTATATGTTCTATTCTTTTTCTGGCTCCACCCATAATTATTTTCTGCTACTTTTGCATAGAAACTTATATCTCATACATTTTAGAAGCCTGTTACAGACTTTCAAAATACAATGTGTTTTTGATGTGTATATATTTTTCTCTACCTTCTCTTAAAAAATAATAATAACACGCTCATACTATCTACAATGTTTTACTTACACCAAGATCAGTGAATTCCAAAAATGCTTCATGACTAGAAGTAGTTGCATCAATTTGATCTGCTTCTCTATTAAATAGCTGTAAGTCGTGGCACTGTTGTAGCCAATCTCCCTTCTCCTGCCACCCTCGAAGGACAGCTTGATGTTCCGCCTGTAAGCGGGACATTCGTTCACGGATATCAACAAGGTCGGGTGCACGCTGCAACAGCTGATTACCTAAATCTCCAATCTCTCGAAATCTGTAATTGACAAAAACAAGATTCTTTGAACGTTTCTTGGCAATAATGTAATAAATTTAATGTAACCATTATTAAAATACTGTACTCGGAACAATTTAATAACAATGAAATTGTGATATGTACTAGAAAATAAATAATATGTACTATTGGAATATTTCCTATGTTTAATGCATTTCATTCTTACGCTATACTTATAATCTAATTATTCTCGGAATATAGGTATGTCCATGACCTTAGTAGTTTTTATTTTTTTACATTGAATCAATAGTGTGCATAAAATTGAACATTACTTGATTTACTAAGTAAGAGAAACTAGAAGTAATTCACTTCGTAAAATTTTCACTTACTCATCTTCATGTGCTCGGATGTCATCCCCCAGTTCCTGATGTTTCTTCAGAAGGTTTTCGGCTGTAGCGACATCCCTTGCAGATTCATCAGCATTTAAAGCTTCTTTTACAGTTGCAACCCAGTTCAGCTGAGAGAAAAAATAAAAGGATAAGTGAAGTTTACTTACTAAAATGTATAGTTTTATCATTACAATGATATGTACACATATTTCCAACACTACTACAAAAATTTTGGTGGTTAGCATCTTGTACAGACAAGGTTTCTTTTAAAGCTTTTTTTTTTTTTTTTTTTTTTTTATCAATTACCTATGTCTATTTACTTTGAAATTAATTTCGATTTGTACTTTCCTCTGATCAGTTAATCATAAATTGGATGACGTATTAGCTTTCGTAATAAAAAAAAAAAGTTAAAGGGGAAAATAAGACACATACGCAACAGGATTAAAAAAAAAAAATCCCTTACAAGGGGTACTATCAAAATGGAAGTTGGGGTTTCAGTATTGCTTAGTAGATAAGATATAATGTACTAACATGTATAACCGCATGGAACGACGGAACCAAGTAACTCTGAACTTGCTTGCCAGAAAGCAGATCTTAAAGGATATGAGCAAACGGCAGAGAGAAGACGACATTTTGTGTGCTCAAATTTCACGAAAGTTACTCAATTATCGTAGTCTAAAAGCACTTTCACTAAGGTTCAGAAAGGATCCCCATTTCCGGGTGGTATGTCCAGTTTTAGGAGATAAGGTATCTATGGAGAGGAAAACGAGCAGAGGCACTCTTTTTGTCATAGAAGTGCTGGTCAACTACATAAAAAGAGTTAACCACAGTCATAGGAAATCAACACTGAATTGACATACTCGTTGGCCAAACCTATCCCCATGATATTTTATGTTATATATATTCTTTTATAGAGTTATGTTAAGGATAAGCTTCTTATCCCTCTTCCTGCAATAGCCATTGACAGCATTACTTCCGACAGTACGAAAATTATAAAACAGTTACTGATAATTCGAAAACTATAGAGTGAGATTGTTTCACGTCGAGCACAAAATTTGACAATATTTCTTACAGAATGAAATTACAATTCTGTGCGTGCTACGTATGGCAAGTGTTGAAAATCCTGACAATCATTTATAGTAACTTTAAGTAGGAAGCAAGAATTATATTTCTGAGTTTTCGGCATCTATGCCATTTTAGCCCATCACGTATGAGGGATGACGTCCCTCGGCGATCACACTACTTGGGGAAGTAGAAAGGAAGGAATGCTTGGTGTGAATGAGAAAAAAAACTTACTCAGGATGGCTGACCTGACAAGGCTTTTTACACTTTTTCAACAGTGTGTCCCCACCGGGGATCGAACCCGGAACTACTCTCAACAAAGGCGACAGTGTTAGCAACTACGTTATGTGTGGCCACAACGCCATTTAAATTCAAGCTCCAGGCACATGATGTTAATTCCCGCACAAAATAACTCAATTAAGTGAATGAAACATATGCATTACTTCCTTCGGTATACCGGTATATCAAAATTTATCCACCCACATACGTATCATATCACTTATTACTTCGTAGCTAAAAATTAACATTTACTGCGTTGAGTAAAAAGTAAGGGAACTTTAAAAATCCATAGAACACTTCTTGTCACTTTATGTAGAAGTTGAACGGTAGTTGGAACAAGTGCATATCTTTTTTGCTGTATGTTAATCTATCAATTAGTAAGAACCATTTGAGTTCAAGTACAATTTTCTTTGAGCCTGAAAAAATTATTATTATTATTATTATTATTTACTTCATTTTACATTACCAAAAGGCGCACACAAATTGTCCGCCGTCCACCTCCAAACTATCTGACAACAGGATATTTAGGGAAGGGGCATGCAAGCTTATTGATGACTAATTGCGAGTTCTTCTTCTATTAAGTTTCAACATTTTCTTAAATATTACTATACCTCTAACTTTTTCGTAACATAAATACATTTTTATTCTATAACATTCAACTGCTAAATGCACAATATGATGCAGTAGAATCAATATATTAATTATACCCCGTTTTCTAGTTCTAAATCATGATATAATATAATCATATTATATATATATATAAAATACTCTATGAGAAGTTGTCCACATAACTTCTATTTACGAAAAAACAATTCAAAATGCTGCCTGAAATATTTCCACGTTCGAGGTGAAGTAATAAAAACACTTGCACAAAAGACCGTCTGAACAACACACAAATCGTAAAACGAACTTACCAAGTTTTTAGTGCCATTCATAAATATTTGTTGTCCTACAGCATCTTCTAATCTTGATCGACGCTCAATAGCCTTTGTCTGTAATAGAAAATTTATCTTCAGTTTCTCTGCTGTGAAATTAACAATACGAATTTAATTCTCACTTTTGGGCAAGTAAAGAGAAACCTACAATCCGAATAAAAACAAAATACGAAAGATGTTTATACATATCACAAGTTAATGCGAAAAACTTTGATTTATACTTTGTCCTTCGAAGAACGAAATATATTTGTCCACAAGAAGAAAGATTGAAGAATGAACAGAAATATCTGAATGTGTTATTTCTAAAGAATCAATAAATGAAAAATATAATGATACATCAAATGATATGCATAGAATTCACAATCACACTTTACAACGAGACAGTCCTGGTGATATTGTAACTATAGATCTTAGGAGAGAAACATAGAAGAAATATTTCTATTACGCTCGTTCTATTTAATTGAGTTGCAAAATTTTATACTGTACAAGAAATGTTAATTATCTCCAAAGTAGTTGCAGAGATAAGCCAAGTACTAATGTTTTTACATCAAAATTAACGGCTTCGCCCTTTATACCGAAGTTCTTTTCTCGATTTATATTATGGAAGTATTAAATATGCATTCGCTCACAAAATTTAACGCCAATGAATAATATCGGAGCCCTACATAAAAGAATGTGTCCTATTAATTTTCCTTCTTAATGTTTTGTTCGTTTTAGTATCTGTAAATTTTTAAATATAAGTTGCACATAGGTGATTTTTGTAAGAAAAGCATTAAAAGAGATAATATAAATAATAACAGAATTTAGAGGATTCGTTAACGTACCTTGACTTTATCCCATAATTCTTGGATTTCCTTCTGTCTTGCGTTAACATTTCCTCTTTCATTGGGATACGAAGATTTTACCCTAAAAATAAATGAGATTATGAAAAATATTTTAGGAAGAAATACGAGGTTTCCATAAACTTTTCATTTGACTTAATTAAAATACTCACATTTACAACCTACAGTTTCGATCCCTGGTCCGATGATTTAGAATACAAAAATATTATTTTCATATATTGCTTGGTTTATCACTAACTTCAATACAATAAATTAGAATCACATTTGAAATAGGCGGGCGTTTTGAATTATTCTTACGGTAACTTATTGCTTCGCAGAAAATGTAGCAATGCACTTTGATAATAAATCATGATTTAAAAAAATAGAAAAATAACTATAATTAGAATAATACCAGAAAACAACCCTAAAATGTGAAACCTAGAAACCAGAACAAGAAAGTAGAAAACATAAAACTGCAGTCAACCGCGAAGGTTATCTGCACCCAAGGCAATAATACTTTTCGGTGCTTTATCGTCTCCCTACACGATATCACATAATAATTACAAATATTAGGCAAATTGCTTCTCCCAAGCCTAAAACCGGACAATAATAATAATAATAATAATGTGTATGTCATCCGCACAGAAACCTAGTCACCTAGAGCTACTAAATTTTGTACACAGATAGATCTAGGGCTGTGCGATATGTCGATATATCGATATCGTCATATGCTAGTTAGCATGATTTAAGAATTTTGAGTAGTTAAAACTATTCACGACTTATTCACGATTTACGAATGAATGAAAAAAAAAAAGTATACAAAGAAAACTCACGAGTTTGCTAATAGGTTGACTCTGTTGACTTTCTCTTCGACGGGTGCCAGCTCTCTCTCCAGGTTCTGGTGGCGACGTTGAAGTGCCTGTACAGTCTTTAGGTCAGGACCGAGTTCATCTGTATCTAATTGCGTCATCTTCTCCAGCATCCAATCTCTGGCTTCATCACATGTTCGATTGAAAAGCTCAACACTATAATGAAGAAAACATAAAATTAATACTCTATGCAATATTAGTACACCATGAGCTCTTCGGACATATTGTTTTATTGTGGGGACCTCCGAAAACTATCGACAACTTAATTCTATTTATTTAACATATTAAAATACTTAATATAGATACAGTGCTTTTAAAAAAATCATTTATTGATGGATACATGAATCAACCAATAATTTTAATCTGTAAACAACTACTAAATGCAAACTGATTTATGAAAGCTGAATCGATTTACACTTACTATCAATCTCTCTTTTGTTTTTACTTTTTATTTAGAAAATTTATACTGAACTGATTTAAAAATATTAACACATTTTTCTTCACGCCTATAAAGGTGAGGATTCGATGAAAGTTCAGTCTAAAAGTGCAGCCGGAGAGGTATCAAACTCTGTTCACCATGATGTAACAACTACGTTACCCAGTCCACTTTCTGTCCAGCACACACATTTCCATTCTCCTGACAACAGTAAGTCCTATTGTGTTCAGTATTTAAATTAGAGAATACCTCTGATGGTTGACATAACATCATATCCTCTACAGGTGCGAATTCGATGAAAATTCAAAGGACAAAAAACTGCGACTAGATAGTCAACTCCTGGTGTCTGGCTTACCGTGTCGGTGCAGTAACCACTCTACTTACTCAATCCTTTTCTCTGGCAACTCTCACACGCTTTCAGGTATTCAATTACTGTAGACATTGGTATGTCCAACCGCTACAGGAATAGTGATGCACCTCATGTGGTTTAAATGTTCAAGCACCAACCTCAGCAGAGGAGTATATGGCTGGTCACGAAACGCTATGCTACGCTGTAGAGCCGGATTCGATTTCCAGTCGTCGCATTTTCTTCATTTTATTTTCAAAAACAATGATATTTTTTTTCTTTCTTTTCTTTTTCTTCTTCATTTATGATTACCTACACCGTTCGTTTTATCTGCCATGACTTAGTTTAATAACTTTTACTTTAAAACAAAAATTCTGAATAAAAAAATGCAAACAAACTTAATTCACAGTCAAATTGTCGTGTACTCTGCAGCACGTTTATTTTGTTCTAAATATCCTGCAGTGTAATATTTACAAATGTAGTTCGAAGAGACAAAGTTAATATTCGATTGCATCTTCTGAAACAGATTTTTTTTTTTTTTTTTTTTTTGAATGAATCCTACTTTCATGGGCAGATAAAGCATATAAACCGAGTTTAATCCAAGATTAGGTTAATCTCAGTCTTAGTTTAATCCAAATCCTGAAATAATAGATACCTTGATGCTCCTTCCAAACTTCTTTCCTTTTGTCCTTTCAACCAGTTTAGATGATCCCATAGCTGATGGATTTGATGTTGACGTGCTTTGATTTTATCCAGCTGACTATGACCTTGCCGAACGAATTCCTCAACAGCTGCATCAAGAGCTTCAACACGTTTACTACTAGCGGACAGGTCTGTAAGAAATTGCTATCAAGAAATAATGAAATATATTTGTTAATTAATGGACTGAAAACAATTAACTAATACACACAAAAAATACAAATTAATGTTTAGCACTTTTATTTCTCTAAATTCTTACCACGAGTACAATTTTTTTTAAAAAAAGCAATATTATGACGCAAAATAGAAATAATGATTTAGTTAAACTGCATGAATTGCCAAAAAGTTAAAGAAACTGTAAAATAAAACACAAAAGAAGGAAATTATGGATGAAAGTAGGAGGAGGTACAGTACATCAGAAAATTACAAACGATTAGTAACGAATTCCAGACATCATTTATTGTGTGATTTTGAAAATCAAAACAAACTAATTACTGCTAGTACCCAACTATGACTCTACAGAAATATAACTTCTTTTCTTTCAATTACTCTAAAATACAATTCAGGCATATCCCTTGTAAGTTGGCCAAAAATGCAAATGGAGTCGTCCGCCATTTATAAAATTTTTATGCATTCTACTCTATAAGTATTTCAGTTTCAATATTAGTAATTCACTAAAACCACATTTTTAGCATTCTTGACCTAATGGCTGATGCACCTAATTTATAAACACCGATAATGGTGCAGAAGACAAGAGAAGACTTACTTCGAATTTGTGTTTGGCAGTTTCAACATTATCAGCGCTATCGTCTGTTCGTAGCATTCGTTCTTTGTCCTTAATCCATTTTTCGAAGTCATCACATTCACGATAGAATCCATACAAATGAATTGCATCCTCCAGGAAGGCGTGCCTTTTCTGAAAATAGTTCGGGTATTAATAATTTACTTCCAGTCAAATTAAACAGTAGATAGTTCAATATAAGATTATTTAACATATTTATCATGAATTTTGTACTAAAATCACAAACTGGCAACAATAACAATTAACTTAATAATAAAACAGCGCGATAAAGATCTGGGAACATTTTTTTAAATTGAAGTATTAACTTCTGGGCAAATGATAGTTATTCCACATTATTAAAAATAACATTTATATATTAAATTACATTTTTCAAAAAAATTGCACATTAATACATCAATAATTAAATAAAGTAAAATACGTATATTAAATAATTAGATGCACTTTGCTGAATTTAATTTTAAAGGAAAACCAATACTTGTTGGGGTAAACAGAATACTCTTTAATTACTAATAGAATACAATGAAAAAAAAACTGATACAAGCAATACTAAAAATGCATTTGTGAATTTATGTTCTGAGAAAATAAAATAATACGTATATAAATACAGTTTAATGCTAGTATTTTTATTTACCAAGATTTTCAATACAGATAGAAATTTACCATGCATAGCAAAATTACCTGTTAAACTAAAAATAATGACTTAATTTTATAACTTTGCTTAACGCCTAAATATTAACAATATATTTGTAGATGCATCCGTTTTAAATAATCTCTCTTCTTTCACTTAATTTACTAATCAACATTAGAAACATGAAGCTTTTATCAACTTATAAATTTTTTTAACTCGTACAATACTTTATTTACTAACGATCACACAGCAGGCCTGAAAGTCCACTAAAGTAGCTCAACAGATTACACTTTCTTGGTTGACTACAACTAAGTTTAACAAATAAGTACAGCTAAGTTTAAGGAGTATATAATTCAGAAAATGTCTCTCTTCATAATAAAAAGTGAGCCATCATTAGGCAAGAAAGAAAGAACTTACCTGCGCTAAGCGTATTAGCTGATCATAAGTAGAGTTAATTTTCTTCTGACGCTTCTCCACATTCTCGTTTTCATCTAATGCAAGCTTCTTTTTCGGTGGTTTATCTGTAGAGAAAGCGAAATAAATATTATATATATATATATATATATATATATATATATTTTAGAGACATTTAACCATGGGTAATACTCAATGTATTGGCTAATGTAAACTCCTTGACATTAGCCGACGAAAATCTACAAACAGTCAGAAAACTAAGTTGGGTGATGTATGATCAAAGTATGGCTCTCACTGCTGGTACTTTTGGTTTTTTAGATCGGAGTTCGATACCTTATAATTCAAGTAGATCTCCAATTGTCTCCAAACAGAAATGCCACAAATTTTATGTTCTCATTGAGTCTAGAATCACACGCGTCACCCATTCCACTACAGGACAACACCCATTGTTTACAATGTAAAGACTTAATTTATATAATAGACTTAAAAAATTCTATATAAAGTGAAAAAAAGAAAAAAAACAAATAATTTACAATAATACGTTTAAAAGTAACGTAATTCTATACTGCCTTAAGAGTTTATATATGTAAAAAAAATATACGATCTGATAAAAAAATAAAGATCTGTTTGCTTCGTAAAACTCTATATACGGATTCTCTAACGCTTGAATACCCCAATTATTATGAACATTTATACAAGGGAGATTCATTAAAGACCCTGACCTAGTTTGAAATTTTAATATTTTAACTTATAACACTTTCTATGTTACAGGCATTGAAGTAAAAGAAAATGTGTAGATGGTTACAACTGAACCCCGGACAGTGATCAAGTTTCTGTACTTGAAAAGTCACATACCAAAGGACATATTTCATGAGACTGAAGAGACTTAGGAGAAGCAGCTCCATCATATGACATTGTGAAGCCCTGGCCATCGTCAGTACAAATGAGGTGGGACACACTATTATCCATCGAACTCACTGCGTTACCGTTGGAGGATTGCCGCGAAACCATTCGAAAACTAGCTGAAGATGTCAGAAGAAGTGTGAAATCTAAGCGTTTGCATATCATAAGGTGTCTGGCCGATGGGTTCCCCGGCAAATGACATCTTTCCAAAGCAGGAACAAGTCACTTGGTCCTATAAGCTTTTGATTCGTACCACGAAAACCAGGACCCCCCCCCCCCCCCCAGACTAATAACTCAGAATGAAACATAAATCCATCCTTGACCCAGAGTGTAACGTCCAGTCAAAACAATGAAGATGTACAGTACATACTCATCAACTCCAGGGTGTCTAATAAAATTCCAAAATGAAATTTCGTGACTTTTTCGTGACCTCTTCTTTACCAAAACTTAAAATTTCGTAACATTCTCAAGAGCGAATTTGGGTGCGAATTAGGCCGAATTTTCATGGATGAGTTAGAAGCGTGCTTTGCTTGCGATTTGGTAGCGTCTAAAGCTGACCATAGATATTTTTGGTAGTAACGTTTGACGTTTTATAGAACAAAATTTTCCTCTGTACTTATATTTGTATAGATAATAATTAAAAAAAAATTCGTGATCCAAAACCTAATTTCGTGACCTTTTCTTAACTTTCATGACCGTTTTCTGATTTCATGACTTTCTTGACTTTTGTCACCGATAGACACCCTGAACTCCAAAGATGACACATGTCCAAGCCTCAGCGGGCACGGTCATGCTTAGTTTCTTGGTACCAGCATGTATTGGTGAATTTCCTGGTGAGAGTGTGTCACAATTACAGAGACATTTAAGCTTCATTGCTGCAGGAATTACGAGATTCCATCAAAACCAAAACACGTGGAATAGGGACCAAAGGTGTCTATATCCTTCAAGCTAACGCTCCAGCTAGAAACTCATATGTTGCTCAGACAGAAGCAAGATATGCTGGTATAAAATCTTTCTCCGTCCTCCGTATCCTCCTGACCTTGCACCGTCTGACTTTCACTCTTCCCAGCCATGAAATCGTTTTTGAAGGGAAGGCTTTTACAAGATGATAAAATTCTGATGTCAATTCATTGCTTCTGAAACAATCTGCGATCTTCTACAATCAAGATCTCTGCAAGTGAATACAGCGATGGGAAAAGTACATGGCTATTGGAGATGAATATGTAGAGGACTAATGTCTGTACCAAATTTTGTTTATTTCAGTCAACAGTAAGTGGGTCAGAGGAAATTTTTAATGAACCCCTCGTGTAAGTAAAAATAAAGAGTTTGCATCTCACACTCTGCCTGAAGTGAAATAAATAGTTTCTACACTGATCTATTTTTAACGAAAAAACTAGCGTTGACTAATTACGTCAAACCGAGACGCCAGTGATTTTCGTTTCTTTCTAGATTTGTTACGAAGAAACTCTAGTTAATATAGTTTTAAACACTCGGTCTGCACAAGCTCGAGTATCCATTTTCTGCTAGATTTCAATCAACAGAACACAACGAACACTAGATGAACGCACAAACGTAGCCAGAACTTCTCATACGAGTGTACACAACGGCAATTAAAGCAAAACTTTTCTTATTAGTATGGAACGTAATTAAAACCCACCCGCCTTCTCACTCTGTTCATTTTATTGAGTTTTAAGTGTATTAAAAATGAGATAAAATGTAATTTCAGTGAACTGAACGAAATGCAATGCATAATAAATGTACAAAATAAATAAATAAATAAATAGAACCAATTTTATTAGTGCACCCCGTAGCTACATCTATAACAGATGTCATCAACACACCACACGTGGCAACAGTACAAACTAGATACAGACAATCACTTACAGAAATACGGAGATAGTAACAGTAATATCTTTTACTCTGAGGGCCCCCTTTTCCCCTCTATTGCATCTTGGCTGTTGGGTGGTTGACTGATTGGAATTTGATGTCCTTTCTCAGTACCTAGGCCAAATAAGACGGAACCTACTGATAAGGATCCGAACCATTACCCGAGAATGCATTTCGGGATCACGTGTACAGGACGCATACGCGTTAGCAACTCGACTACGAATGAGAACCCTTGTCTGTTGGAACTAGATCATATATCGTAAGTAACTGGACATATTATACATATGGCAGTTGAATATTATTGTCCATAAAATCAGTTTAAGAGATATCATGAACGCTATTCTCACATGTTATGTTTCCGCTTACTTGCATTAACGTCTATTTACCTGCAGCTTTAGCTATCTTTGGTCTCTTGACTGGAACAACTTGCTTTACCATTTTCGTCTTCTTGACTCTTTGCTTGTCTTGCACTTTCACTTCTTTTCTTACTTGGACAGGAACAATTTTAGGTTCTATCTCCCTCACGTAGTTGGCAGGAACAAAACCATCCTGACCGTTGGCTTTTTTCACGTTCCACCAGTCATCGTTTGTTTTGTTCAACAAAAACATCACCTAGAAATAAGAAAAAATTGCATTATATATTGTTGAACTTATTGTCAATATCAAATATTAAAAAAGAATTGCAATTACTCGTATTTATTAAAAAACAAAAAAACAAAAAACGCATTGTTACACTTCAATATTAATATTACTGTAACCTACAAATATATATTGAATTTCACGTTGTTCAAAGCTCTCAAATGAATCCTATCCTATACTTTAAAAAAAAAAGTTTTAAATTATTCAGCTTTATTAAATATATATGTTGTTTTCCGAGAAACCAAGAATGCAAATCAAGAATTTACTTCCAAGAATTGTTAATGTGAATAACCATTACATTAAAATTATTATAATTCAAAAATCTACATTTGTTCAAAACTATAAAATTAAATAACCCACTCACTTCAAAATCTGAATATTCTTTTCTTATAGTATTTAGTGTGCAGGTTTATATATATACAGGTATTTTATGTAACCTAGAAACATTATGAAAGTAACGTTTAACGTAGGCTATCTATTTAATGTTTTCATGTTTGTAAATTCGGTTTTCTTCGGATGTTTTATCGTCGCAAAATTAAAGAAACAAATTTTCTAAAAGAAGAAATATAAAATGTCTATATTAATGAAAGGATGAAACAATCGATTTAAACTTATTTTTACACACTAAATCCTCTGTAGGTGTGAACTCAATAATACACCAAAAGTATAAAAAAATGCATGACTACTGTGATTGAACCCGAGATCTTCGGCGTACCGTGTCCAAAACAACCATACACTTTCTCCTCTTTCGGTGGGTGGTCTTTTACTTAGGCCACGTGGCTTGTACCACAACCCAGCTGTTGTGCTTGGACAATCCCGTGTCCATGTTGTCCAATCGCTAAGGGTTGTATTATCATTACATTAATGTAAGGAGGAAACAACCGAATTCACACCTACAGCGGATTTGGTGTGTAAAAATGTTTAAATCGACTGTTTCCTCCTTTTATTAATAGAATCATAATATGACAGTTAGTGGCGTTCTGAAAATAGACACTGGATTATCCCAGCGCAACAGCTAAGTTGTAGTACAAGGCATGTGATCTGAGTGGAAGAGCACCGAAAGAGTGAGAGAATGTATGGTTGTTCCGGGAACGGACTGGATAGCGCAGTGGTTTCACACATCGGCACAGTAAGCCGAAGATCATGAGTTTGAGTCCCGGTCCAGTCATGCACTTTTTCACTCTTGAAGTATTATAAGTGTCTGTTTATTGATTATAAATGTCACTATACTGACCTCCCCTTTAGCCATGAGCATGCCTTGACCTTGGAAAGGATACAAGGATTTGACTTGTGGAATCTGACGCTCTTCGACTACTGTACGATATTGAATCCTTTCAACAGGTTCTTCTTCCCAGACTTCTTGAGGCACCAGACGGACTTCATTTACCCACTCCCACTCTTCCTGTTGTTCCAGCTCTTGCATTATGTCAGGAGCAGCAGATAACTAAGGTAAGAAAATCTATTTATTATTGTTTGGAAAAAAAAACTTACATCATTTGATATTACAAACAAAATTTACTGACTTCTAATGTACTTACTCAGTATTTACACAAAACTGCTGTATACCAGAATATTTCTGTTGTTGGGTTTAACTTGAATATTCAAAAACTTTGGGATGTTTGGAATAACACAAGAAAGAAAAAGAAAATACTATTCTAAAACAAAATCTTTAATTTTATTTATTTATATCTTTGAGGATATTTAATAAATTTTGTTACGGATCTTGTAACGAAGTAATTGTACCTAAAATAACATTTTCGTACCTTTCAACACATGAAGCAAGACGACAATACAACATAGACGAATCTTTCTTTTCTTAAGGAACTTTAAACACGTTATAAAAAAATAATCTATGAATCTTAATCAAAAACAAATTAATAACGATTGATAAATTATTATTAGCGCTTGAGTATACTATCACTTTATTCTACAACTGACTGACTCTAACAACAAGAAAAGTCTCTACAACATTTCATGTGTGTACAATATAGTGTTTATAAGCATTACAAAATAGATGAGTACAATTGTCGTATTCCCTGGTATGTTTTACACACGGAAAAACACCATCAAAATTCAGGAGATGATTCCATTCATACAAAGTGGAATAAAACAATTCTAATCAACCATGGATGAAGAAACGTCTTTTCTGAGCTATAAGCTGTCGAAAAATTCTTCTCTGACACATCCTAGGTTGAAAACTATGGAACCTAATTCAAGTGGTTTAAGAAATTAAGATAAATTAGTACAATATTCATCTAATTATCTATATTTGTATAGCTATCATACTTTCACAAAGCATTTGGGAAGGAGGATTGAGTGTTAAAAATATTTCCAGCAATTACTAAACTTCCTCGAATATTCGTCGTAAGTATGGAACGGTTCGCGCCCATGGATGTTTCGACAGAACTGCTACTAGTTTTAGTATAGTTTATCATATCATTTCAGACAGGTCAGAGATGTGTCAAAGCTAAGGACATAAAAACTTAGTTTTCGAACGTTCGGCAGTTCATAGACCTAAAAGAAAGCATTTTCACACACTATTTACTCTCATTTGTAAGGGACCACATCCGAAAGTGTTGTGTTATTTTTCTGCACTTCAGTCCGTTCTCTTTTTCTCTCTCGGTTTACAATATATTATAAACTACTATAAATATCTTTGTATTAGGCTGCCGGAAGTCCGACTTTTAGTCAGACCATCAGGTTCTGAAAGAGCAAAATTGATGTCCTATGTAAGTAAGCCTGACGCGTTTCGTCGTCTTTTTGTGCTTTAAAAGTAATACCTGTTAAAAACAGGATCTTACCATGGATTAATTCTATGAAGAATAATGTTTAGTTTTGGAAATATTGTCTCAGAGGCGAAAGTCACTTACATTAGATTTAAGGGATGTTCTCCTACTACTTCAAAATCTACAAAATAATAGCCTCTTATTTTTTTCCATATTCAATTGCAATGATGAACTGACAATACTTTCAAAAATGAAAACTTATATGGACAGATACTAGAAATAGACTTAATGTTGATCCAAATTGTACAAATTACAGACAAAGTGATGATGATGATGATAACACTAAATCTGAAATATACGTGAGTGTTACAATATATAACTTTTTTTAAGTAACAAGGCTCTAATCGGAGTAGTTGAAAGTGACCAGAAATACCACTAAACCTCCTTTCTTTCTGAGAGTCAAATACATAAGGAAATACACACATTTTTTTATATTACTTTTGTTAAACTTTACAAAAAAAGAAAAAGAAAAAAAAAAGAAAGTTTTATTAGGATTACTTAAACTTATGTTAGAAATCTGACAATCCAACTCCGAATCAATATAATGCTTTATTTCTGTATTTGTAACCCTATATGGTGTTTTCCAAAAGTATTTTCTAGAAAAATGATAATCAGAAAATAATAAATTACCTGCCTGAAAATAAAAAGTTTCATGCAATACGGAAGAACCTAAACTATAAGCGATTTTGTTGAACAATTCATTTGACAGAGAAAGGAAAAACAAGGAGGGAAACAAAAATTAAAGAAGGGAAGTATCTGTGAAGCGTTTGGTTGGAAATCATAGTGGAATCTAATCACGTGATCACGTGATATATATTGGGCAAACATCCTTAAAATAAGTACAGCAGAACTACTTTGAAGTGCCTCACTACCATTATATCGTGATAGTAGATATATCAACAAGAATGGAAAGGTACAAACCTCTAGAGATGATATGCCGGCCTTAATAAGCTTTTCGGCTTGAACGTTAAGGCTCTGAATATCCCCTTTATAAGCATTGATCTCTCCCTGCAGGTCGCGATGTCGTTGTAGAAGAGCCTGAGCGCTTGGCTCATCTTCTCCGTAATCAGATGACGCCACGAGAGCCATCTTTTCATTTAACCACGACTCTGCTTCATTGGCATCAGTATAGAACTACAAAGCAAAAGATAGCAAAAAGTTCAATCTGCACCTGCGACACACAAAAAATTTAATAACGAAGAACTTTAATAGAACGAATAACAAGAACTTTAATAATAACTTTATGCCTTAAAAATACTACAAGTAAACAGTAACACTAGTATAGGTCTCGTCAAGCATTAGCTATTCGGATATTGAATTAAGTACGACTAATATAACAACTATATATCCATCTTCTCTCTATATAAAAAGTATATCATTAATTATCATAAGTACATTTTTTATTCGAATTGTGTGTGCGTAAGGAACTGAAACTTCGACAATTGGCCATGCCAGGTCAATAGTTATTTACAGAAGTCTCATTATTTTTATATTTACGTGTTTTGTAGTGTTGAATCAAAGCAATTAAAACAATTTGATTACTTAACGAATATCAGATAAACTGATAAGATTTATTAAGCAATAAAGTGAACAATACTTATTAAACAGTCCCATGTAATTTATTTGAAGTTCTTTAATGATTAAATCCGACTTTAATTCGTAATGATTGTGTGTAACTTTGTTCAGAATATCGTTAACAACTGACATAAATTTATAATGAACCTCACCAACAATATAATTAGTTACAAAACTTTAAACTAAAGATGATGGAAGCGTAGGTTTATTCACATAGAATATTACTGAGCTTTTCATTTACTAGTTTCAAATTTTGGCTGTTTCAAAAGAACCTACGATACACGATATTTCTTTCTCCATTATGTGTAACTTGTGGTTTTGATTCCTCAACTATAGTTAACAAACAATATATTAAACATACTATAATACCTGGTAAGCTTCTGCTGCATCTTCCAGCTGCTTTTTACGAAGAGCTGCCAATTCTTCTAACAGTTGCCAATTATGTTGGAGACTATCGATTCGAGCTTTGATTTCTGGGCTCATTGGATGTTTATCCCCAATCAACTGCCTACCTGCCTCGCATAGCTGCTCGGACTTTGGACGGCGTGCTTTCATTTCATCTTGAAGAACCTGTTCGTAACATTAATTTTCAGCTTAAACACAACTTTCAAGTCATACTAAATCTGTATCTTAAATATTTAAGTTATTTATATATCGATATATATCAGTTATTTATTCATTTTTCTCTCTACATAAATTAAATGTTGTTTTTCTTTAAATAAAATTTATATTGTGAAGACGTATTAAATTGAGATAACTGCTATACTTGACCATGAATAAAAGTTATCGATTCTGTTAAAAGCAAATAGAAGGAACAGAAAAATATAATTTAACTTCAATATGTTATATAACGCAAGAAATATAGACGAAGTTGAAAATAAAATTAATTGTTTTAGCACATGAATGTATTTTTGTATCTGTTACTGAAGTTGAAAACACAAATATCGAAATAGATAACTAGATGATGAAAAGCTAAACATTTTAAACTTCAAATTTTAATAATTTCTTTTAAATTTATCGCATTTACTTTGATAATAGACAGAGTATTGTTAAATTTATACAGATTATGGAACGAAACAAGAATTTAAGAGCCTCTTGAAGGACCTATCCCACTCCTTAACAGAAATTGTTTTTCCATGCATTATATGAAACCTGAATCTATCATCTTTGATTTAAATTTTCTTATTATGGGATATGCCAAACCTTATCTAGTTTGCTGTCTAAACTTTGTAGAATTATGCATTGTTGCCTCTCAGTTACTTTAACTGTTTCTCTCTCGCTCTTTCACAAAGTTGTAAATGTGGGATACGCCCTTCAATTCATAGAATCTGGTAATGTGCTTCCATTGATAACTTTATATGCATTTTATCCGCTTGGACTATGTCTCCATCAACTTCCTATATTATACCACAAATTACATTTGTGATGTAAGAAGACTGATTTTCAGTTTACATTACGCTGCCTTCATATTGTTCTTCTCTTTAGTTCTGATTAAGATTCCACCATAAATCTACTACCAAAAATGTCCACGATACGAATACTTACAAATATAATAAACTACCATAAAGCAGAAGCACCAAAAAAAAAAACACAACTGTTGAATGAACTGCTCAATGTAAGAGTAGTTATTGTAAAATTAAAATCTGAAAACTACCTGGTACTTGGTCTACCCAAAATTCCGAAAGAATCCACGTTACAGCCACCAATCATGCAAAAGAAAAAAAGACACATGCACCCTATTACAAATGCATTCCTCAATCACTAAACAATATAAGACTACGAAAAGGAACCCAAAATAATTCTGTCGCATTTCGAAACAAATGGTAATCCGACTGCGCAATGTCCGCGGATTATGAGAGATATATTCGAGTTTCATGATGTTACGGGTAAAGTGAGCAATATATGCTTGCATTGTCCTGAAGCAGAATAACACCTTTGTGATTCACAAGCACCAGCTCCACTGTTTTCAGTTTTCATGCACGCGTTTCAACTGCTGCAAGTATACAATTCCATTAGTTGGTTGGCCAGGTAACAGCAGTTCGCGATAAGATACTCCAGGTAAATCACATCTGGGCCCGCGTAGCGCAGTCGCTGACACTCTCGACTTTGGTGCGAGTGGTCCTGGGTTCGATTTACGGTAGGAAACTCGACTGGAAAGATGTAAAAGCATCTTCAGGCTAGCCATCCTGAGTGAGCTTTTCCTGGGTTTTCCTCATTCGCACCAGACAAATCCTGGGATGGTACCTAACAAAAGTCCAAGCTCGCTTACTTCCCTCTCCTCATTCACCAGGTAGTGTGATCACCGAAGGACCTCATCCCGTACGCGCGACGGGCTTAAAAGGCCACAGATGTTGAATGGCCAGATATATAATTCATAATTCCAGGTAGATTACGAAACGAAGAACTTGACGAACATTACTTCCGTTGATTCAGCAAAGTTGGTTGTTTTGGAGTGGTTCATGTGGTAGTTGAGTTGATTTTGAGTTTAACGTCCCTTTCAGCAGCGAGGCTATATGAGACGGGACCTACTGATTAATGTGGGATCCGAACCACATGAGCTCCCAACGGGAATCGAACCCGGGTCTCCCACGCCAAAGGTGCGTACGCTAACCGCTTTGCCACAAAGGAGCTCTTCACGTGATGGTAAACAATGACGATGCCATAAGCATCGTCGTAATCAAGCCACTTCTAATTGCACGTTAGCTTTCTGCCCAGAAACGAATCTATCTTCTGACAAGACAACAAAGAAACAGATATTTGTTCGTATCTTTTTCTGAGCTCAATCAATTTATCATCACACTTGTTTCCGTTTTCCAACTGGTGGAACGCTTTAGTAAAAGAATTTGAACTGCAATTTGCCAATGTTTCATGTGTCCACCTATTATTATTGTCTAAATAACAACCTTGAGTACCTCACAATTTCTATCGCTTGTACGTGTCTTGCCTGGACGAATTCCAATGTCCTTCTTAAATTTGTTAAACCACCGTTGTACTCTTCGATTGTTTATACTACACCCCCGCCGAATAATTTTATTAATTTTTATTCTCGTCTTACTAACTTTTGTATTCAGCTAAACTCGTAAAGCATACAAGTTCGCATGGTATTCGCAGTTCCCATGTTTGACATGCTCTCACTGATGTTCCCGTTTAAGGTGAGTGTAAAGCATGACTATGGAAAATAGGTGGCAGCGTGTTTCTCTTATCTTTCCAGTGGGTTCTAAAAGGAGCGACAATATTTAAAATAATTCACCTTCATAAACACTCTCTAGAACTGATGCTCTCTTAACAATGAAACAAGACAAAAAGTGTGCACGGATTATTCTCTGATTATCGATTCAACTTGATATTGGGCATGTTCAAATATTTCTCTCTTGAATTTGATTGAATTGTTGCGAATATCATCGCTGCTTGTACATCGAAAAGATAGGGGAAGTGTCCTGTCATCTGTTGGTGATTAGCAATTTTAAAGCTCACTTTAACTGCTACGATACAAGACGAAACACTCGCTAAAAATTACCTTTTTCATTTTTCTACCTCAAAACTAGAGGTGTACAGAGCGCCATCAGTAGACACCACGTGGAAATATGACAGAACTTTTTGGGATCTAATAATAGTTTTAGTCAAGCCATTTTAATATCAGCCACTACTACTATTTCTATATTCATGCAGTAAGTAAATAAATAGCACTACATTTACCAAACTACTTACTGTAAATAAATACCACTACATTTACCAAACTACTTACTGTAAATAAATACCACTACATTTACCAAACTACTTACTGTAAATAAATACCACTACATTTACCAAACTACTTACTGTAAATAAATACCACTACATTTACCAAACTAGTTACTAATAAAAAGCCACTAAATCTGTATTTTAAGGACACAAGACACAATCTTACAAGCCAAGACAACCTGCCTTCAAAGAAATTAAAAAATATAGAGTACATTTTGTATCATATCTTGGCAATGAACACGTCATTCCAACAATAACTTTATGTATGCCAAAACATCGCAAAAATTTTCGCACGTACAATGAAACAGATATAAAAATTCACTAAAGGCAATAATGGTTCATTTAACATATTACGCTAACTGATAAAGTAATATTGTACAAGCCAGACTACGTAAGTTACCTAGCTTTATTTCGATTTATAATAGAATAACATTAGAAGAATAAAAATGGTGAGAAATGCAGCTTGTTTTGATTTATAAACATGGATGTTTAATTTTGGAAGTTTAAAGTTATGAGATGAAGCAAGCTGAAGCTGTAGTGCTTCTATTTATTCCCAAAAAGAAAAGTCTGTTTCCACGTTTTTCCGTAAATTTCACGTTCAATTATCAATTCAGGATCAAAATGTGTACAAAGTTTCTTGGACAGTTCTAAACTCAGTACCAAAACTGAGAATGATTTATAATAGAATAACATACAGGATTAAAACACACACTGAGCCAAAAGAGTGATTTAGTTTCTCGGAGTGGTATTTGAATAAATAAAGTATGGAAAATTACATTACTTTGGTCCTTGATAAAACTTCACTACATTCAGGAAATACAGTGATTACCATATTGGTTGCCTTATAATTAAATGTTTCAAATCCTATTTTAAATATGGATATCTTGTCATATCTAGTACAAACATTAAAAGTAAGAAAAAAAACTTCGAATAATTTTAAAATAAGATCATCAAAAAAACTTGTAACAACACTTTATTTATAAACTAAAAGTACTATGCAAGCTGAGTATTAAAGACAGACTAATACGATAAGTCCGTTTAAGTTTATGCTAATAAACGTCTAAACGATGGGAGGATTTTTTAAAAACAGCTAATTGGCTTATCTTATTTGGTGAATTTATCAGTCGCAGAAGCGTTTGTTATTAAATTACATCGATAAACGGTAAGCATTTATTTTATCAATTGCACTAGAACGTTGTTATAAATCGTATTTTACTTCAAGTATTTTGTGTTTTGTGTATAACAGTAAATTAATTCTTCTCACAACCTTAAACAGGTAAGTTCACTAACCTACATTTTCTTAATAAATTAATGTAGAAAATAAGAGAATTTAATCACATTACTTTACAGTGTGTAACGATTTAGATTAAGAAAGGAGACCGACCAAAATCTGATAAATAAAACGTAGCATAGTTGCTTTGAATATCAATACCGAAGTCAGAGATTCTGACTTATATTCTTTTCAGTATCTTTGTCAGTCACAAAACAAAAATACCGCATCTGTCTTCAATAGGCAACGGCTGCATTACTTCTAAAATTCATTTGCTCGCTCATTAAGAAGAGTTATTAATCAAAATTTTACATACGCCTATCAAGAAAACTAATGTTTAGAATAATAATGTAAACATGACGTCTACTACGCAAAACAATTTAACCGTTAATCTAAGTTTCCAAACTCTGAATATTCTGTATACCAGAACCTTCGCTAATCATCTTCGGAATATAGAATCAAAATTTTTTATCTGTTTCTGAACGTCCAAATCCCTGCAACCAACATATGACTAGGATTATAACTTACTAAAATTAAGTTAAAAAAATTTTCCAATGTGAACTTAACCACTCTTCTATATTTAGATGTTATAAATGCTACTTGCAACTATGAAACAAACAATGATACTGTTAACTATGAAAACAAAAATGCTACTCATAACTATTAACCAAACATACAAAAACCAATATTTGTTAGTACAAAATAGGAACAATTTGGTTTTATTAAAGATACAAATTTATTTTAAAATAATGCCACGATTAACAGGTCACATACTACATTTACACCTAGAATAACGAACAAGCAGAAGACACAATTTATGACAAAAGCCGAAAATTAATAAAATAAATAAATAAACGTTAAAATGAGATTTTATATTTATTTGTGCTTAAGAGATTTAATTTTCCTTTGATTGGACTATTTTATAAGCAACAAGAACACCTTTTAGAAAACGAATTTTCTTATTTTAGTTTTGATTTTCTTCTTAATCAGGTGTTAATCAAACTCTATTAACGTAAACTTGATTAAGTTAATAGGCAGTAACGATAGAAAGATTAACTTTCAGGTCATTGCAAACTTTTTTTTTTTTTTTTAAATATATCAACTCTACCAATATTTCTATCAATCCCATTTGTAACTTTGTGTTATATTTCGATATCGTTCATTTTGTCCTACTTTTGTAATTACTCCAGTAAATTTCAGAATAAATTCACGATCTCAGATACATATGAAATAATTTCATAAAAGCACCTCTATTAACTACAGAAAACCAACATGCAAAATAATCACTATAAAATGCTTTCATATAGGCGACTACAGCCAAAAACAGCCAAATTAACAAGCAAAATAAAAATGCCATAATTTAAATTGTAATTCCCACAAAAGCGTTAGAACATGCACAGAAAGCCGTGTGACAACATGAAAACCAATGTCTCACTTTATGCTTCTGTTGAAGACTCAAAACTGCTCGTAAATCTTTGGCTGAAATTCCTGCTTTGCATATTCTTTGTTTCTCCACTACCCATCCTTCCTCCTCTTCATGGTCTTGGATAAACTGAAACAAATTCCTCGCATCTTCTAGACGAGCTCTTCGTGTTTTACTTTGTTGAATGAGACTGGCAAAAAGAAACGAATATTGTGTGTTAATCATTGAATATCGTTGTATAAGAAAGTTGCATAACTTAGAAACACTATACAATGAAATGGAATTTCTAGTTCGTCCCACAATTACGCACAGAGGTTAAGAGTCATTGTGATTATGACAATGAGTAATATGGTAGAATCAAGAAAGTGGGATGAAACGGGAGAACCTCGAGAGAATCTACGCACAGAGTGTTTGTTCAACACAAAGTTCACTGGGATCGAACGAAGGAAGGACCTCACGCACCAGAGGTAAGCGTTCTAACACTGAACCACCACGCCTGCGAAAAAGTTACTGGTAGATTAATACTACTATTGAGTTAATACTATAAGCACAGTTAGAAATTTTGAAGTAAAAACCTTCTAATCTCAAGGAAAACAAATACTACCTCTTACTTATAACAAGTCAGAATTCATACCAGATCATTGCCTTGAAAAAAGAAAGAAAAAAAAAAAAGTTATCTATATGACAGTCACTGCACACCAGAACTTGCTACTTTGCAGTTCTATATCGTAATGTAATTAAGAGAATGTAAGTAGTATCGAAACTCGGTACTAATATTGTAATTAGTCTCGAAGTACTTTTTAATAACACTGAAAGCAAAATATAATTGAAGAAGTAAATCTGATTGATTGCAATATATAGTGTTTTCAAAACTAGAAACAAATTGACGTTTGGAGAAGCACGTGGTATACTGTTGCCACTTCGTGCGCATCCAGATGAGTCATCAGCTGGAGCTGTCCTGTGAAACTTAGCGAAAAGGAAAATCTCTAAATATTGGTTTGTTTGGATGGACGAAAGGATATATTTGTGGTCCCAGTTTGTGCATGTTGGAAAGGGAAGAGGGTCTGTCTGTGTGTGTGTGTGTTTTAATCACTTCCACGCACAAAGAAACAAAAGACTAAAATAGCTTCTGAAAACACATGTTTACCAGCGGCAACATTGGAATGTTAAGATCTGTTACCAGGGAAACCCTCCACCCACTGTTGCTAAAAAGAGGTTTATGATTGGACCCTCGCTGAGTGACCGCAATAACTATGTGACGTAGATTCCCTTCTTCAAAACAAATCTGCACGTGTTTTTGACCTGTCAACTTGTTTCTAGTTTTGAAAGCACTTAAGTACTATTTTGGCTTTAGTTTTATTAGATTTCATATATTTTCCAACACTATCAGAGCTTTAAAAATATATATTAAGTACCAATTTCATTCAAGAATTCTCAAAATAGTTTCAAATTCATTAATCTGTGCTTTGATAACTAGCATGAAAACTAATCGAAATTTCTAACTGAACATTTGTCAATAAACACCAACAGGGAAATACGAAGTTATGGATACTTCCATTGGCAAATTGAACTTAAAGAAAATCAATAAAAAATAAATATATATAACAACTGTTAGCCATTTCTGGACAAGTATTTGAATTTTTAATGCTAAGGTTGCACTGAAGTGAATAGGATTTAACATGTACGATATACATTCGCTTGCAACCAAAGCTGTTTCAAGTTAAATACTAAATGCAATACCTTAGGATTTCTCAATGCAGCAAGTTTCACTAGGAAATTCAATTTTTAACTGTGATATGCATATAATACTGCTGGCATTATGCACACGTTTTGTTTGAATAATAGGTCTTCTTTAAATTACTATTATAATTAATTCTCAGTGAGTTTTATTTCAGTAATGATTATAAATATGCAGTAAGTCAAATGATAAAATTAACACAAACTGTAGTTGAGTTCTAATTTCGTACTGTTACAACATACGTATAAGTGTTCTCAAAATATTCGTAGCAACTATAACGTACTTGTCATATGCCGAGTTTAATTTCTCCAACCGTGTTTGAAGAAGAGTTGCTTCCCTATTGCCACTGTTGATGAACTGTTGTCCCTGACGTCCTAACCGTCGTACTGTTTCACCCATAGCTGTCACTTGTAACTCCATTAGACTGTGTTTTTGTAACAGATCCTCAACAGCCAAAAGATGAGGACCAACATCCTCCGACAAGAAGTTCACCTGAAATTAAGGTTAAACTTGAATATATTTCTTACTGTAATTATAGTCTTAGTAATTAAATATTATATCGTAATTTTTTTTTAGCACAAGTCAAACTGATTTTCCCAAAAGATCAAGCCACCTTCTTTACTACAAACTGATCTTATTTATGTAATTATATCCCCATTAACTTTTTTCATTTATAAAAATACAGTATTTAGAGCTAATGTCCCATCTTGGTATTTATTTTCTTCATGTATCAATCGAATTCCAGATGTATCCGACACAAGAGTATTTTGCATTGGAAACGTTAAAAAAAAAAGCAAAGCAGTAAGAAATATTTATATTATTCCTCAATTAACTTCAGGGATCTCTATCGGAACCTTAATAAATAAATAAATAAACAATAGTTCAGGTGGCCAAACATGAAATTCGAATCTGAAAACTTAATTATTCGTTCATAGCATTAATACGTTATTTTTATACCAAGCTAACGATTTTATTTCCTCAAATATTAATTCAAACTCCTATTCAAAACTCACTCAATTGAACATATACTAATCGAGCTCCACATTTCACTCTACATGAAATTCTAATGCTAAACTATAAACACCTTTATATATATATATATATATATATATATATATATATATATATATATATATATATATATATATATAAAAATCTGGCAATGAAATAGACTAAATAAAGGCAGTATTTTTAAAGGAACACAACCGCATGATTTAATGGATGAAGGTGTTACGTAGCATTTTGAAAAATTCCCGTCTAATATGGCTGCTCATATTATATAAGCCTCTATACCATATTTCACTTTATCTACTAGGAAGAGAGAGAAAAAAAAGAAACTACCCACTTATAGAATTTTCAACAAAGTAATTCACTTTGAATTCAGTTTATATTGAACATAGGTAATTCTTTATCCACCAAAAGTTTTTAATGCTGCTATTTGATTTTATATACATAATCTAGGAGGAAATTCATGTAGAACACAGTGATTTTATCACTGCAAGAAATAATCTTTGTTAAATATTTTTTTTTTTTTAATTACAAATTTGTTACTACTGTTTTCACACGAAAAAAATCTTAAATTTAAAATTACACCATACTCTTATTCTATTTCTTCGAGATTAACGAAACACTGAGCATACACGTAAGTATGTCTAAAATATTAATAAAATAAAGAGATATTGTATCATACCCATAACTCCAAAATAGCAGTCATTAATTTTTGTGCTAGCACTCGTTCTTTAAATTATATATAATTTTCAAAAACTGACGGACCTCTCCCGTCGTATGTACTAAGGAAGTTCTCTTGAATGTTTACTTCTTATAGCTTTATTTTCAAATTAATTTGTGGATCAATGCACGTGCTTACAAATTTCGTTTACTACATAAATCTTTTCGTCATATACAACAGATTCTGCTTACCTCTAATTCATGAATAGTTCCCATCAGTGTATCAATTTCTCTTAACATTCCCATTAGATTACAGAACGTCGTGAGGTTGATTTTATGCTTTTCCAGGAGTTCCAACAATTCCTGCCACCTCTGCAAAACTTCTTGCTCACGCTTCTTGACTCGATCCTTGCCATGATAATTTTCTTGAACTAATTCTTCAGCCATGTTTGTCAAATCATGGAAACGTTCTTCCTACAAATATACAATTAACTATTATTATTATGCAATGGTAATAATACAGTTATAAATATATATTATGTTTAACAGTATGTCATTGTTAGATTTCTTTAAAATCAAATCTTTAGTTATATAAAAAAGCTTTTCAGACTCATTATACAAGTATATGTTATTACAGTTACATTTGAACAAGTATCAAATTTTACATGCGAATCTTGACACTAAATAACGATATGGGTTTTCGATCTACAGGCTTACGAACACACCATTATACTTACTCTAGCTAATATGTCGGCACTAATAGCTTCATGTTTTTTAACTGTTGCATCGACCTGGGCTATATTGCTGCCATATCTGGGATCTGACAAAACTTGTATCATTTCTTTCAAGTATCCTTCTCGGAGAACGCTCTAAAAGATAAATAAATAAATAAATAAGCATGACAGAAATAAATTAGTAAGTATGATATTATTTTGCTCTACAAGCAAAATGTGGACAAAAGTACGAGTACAAACTCACAGCACTGACATTCCTAATGCGTTTTATTAAGAATTATATAAATTCCCTTCTAAATGCAACACACCTGAGTTTTCTATTTCACTACATTTTGAAAATATGTATTCAAATTACATCGCATTTATTCGAATATAGGCATCCCCCTCCTAAAGAAAAAGTCTAGATTTTGAAAATCCATCAATTATGTATATACACGCACGCGGTGCGTGTAAAGATCACTATAGAAAATTCACGGAACTACCAAACCAATGTCTCATCATAGACTGTAAAACAAGTGATTTGTTAGGAGTGTTTTTCCAGATAGAGTTATCGGTAGTACTTCTATTTATTCTGAATAATAGTATGCTTGAACTTACATGCAGTTATGAACTGAAAAAATTAAACATCCGACAACAGAATTTTAAACTATCAAAATTCTCAAATCATAGTGATTGTTTACAGCTTATCGTAAATCTCATAAAAAAAAGAAAAATCTACTGGTATTTCTACAACTTGTCAAAAAACATATTATGCAATTATAAGTGACTCTCAAGAATTTTATACCCTACACTTTGAAAAATAAGAGAGACTTATATTCGACTTATATTCGAGTATGTGCGTGGGGGGGGGGGGGGGGTGCACATAACAGTGAAATGATTACTATCTTCTAGTATTTACATCAGAGCATATCCATGATAGTTTATTCAATGTCTGGTCTTTTATAGTTTTCTGTAACTTCACTTATCGCAAACACAGCTGCTGAAGAAGTAGGTACATTAATTAATTTATTGGATCACAGATAGTAATTAATTTATGGGTATATATATAGTCAAAACATAAGGCAAAAAATATTATATTAGATTCCTTATTAATGACAATGTACTCATTTCTAATGGGCACTTGATTGTGGTAATGAAGTACCGTTACACTTTCCAAGGTAAAGAAAACACTTTCTCCTAAAAAGTAAAATTCATTTAAGTTTACTATAATTTATTCCGAAACAAGATGGCTTCGACGAAATCACGGACATCGAATGTGGTCAGGTGATTGGGTGTTACTTGTGTCAGAAGTCTGTACGCGAGAGTTTCACACTCCTAAACATCCCTAGGTCCACTGTGTCTGATGTGATAGTGAAGTGGAAACGTGATGGGACACGTACAGCACAAAAGCGTACAGGTCGACCTCGTCTGTTGACTGACAGAGACCACCGACAGTTGAAGAGGGTCGTAAAGTGTAATAGGCAGACATCTATCCAGACCATCACTCAGGAATTCCAAACTGAATCAGGATCCACTCCAAGTACTATGACAGTTAGGCGTGAGGTGAGAAAACTTGGATTTCATGGTCGAGCGGCTGCTCATAAGCCACATATCACGCAGGTAAATGCCAAACGACGCCTTGCATGGTGTAAGGAGCGTAAACATTGGACGATTGAACAGTGGAAAAACGTTATGTGGAGTGACGAATCACGGTACACAATGTGGCAATCCGATGGCAGAGTGTGGGTATGGCGAACGTCATCTGTCAGCGTGTGTAGTGCCAACAGTAAAATTCGGAGGTGGTGGTGTTATGATGTGGTCGTGTTTTTCTTGGAGGAGGCTTGCACCCCATGTTGTTTTACGTAGCACTCACAGCGCAGGCCTACATTGATGTTTTAAGCACCTTCTTGCTTCCCACTGTTGAAGAGCAATTCGGGGATGGCGATTGCATCTTTCAACATGATCGGGCACCTGTTTATACTGCACGGCCTGTGGCGGAGTGGTTACACGACAATAACATCCCTATAATGGACTAGCCTGCAGAGTCCAGACTTGCATCCTATAGAACACCTTTAGGATGTTTTGGAACGCCGACTTCGTGCCAGGCCTCACCGACCTACATCGATACCTTTCCTCAGTTCAGCACTCCGTGGAGAATGGGCTGCCGTCCCCAAGAAATCTTCCAGCACCTGATTGAAAGTATGCCATTTTCAACCAGGTGTCCGGATACTTTTGATCACATAGTGTATATACTCCCGAGGTTGTTAAACCAGCCCATGTCTGTCCCATGTCCAGCCCCCATCGGCACGATAGGTGAGAGAGGGTGAAAAATTAAATTATGCAAAATGACAGAGAATAGTGTCGAATTCATCGTTGTTGGGGACGGAAAAACGGCTGACCCGCCTGGAATAACTTCTGGAACATAGTATCTATGTCAATGTGGGATTTCGTCATTTCGATTAAAGTTTATATTCCTTGGGGGATAGAGTGTGCCAAAAATAGAATATCTTATGAATTCTTATCATTGCACTTTCACTGAAATGTGTATCCTAAGGGTAAAGAGGATTCAAATATTTCCCATGCACATATTCTCTCCAAGCGAAGAATGGGCATTTCAGCTAGTAAATAAATAACAAACGCACCTTTCGTTCAAACTTGTAGTTCAATTGTTCGAGTCGTTCCTGCCGTAAGAGTTCTTGTCTCAACGCCACTTCCCGCCGATGTTCTGCTCGCTCTAGCTCCTCCCATGATCTTTCCAAATCATGTATCAGCTGGCCATCTTGTGGAGTAAATGCTGGTTGATTCAGAGACTTCAATTGAGTGTTGATGTGAAAGTAGAGAGCTTCAATTTCACTTCTTTCTTTGTACCTAGGATGGAAACAAAGAAGAAAAAGGATGTATAAACCTCCAGGTCTTAACTTCATGCAATAATTTAATGTGCACACTTGTGGCAATTTAGTCAGCCTTAAGTTTTAACCTAAGAAAGACTAATTAAAACCTCAAAACATTCTAAACTTAAAAAATCCCTTTCAATACTTAGAATATAGAAAATATCTCTGAAATCAGAGAATGAAATGAACGTTTCTGGTTTTAGTTCCACGATTATGCTTTGTTGGCTAAAGGAGACGTATTTTTAATGAAAGAAAATGATTATGAAAATAATTAGTGCAATAAGAATGTAGGTGGAACGGGAGAACTCCAAGAAAAACTCACAAACACAATGTTCCCCACAACAAATTCACATGGCCTAGGATCCAACCAGAGACCCTTTATACCAGAGAAGAGTGCTCTACCATTGAGCCAACATGGCTTCCAGCAATCAGTTATAATAGATCTGCCTTCACTTGATTCATAGATTCAAGTAAAATCTAGATACAGTTTATTATCGAGATGCAACTAATTAAATATCAATATTTTACTTGTAGCTGCTACATCCAGGTGCTTTAAGGCACCCATCTCTTTTTACAAGGTCTGTTTTCGCAATTGAATGTAGAAAGCACGAAATTTTGTACGGAAGTTAAATATTTCAACTTAAAATAAAGATTGTAATTATTCAAAGAAGATTCAAATGTATTTGATTCAATTCTTGAGAATCAGATTTGAGATTCAATTAATGAGAAGAGTTTGCAACAAACCAAGGTAGTACGTTGTAAAATAACTGAGAGCAACATATTTTGATTCTAAAAACATAATTACTTTATATAAATACACCTGGTATGACCTAGCACTCTTGACCTAAATCATAATTTGTTTACTATTATTATCGTCTATGAACCTTAAGTCTAATATTTACTTTTTCTACGATTTCAAACTTTGCATTTCGATTCAGGCCTCCCGACTTTTAACTAATCTAATTCTAATTTTAGTTAAGTACGTAGCATGTATCTAATGTACTTTCCAGTGTACTAGAACCTATACCTAGGTACTTTATTAAAACTGTACCTAATACGCGCCAACTAGATAATATTTGATCAGAATCTATACCTAGGGTGTAAAAAATTATTTTTGGTGATTCTACAGATCTGATACAACATATTGAATTCATGCCTTTTATAATTGATGTTTACAAAAGGTATCGTGGTCGGATATGCTTTTATGTATTTTCTTACTTGTATTTACATAGGGCTCTCTCTCTTTCCTTTATATATCCTACGGATAACATACTGAAATGAAATTTTTCAGTTTTACGTCTCACGGTTAAGCCGGTTAGGCTAAAGGAGACGGTGATGATGAGAATTGAATGAAATGGTGGAATGAAGAAAGTGGAAGGAAACGGGAGAACCCCGAGAAAACCCACGAGCACGGTGTTTGTCCACCATAAAGTCCACACGGCGCGTGCTGGGATCGAACCAGGGACCCCATACACCTGAGGTAAACGCTCTACCACTGAGCCACTGCGCCCTCCAGGATAACATACTGATGGTCAAAATGTTACATTATTACTTGTTGGAGAGTTTTTATACGTGACACAAATCGAAACATGTTATCTTGTATGGTATCAGACACATATATGGGGAGTTGCGTCAGAAATATTAATACCTGGCTACTATCACAAAGCACACACTACGGCACGTAAAAATGGCTCCTTATAATGTAGTTGATTTCCCTCCAATATTTTAAAAATATTTATGTGGTAGTTCGATTTTGCATCAGAATGTAATTAAAGCGGTAAAGGCCTAAAAAATAATAGATTTATTACTACCCTGATGGAATGCTACATATGATTATACATTTAAATATATTTTGTTTTTCTTTGTAAAGTTACTTTAAAAATAATGTACTAAAGAGATGAAGAACTTAACGTACTTTGGTGGTTTTTCTACAGTTCGATATTGTTTGAATCGAAGTAACTCTTTCTGAATTCCTTCCAAAGAATTGGGAAAATTATGGTCTTCCAGTTCAATTATTTTTAACCTAATCCACTCCAGAAGATCTGTTGTTAATTTTTCGTAGTGAACTTTCATTTTGTCGGCATCCATCATTTGACCCACAATCTGAAAAATATAAGCAAGAACCTTAATTAAACGTATCAAACATAGAATTGTATGATTTTCTACAACTAACTATTCTTAATAGAGTAATTTATATTTTCAACTTTTATATTTGACAATATATACCTTTATGGAGTTTCCAGTTCGATCGAAAACATCAAAATAGACCCTTCATTTACATAAGGACTGCATTATCTACGTAAGGAATCAGTTAACGCATTTCTTTAGTATAAAAATACACTAATAATTATCAGCCATATAGCGCACATGACTGGGAAATGTATGGTCAGAACATCAATTCCCAATGGTTTCACTCTCATTTTCTTGTCCATTATTTCAGTACTTCGATACTTATTTTCATTATCCTGGCTCAAAATGCTGCTATTATTATTATTATTATTATTATTATTATTATTATTATTATTATTATTATTATTATTATTATTATTATTTTAAAAAATCAGGACTATCCAACGATCAAATCTAAAGTCACTGATACCAAAAACAAATGTCCTAGGAATAACGTGCTGTATAAATTCTTTTATTTACTTAAATTACAATCATACTCAACTTCAATACATGTAAACATGATGGTATGAAAATAAAGGGTTTAAATCTCTAAACTATCTGGACTATCTGAGGTGAGCTCATATGACGGAATATTTAATATAATAGAAAATAATCTTCCTTTGCGACATTTTTCCCTCTTATTAATTTTCGAGTTCTTTTGACAGCTTAGTACGTAAACTACTGTTAAATAACATGTTCGATACAGCAGATAAATAACTAAGTAGCTCATTCTGTAACTTTGAAAAATGATTAAATTACTTCTTATGTTGCCCATAAACTACAGAGCACTATTCTGGTTAATTATATATATATATGCAATCTTTTGACTCCTCGTCTGGAGACGCGAACTGCACTATGTGACAACATCGCAGATAAAGAACCATAGAGTAGATCTACCAATCCATTAAATAGTTGCACCGCTTCTTTCAGATGGCAGTTAAATTCTATAGACGATAACATTAGCACAATCTATTACCGTAACAATCGATGTAACTGCTTGATGGATTCGTATAGCAATGCTACTGGTTCAAAATTAATCTAAGACGTTGCCACATAGTAAAATGTTTGATTCCTCAGAACAGCTGAAGGAGGCCTCAGAGGGTATACCATGTATAGTATTTTCGCTATATTATATATTAGTAATTGAAATGCTGAATTCCAGGTATATAACTATTATTTTGTACACTACAAAAATGATTTTATATCTTCTTTCATAAATTGTTAAAAACAGAAGCACTCTATTTGTTGTAAGTATTGTATCTGTTTTAAACATAAGACGAGTTGTATACCATCTTGTACAAATGTACAGTAAGTGACAAAAACTCTTTCTGTTTGATGAAATTAGTTTCGTAAATAACGTCAGAACGGAAGGACAATATGAGTACAGTTTTCAGTAAATTAAAAAGAATGTAATTTTCTGTACGTTCCAGCTATACCACTGTTGTACGTTTCTACCACCGTTATTCCCAAAATAAATTTTACAAAACTGAAAGAATTTTTGTCGCTGACTGTACACGTAATATGGTCTACAGAATGACTAATAATCAAATCAAATGCTCGCAGAGTTGCATTTCTGCATTATATATACAACATACATATTTCTTTTATTTTCATTGCTTACATTTGCTATTCTCCTTCCGCTCTTCATCTCATTTTTCATCCTAGCAAACGTATGATAGTAAGAAGCGACGTAAGTAATAACTGATTTCTCGTCCGGCCTACTCGTATCTACATCTGCAAAAGAAACAAAGACAAATTAGCCAAAATTCTTAATTCTGTTCATACGTATACTTGTATGTTTACACACAGCGAAAAAGCACGATGAACAGCACATTATTATCATAAATGCCTCACATTGAACTAAATGGAATGGTTTTGAATAACGCTATAGTTCTTCCAATAGTCAAGTTGGCGGATATCATAATGATTGGTACAACAATTTTGACAATTTTTAAATGTTACCAAAATTATTTTAGAAGTTCGGTTACTGCGGTATGGAGAGTAATTGGTAACTACCACACCACCCTCCTAATTTCCACTTTCAATATTATAGATCTCTGAGTTTACAAAAACACAGCGAAGATGATCTACTTATTCAGATTTATTTCTTAAAATCTTCCAGTAACATAATTTGATAGAAAATAAGTAATTTCTATGAACTCTAATACTTAAAATACGAGAAGAATTCAAAAAGTAAAGGCACATTTGCAATTTTTCTTTCCAGGGACTGGCAACACTGCTAGTAACCAGCGCTGAGTGAGTGTAGTTGGCAACACTTCGAGACAACGTATCGCTCGTATTCCTGCATTAGTCGTTGGAGTGTAGCAGACCGTTAAACATGGCAGCTCCATTGTCGATCTGCACTAAGAAGGAAATGAGGGCAGTGATTCGCTTTTTGTTTGCGGAAGGTGTTAAATCTGCGGAAAGTATTCGTCGAATGCAAGCGCAGTATAGTGACTGCTGTTTATCGCGAAGCAAGATCTACGAATGGATAGAACGCTTCAAACAGGGAAGAACTTTATGTGAAAGATCGGGCAGGTCATCGACGTCAACGATAGGCACATAATCACAAACCAGAAAGTAAGGCTGCAAGCATGGTTCGGAAACACCCACCATTACCAGAAGTTAAGAAATTTAAACGTCAATCATTAGGTATTCATTGATGCGGTGCAAAATTGGTTAAACCAATAGGTGCAACCTTTTCTCCGACGGAATCAAGATACTTGTGAAACGTTGGAAGAAATGCATTGAAGTCCGGGGAGGTTACGTAGAAAAATAAGGCATGTTTCAGTTTTCTATCATTAGAATAAGTACAGCTTTTCTTAAATGTGCCTTTACTTTTTGAAATCCCCTCGTAAGTACAATGAAACATATGTAATGAACGATATATCCTGAAATCATAGAGCTAATACGTTGAGATGGACAAGGAGAGATGTTTTGCCTAATATTGATGGAGGGCTAGCATACATAAGAACTTTTGAATTTCCAGACCTAACAATGATGGACGACCTTCATATGGTGGTAGTGACATACATGTTCAACTTTAAAAATTGTATAATTTTTAAGATTAGAAAATTAAGACAAAAGTTGGTTTCCCATACGAAGTCAAACCCATGATCGATGAAATTTACCAATTATCACAATTTGGTGATTCGTAATCAAAATAGATTCAGCATCCTAGAACATCTTACACTGTAAATCAATGTGTGAATCATGCTGGGGATTCTGGGAATTGCATTACTATACTTAAACTACATTCCTCTTTGAATTACACTGGTAGCGATACAATATAACAGTGAAAGTATTTACCTGGGATAAAATTATAAATCATAATCAAATAATCATTTATTATTGTATTCAGAAGAAGATATTTTGGTATGTTGTAGATCCATCGATTAGAAAAGAAGAAAAAATGTAATTTTGGAAATCTACAAATTCTTATAGTGTCTGATTAAAAACAATGTCTTATGACCAGCGTACCTAGTCAGGATGTCTACAAGTTTTGAGAATCCAAATTTCTTGACCTTTTCTTGATTTTTCTTCACGATTTTAAAAATGTTCTTGGCCAAGTACTACAATTTATTTAATATATATATATATATATATATATATATATATATATATATATATATATATATATATATAAATCCTCCACCAATGGCCGGTTCAGATGAAACCTAAAAGTATTTTACACTTTTGTTTTAGCAACTTGTAATTAATAAAGACTGCACATCTAATTTACCTAATCTTATCATTTCAGTGTTACCTCTTAGAATACACTAACTTTTATCCTGGATGGGGTATGGCTTTATTTATTATTGTGTCATAATTAACACTTTCACTTACGAGACACTCGTAAGAAGCTATTCGCCATTACATCTGGTGAAAGACAAGAGGTCCCTTTAACAATTCTGCAGGCCAATGGGTACTTTTCAACCAGTTTCTTGAACAGAGTGATCAAAAATTCTCTCTGCACTGGTTACGAAATGAGAATATCTCCAGATCTTTTAAACCTTTGCAAGCAGCAGAAGCACCAAAACCAACATCTACATCCTGAGCCATTTTGATATTGGACGGATTTCTCAAGTCAATTGTAGTGAGCTTTCTGGCGTTGATTATTCCATTCAAGACATTTTTGCGAATGACTCTGGTTGCAATATTGTACAATTCCCTATACATGAATGGCAGAAGTGAATCATTAGACTGAAATATGGCAAGAAAAAGCTCCAACTCAAGTGCAACTGACTGAAGAAACTCAAGCTTCGCAACTAAAAGCTGATCCCGCAGAAATTATTGTACCTTTTCGAAGTTCTTAGTTTGAGGAGGCTTTTTTTGGACACCACTCACATACTTCCTAAGAAGTGTGATAATTTCTAAGGTTCATTTAATGACTTTCGAGTTTTCCAGCCACCTGACTGCACAAAACTAAAGAAAATCTTAAGTAACCAGAAAGGTGTGTGTAATCTGCTCGTCTGGAAGGATAATCATTTAAATAGAACGAAGAAACTCATGAAGTGACCACCCAATCTTGTATGAGCAGTTCTGTAGGCTCCATGTACAATATGCAAACAACATGTTCAAACGTCAAAAATGTCTGGCTGGTCTGGATCATATGCTTCAATTTTGAGGCAATCCTTCAAATCACGCAAACATTTTATGTTCATATTGGGACCGTCCACTGCAAATTCTTGACTTGCCATTTTCTTGACTTTTCTTGACATTCTTCACCTAGAGTTTTGATTTCTTGACTTTCTTGACCTGTAGACACTCTGATAGTTTTACTTGTAATTTGTGGTTCGGAATTCCAATATCCAGAACACTGTAGCTCTATCTAGCCTTCTAGAAAATTTTAATAAAGTCAATTACGTCTTGATAATGAAAAACTGTACCATAAAATTTCTACTTCACACACTGATTAGACTAGAGAAACCTTGTATTATGTAATCCAAACTTTCACAAAGTTTTCCCCGTTTATATTTGATTATATATATATTTTTTAATAATAGGTATCAATAGTAAGAATAAAAGGAAAAATTTGTAAATATACATATATTTTATAGTTACTAGCACATAGACTTCATTACAATAGCTAGGATTGCTATATCTCCGCGAAGCACCCGGAGTGCACGGGTTTGAAATATATTCTAAAATACGGGCCAATGAACTAAATCTACGGGCTTAAATATTAACTGCGCTTGTATTATTGCGCGGCACCATTTTCATTTAATGATTTGATAGGGAGTGGGGAAATGAGACCTAAAATTAGGTTCAATGGACTGTACTGTTTTGAAATCGAAGGTCAATAACTTGACCTGACAGGAAGGTCAATAACAATTGTTATAAATAAAGTGGTGCATTTCTCGAGAAAACAGTGTTCCAAACTTGATCAAAATAATAATTTATAAATATTAGAAGTAACTGTGGTTAAGAAAAAAATCAAAATTTGTCTTCAATCACAAACACTGCTGGGCTTCAGGATTGCCTTCAGTTCAACCTCGTAACCCCTATTGTAAACTACATTACAATATAGCAGGACAGAATGTAAAGAATTCCTTAATTTGATGAAATGATTGACTTACCTTCAGCATCTAGCAGTCTTGGTATACCGAGTTCTCTCTGAGCAATATCGAAGGCATTGTTCAGGTTATCGATGTGTCGAGATGGAATAAGGGATTCGTAGTCAATAAGATCTGGTCGGTGAGCGTGAATAAGAGCATTGAATCCAAGTCCACTTCGCCACGAAGCTAGAAGAGAAAAAAGAAAGGAAAAGTTATCTTCGAAATATTAAACATCTTTAAACAAGTCTTCAGATTAAAACACGCAAAACACTGTATGAAAGAAGCAAATTCATTGTTAAGTTGACAAAGCACAATATAAATTTTGTGTATATGTGTTGTGACAACACACAAAGCTTATCTAGTTTATAAAAAGAGTAATAATACATAAATATACAAGACTGAATCCAACAGTGCACTACGTTACAATAACTTATTCGTGAATCATAACACTTCTGGGCATCACAACTTCTTTCAATACAACTATAAGGTAACTCTATTATGAGGAAATTATTTTCCGACAATACTTTTCCAAATTCTTTGTCTCCCTGAAGAATAAGTAAAAACAACTGCACTTCCATTCTATCTCCTAGTCTTACTGACACTTTATAAAGTTTCTTTCGAATTCCTACAGAACGAAAATGTCTCAGGGATAATTCTACTAATGAAAACAAGTGAAACATTTTTTCTGGCAAAGTATCACTTTGTTTGCCCACATTTTCAAGGCTTGTAACTGATGCCGACTTGGTCCTTTGTCACAGATTTCTGTTTACTGGTTTCATGGTTAGAATCACCTTAAAACACGGTATAGCTTTATTTTATTACAATTTTTACCCTTTAATTTAATTTTTCCTTTTTTGTTTGCTTTTAATCCTGTATTTTCATTTTCAAGCAATTATTATTTTGTTTAATAAATATTCGGATGCTTGAGAGAAGAGACTGTCTTGTGATTATTCATTATTTATTTAACTATAAAGAAACTATTACAATTTCAGAACCTAATTTTGATAAATTACTATGGCGAGATGCCATCACGTTCTGTAATGATTATGTCATGGTATCACACATCAAACAGGAGTTGGATGTGTTCCGGAGGAAACGGCTCACTCGCTGCTTGTATACGAGTCTACAAGATATCAACAATAAATATCTACTGGAGGACTACTACGAACATTGAGTCGACCAAATATATCCTACATATTTTCGATGGGCGATATGTCGTACAATCTGAAGGACACGGAACCAGAAGTATCCGATGTTACTCGCAGATGACTTGTACTTCTGGGATGCATGGGACTGAGCATTGTCTTGCTGAAATGTGGTATCCGGTGTTGTTTGAAGGAAAAGTATGACTTCGGCCTGTAGAAATTCCCCGATGTAGCGGTAACTAGTGAGATTTCCTAAATGTGTAGCAGCCGAGATCGCATATTGTACTCAATGGTGACCCACACCAACACATCTGCCACCCGGCGCCCACAAAGCATGCTGGCAGATTGCGCTCACCATGATAAGGTCTAACCGTATGCAGAAATCACAGGAGTTTAAATAGGGACTTATCCGTCTATCACTTAGCACGTCAGCAATGGGCATTGGAGCCTAAGGCGCTTGTGGTTCTGGGTCAACGTAATCCAATATTAAAGCACGCTTGCCGCCAGTTCAGCAGCGCTGCCGTCAACCGCCGATTAAGACATGGCCACACCGTTATCATGTTCAAGCGTCGAGCTAACATTGTGGACAACGCTGTACGATCATCATAGCCACGTAGACAAGATGCCTGTCATTGATTACATTGTGCAATCCATTACCCGATCATCACTTCGCATGGTTCTCTTCTGTCAATTGACTCCACATACACATCATTATCGTGGAGACAGCCTTGTACACGCACATATTTCACGGAATAAGAAGCCATCTTCCAGTAAGCCAACCATGCACGTCCGTTCGAACACAGTCGTCTATTTAGCCCTTCACGTCAACAAGGCATAGTGACACCACATGTTTCACGTTTGCTTATCAACGCTATAAAACCTGGACGTTGCTTAAACCACCTCTTGCGGTAATAGTTCGAACAAAGAACCGAGGGTGCTGCTGGATCCACGCATGTACCATTCCACTGGAACTGGCATATTTCCTCGTTAAACCCTGCCAGTGCAGACCCTGAGACGCGTATTTTGATTTTTTCCCCTCAAGTCCCCGAACAAGATGTTACTGAAGAAAACCTGACGGTAAACGAAGTGTTGAAAGAAATTATCAAATAATCAGTAACATAATACAGAAAGAGTAACGTAGCGATCTTCTCAGAGAATTTTTTGAATAGCAGGATTAATATATAATCAAAACTAAATAAAAACTTTATTTGATTACTATGAAATAAGAATTCTTTTGAGTTTCTTTGTTATTTTCTTTTTTAAAATATCTCTTAAATTTGCCAGTAACCTAACACCTACTCTCTCTTTCTTTCAAACTCGAATAAGGAAGATATAAACATATTAATTACTTGCATAAGTTGGACATTTTCTATAATCCAATGGTGGATAATAAGTTTTCATTATATTTCTAATATTCCTTTCAATTATAGATTTTTTTTTCTTTTCTATGTTTGAGTGCAGTTTTATATGCCTTCTATTTCTTTGTTTTCATGTTCAATAAAACATCAACAGTTCCCCAGCACGGATTCCAAATTTTGTTACCTTCCACTTGTAACAGAAGTACGGAACAATATTCAATTTTGAAACTTACAAGTTCTCTAATAATTGCGGTAACTTCTTGGATAAAGTAGTTAATAATTGTATATGATCCACGTAATATAATACTGTTACACAAAATGTATTGACTACCAAAAACGTGTGAATTTCATCTTTATTTCGACATTTTCTTAAATTATAAGGGAATTTTAGAAAACCTTTATTCTAACAATTCTAATTCTTGAATTATCATCAAGTAAACATTTTAAGTATTAACCGAACAAACATTATCTTACAAGAGCAATTCAATGCGTCAAAGGAATTGATATTTTCTCTACCTATTAAGTAAACTCTAAAAATAACTCCATAGATAATGACTTGTTATTAATCTCTTTATACAGGTACAAGTTCAATTATCATCAATCTATAGATATAACTTTTCCTTTTTCGAAATGTGTAACGTCAAACATGATTTTCACTTTTTAAAAAAAATGTAAGTAATATTTGTTTTCTTTTGAACAGTGAAGCAGCAGATAAAAAATTACTGATTAAGCATATTAAGACTGTACAGATGTAGAAAAGAAGGTAATACATTAATAAGTGTGGTCTTTATAAATTCAGCTGGATGTGTACATTGGTAACAGACAACCTTACGATAGCTCATTATTTATTTTCGATTTCTGATAGTCTGTTTGCTCCCTCAACACTTAAGACGCAGTGATGAACTTCCATTTGCACAAAGCACAAATCTTACGTGGTCAAAGGACACTGAACAAGGGTCATTGTAGTATGTTTATTTATTTACTAGCATGAATTACCTGCTTCGCTGGGTTAAATTAAGAAAAAATAGTGTTTCGTTAGTCAGTCACTTTTTACTATTACTAAAGCGCTCCTTGATATTGGTCATTTTCGATTATTTCTATATATCCCCTCTCCTCCCCTTGCTGCGAGCCACGGCATCTGAAGCGTCACTGTTCATCTCAGCGACCAAAAAAAACGATAGACTCGACACTAATATCGGTCATTTTCGATCATTTGTAAATATCTTTCCCCTCCTTTAAATTACATGGTCAAAGTGATATGACAAAAATCATCTCATGTTCGAACTTCATCTACGTTGAAAATTAGATCGAGATCGGTCCGGTGGTTCGAGTGAAGTCACATACACAGTCACTTTTATTTTTTATTTTTTTTTTTAACATCTATCTCCCCGTCCCCCTCCCCTACGTTGCACCGTCAAAGCTAAATGATAAAAATTATCCAAAGCCCGAGCGTCATCTACGTTGAAAATTTGATCGAGATCGGTTAAGTGGTTCAAGAGTTATTACGTTTTATTTATTTTTATATACCTGTCCCCTCCCTTCCCCCTGCCATAAGGTCTACCGTCAAAGTGATATGATAATAACCAACCCAGGTCCGAACTTCATCCTTATTGAAAATTGATTAAGATTGGTCCTGTGGTTAAAGCGCGATGAAGTCACAAAGACAGTCACTTTTATTTTTATTTTTTGACATATATATCCCCCTTCCCTTCGTTGCACTGTAAAAGTGAAATGAAGGAAACATCCCAGGCTCGAACCTTACCTATGTTGAAAGTTTGATCGAGATTGGTCGAGTGGTTCAAGAGTTATTAAGTTTTATTCATTTCCATATATGTCCCCTGCTGCCCTCCCCTAAGATCTACTCTCAAAATGAAATGATAAAAAAAAAATTTCCCAGGTTTGAACTTCATATATGTTGAAAATTTGATTGAGATCGATCGGGTGGTTCAAAAGTAATTAATTCACGAGCATGGTCACTTTTATTTTTATATTTATTGATTTTAGTATATCACCCCCTCCCCTACGTTGCTCCGTAAAAGTAAAATCACAAAAATCATCCCAGTCCCGAACCTCATCTACATTGGAAATTTGATCAAGATCGGTCGAGTAGTTCAGGAGTTATTAAGTTTTATTTATTTTTTCTACGTCCCCCTGTCCCCCCCTCCCTAAGTTGTACCGTCGAAATAAATAGCTAAAAACACTCCCAGGCTAGAACCGCATCTACGTTGAAAATTTGATCGAGATCGGTCGGGCGGTTCAAGAGATTAAGAGTCACAAACATAGTCACTTTCAATCTTATAATATAGATTTTTAATCCATTTGGCCTGCAAATATGGTTCTTATTTTGTTTTGTTTTGATAGTAGCTGCCATTTTGTATAGGCGCCTGGGCGTATTTTGAACTTTTCAGAGGATTCCCTTAAACGCTGTAACTTCTTAAGTTTTAAAGATGATGAGTTCAAACCAATAGAATGGATAACATTGTATGTTCTGTGCACATCGAGACGTACTTTAGAATGTCGAAAAAAGAAGTTCTGAACATTGTTGTTGGAAATCTAGAAATGGCCATTTTGGAATGTACATTTTGAAACGAAATAAGTAAGACTCACTTTTTTTTTTTCTACATAAAGACTAGACAGTAAACATCGTCTCAAAAAAGTTTCAGATCTGAGAACAATATTTATGATATTTTTGGAAATTTTTAAACATTGTGAATTTTCGAAAATCGTGTATTTTCACCATCAAATATCTCACGAAGGACGTAAGTGAAAAATCTCAAATTTGCGATAGTTGTTGAGTTGTGTTGATTTTAGTTTAGCGTCCCTTTCAGCAGCGAGGCTATATGAGACGTGGACCTACTGATTAACGTGGAATCCGAACCACATGAGCTCCCGCCGGGAATCGAACCTGGGTCTCCCACGCCAAAGGCGCGTATGCTAACCGCTTAGCTACGGAGGAGCTCTTGCGATAGTTGTGCAGTAACAAGTAGGTAAAATTGCATTACTGAGACTTGAGTAGTTTCTGAAGCAGTAATGCATCAGAAATTCGAAGTTGTTGCAGTGATGTGAAATTAGTTATTTTAAGAGCTGAACAAATGTACAGGTTTTGTGTTGATATAGTATTTCGGGCGTACAATTTATCTACGTTTCGTCAGAAGAAGTGCAGTCAAACAGCAAGAAATTCGAGATTTGCTAGTTGTAAGAGAATTATCGATACCAGATTATATAGATTTGTACTTCTGATGCAAACACAAATCATGTTATGAATACTCACAATCAGATGAATTTACTGATTGCAGTACTCCAGTACTTCCAGAACATAGCATGTTGCCATTTGCACTTAATTACACCGTAGTCTGTATTTATGACGAGAAAGGGTGGATTGGGGAAATTGAAGACATCAATCAGGAAAATAACGATATTTTTGATCATTTTTTCATCCCTATGGCCCAAGAACCTCTCTTCAACTATCTACGAATGACAAAGAGTGGGTGCCAATCACTAAGGTTCTCCGGAAACTCAACCCACAGAGTTCACAATTTCTACAGGTCATATTTTCAATATCAGTGCCAAGCTCTGTACACAAATTAGTCAACTATTTACCTCATTGCTGTATTAACAGCAGCGCTATAGGCAGAAAAGAAAATAGACGCGTTTCGTTTTTTTGTACAAGATATGATTCATAAATTATGCACACTTTACCCATTTAACATAACTGTCGTGTTATTTTGACTTTTGCCACAACGTTTATATCCACGCCTCATGGCGCTTCATGATATTAAGTCCCAGTGAAGAAAACATTGTAACTCAGAAACTACTCGAGTCTCATTAATGCAATTTTACTCACTTGTTACCGCACAACTATCGTCTATTTTGTGCAAATTTGAGAGTTTTCACTTGTGTTCTTCCTGAGATATTTGATGAAAATACATGATTTTCGAAAATTTGCAATGTTTAAAAATTTCCAAAAATCAAGTATATGGTCCTCAGATCTGAAACTTGTCTATTATCTACTCTCTATGTAGACAAAAAATTGAAGGTGAATCTCATTTATTTAGTTTGAAAGTATACATTCCAAAATGGCCATTTCCAGGCTTTCAACCTCAATGTTCACAGCTTCTTTTCTCGACGTTTTAAAGTACGTCTCAATATGCACAGAACATAGAATGTTGCCCATTCCATTATCTTTCATATGGTTTTCGTTTAAACTCATTATCTTCAAACCTAAAAAGATACAGCGTTTAACGGAATGCACTTAAAAAGTTCAAAATACGCTCAGGCGCCTATACAAAATGGCCGCTAAAACAAAACCAGTAGGCTGAAAAATAAATACCCGTTTTCAACTCCCTGAATGTGGTACAAACTTAGGTAAAAAATTAATTTAAAAAAACTAAATTTTGTCAGTAACCATCATTAGTCGACTTCATTTGGATTGCCCCAGTTGTGTATATAAGATTTCCTGAAGAAAGTTAGAGGTAGCAAAAATAGTCATATGAAAAAAAAAAATGCCCTGTGAATATATATAGTTTATGGAATTTTATTACGCAAACGTTCATAACACTTTCCTTGTTTTTCGTGAATTTTAGATTACAAATTACGAAGATTGGCTAATGCATCTTTTCAACTCTGGAGTGTTTTTCTTAAATTCAATGGCAATTTAAGCACTCAAACTGGATTATTATGACAGCAAAAAGGAAGAGAAAGCAAATAGTTTGTTCAATAACACATTTTTTACATTTCTTTTCTTTCTTTATGAAACAATATTGGGATTTTAAGAGGGTGTCATAATTGCTCCTACTACCCTTCGTTTAAATCTACGTTTATTTTTTTCGATAGTTCCCTTTTGCAGACACATTCAACACGAAATCATAATTGGGAAAAATACCTGAGTTTAAGCCTGAGAAATGTTTGCTTTCTCTGTTTACGCTGTCGTGATGTTGACGAGTGCAATAAACTTGACATTTGCACATCTGAACACACAAATCATGCGAACTACTACAAAGAAGAGCAAAGTAAAACTGCAAATGCATTTTCACAAATATTGCTGGTCACTGCTCTGAACAGCAAATAGTAGTACATGCGAATTTTGTAGTTAAAGGTACGATGATTTAATACTGAACATCTAAAAAATAAATTCTTAAAATGAAATGAAAACTCACTTGTGAAGTCTTGGATATTAACTCCATTATATCCTGTAGTTTTTCTTTGGCACCATAAAAGAAGGGCATCTTTAGCAGATTTCTTTTCGCTACTCTCATTTTCTTCATCCTACGAATGATAAAATAGGAAAAAGTTTATTAAACAAAACAAATGCATCAAAACCAATAACGAACGGTAATTGATTGAAACTAAAATTAAAGGCCAACATTACATAAATGAAGATATCAGCTAGAGATGATTTATACTGGATAGACTGTTGTAAACATATACCAATGCAATGCTGCATTAATTTCCAAATTCCTGTTATTTTAGCGTCTCAGGCATTAAATCATTGTAGACATGCTATACCATAATATACACAACAAAATAAACATTATACCTAGGCAGTCACGACAATGTTACCATTTGCATTGCCAACATATGTAATTCCAAGTAAAAATTCGTTTTTAGATTACTTATTAGTCGAAATAAGCATAATTCCGTCACGTGGGTTACGAAAATCCGCATTATTGAGAAAGCACGTGTAAAATGCGCTATTCCTCCATGACACTGCATACTACATACACTCTTTCAATTCAAAGGCATTTTGGGTAAATAGACTAGAAGGGAGAGAGAGTGTACCAATTTCTGTGTTGGTCAGTACAGTCACCTGACTTGAACTGCTGAGATTTCAAGTATGAGAAATCAACGAATACTTACCGGTATATGCTGCGAAATCTAGCAAAATAAAATTCAGTAAAATTTCTTTCAGTTAGACATTAGGTTCCTTTGGAAGCTGTTCAACCGACAGAGATGTCTTAAGATAAAGTGCTTACAGCTTATATAACATAGAGCTGCTTTCAATTTCGCAGACAGGTGTTAAACCAGAAGAATGTTTGACATCAACACGTTACAAGTTCAGGTGTTTTACTGCAGCACTGTCACAGGATATTGCTGCTAACAGTCATACACTGAAGTATGCCAACGAGTAATTAACCATGCTGAAATGACTTCATATATGCATTAGCTTAATGTCCACTTAATGTAATATTAATAACCAGATTCAATCAACATATGTATATTTTAACGATCCTCAATCCTTTTTTTTTCTCCTTCGTTGGTAAGCAATATACCTGCTCTAAAATTCTCCCGCATTTGAGACAAATATTTCAGCACAGTGATACAGTTTTCGTATTAACATATCATCTACGTAACCAACAGAGGCAGTCTTACTCTACCTTCTACTTGCCGTTACATACAAAAGTTATTTGTAAGTCTTGCAATATTCTGGTACAAAACATACTTGTAATGTATTTATTACAGTGTAATGAAAGTAGGTTAGCATTCAACGTATAGACAGTTGGACTATCTGCAGCGGCTTTCCTGCCAGCTCCTCCATTCCAAGTTGATATTATGTATTGTTCTTAGAGGCAAGAAGTCAATCACTGCTGTTTTCACTTGCTGCTGGTTCGTGAAGCACCGTGACTTCAAAAAGTGCTTCATGGGGCGAAATAGATAGCAATCCGATGAGGCAAAGTCAACATTATATGCCGTGAATGATCTGACGGGGCAACGTCAACATTATATGCCAGGAGTGATATCAGTTCAATGCTATCAAGTTCTTTTCGAGCAAAGTGCGGTTTTTAAGTTATCCTGTTGCAGAAGAGCTTGTTTTTGGAAGCTGGCCCATGCTCAAGCACTGCTTTTGTTCATTCATGTTTCCGAAAAACATCTATCTTTTGTCTCATTGATAATCCATTTCAGGAAACGCACATCACGCAGATTTTGCAGCAGCTGTCAGCATACAAGCACTCTCCTCTGGGCTTCAGCTGGGGTCAACTCATGTGGTACAATACGGCAACTCCTAATGGTTATCTCGACTTCGTGACGGTGACGCACTACAGTGGACTGGAACATGACGAATTTGTTTGACAATCATCTGCTGGTGAATGGATTTTCCTCAATGGCGTGTAGTATGACCTTAGAATCTGTTATTCTTGGGCAGCTGGACCGTGGCTGATCTTTTGACATTTTTACAACCAGCACAAAATGCCTGGAACCAACGAGTTGCTGTTCTTTATGTTCACTGCATTTTCCCCTTTCATATGACAAATGTTTTGGGTTACTCCCACAGCATTGTGCCCAAGTTCAAAGTTATACAGTAACAGTTTACGTGTCAGAGACTGTTGAGCACTCCTTGTCAATGAATGAATGAAAAAAAAAAAAAAAAAAAAAAGCTGAAGATACTGACGAAGAGGCGGCATCTGCGTTACACTAATAGCAGACTCCGATAGTCCGCTTTCCACACTGCCTCGTGGCCCCGTTTGATCTTACGATTCATCATGGGGTATATAAACACGGCTATTGTTTGGGTTGTGGAAATATTGGAGGACTTAAGACTTTTGTAGGGCAATTTATTCTGAATGCCGTGTTAAAGAAAATCATCGTGTGTCTTCTCTTTTCTATAGTTGTCAACATCTGACTTTTTCAGTTTCTCTTTCAAAATTTTCTTCTTTTCTGTCCAGGAAACACTCAGGATTCCATGCTAACACCACACTTCGAAATGTTCCAACTTTCCCCTCTTTATCTTCCTCAGTACGCAATCAGGGGCATCATTTGAGGACACAAGAGGGACAATCGCTCCCCTTGAGTTTGAGAAAAGTGCACACTTTAATCAATAATAGAAACGCGAAACTACTTATATGGGAGATCTTGCCCTGCCAAGCAAAACCTCAAATAACAGCACTAGTACCCATGCCTCTAAAACTGTAACACTTTTAATGAAGAGCTTGATGAGTTTCTTTACTTCCATCAAAATATTTTTGGATCTTTATCCTCCTGCAAAATGCTTGTTTCTTTTGTATTCGTGATGCCATATCTTGGATTTATTTTTTCGTTTATCTAATCACACTTCCCAAGTACGGGAACATTTTCACATCATCTATCTTCTTCTCTTCTAAGCGAATATTTGATTAATCTTGTCCTAAGTAATGTATCACTTTTTGACTCATCCTATATATTACTGACCAATCAACTTCGTAAGTCGATTACAAACAGGGACTTCATAAACATACTCGCACATTGAATGTTACCACATAAAACAGCAGCACATGCTGCAATTAGTTTTCAAGCTATATTATATACCCTACTGTTATAGTTTTTTTTTTCTTTTTAATAAGGCATGTTCCTTTCGCAATATTTTTTTTTCTAAAACGCCATGCTCTTAAATTCTCTCATTCTTGTCTCAAAATACCACCACCATTTTTATCAGTAAGTTATTTCATAGTAACAATATTTCCTTTTCATTTATCTTAGTTACTATTAATCACTGAATTAGTTAAGTTATAAATGAATGATTGTGTAATGTCAAATGACAACAATTATGTCAACAAAAATGATAACGAGTACAAGCTTCGATTAATACATTCTTAATTATACGGTTTTTACATACATAGTATAGCAAATCCAAATTTTCAATCAATTCCTTGGGGGCGCACGGTGGCTCAGTGGTAGAGCGCTCACATCTGTTGTGTGGGGTCCCTGGTTCGATCCCCGGTAAGTTTGTGATGGACATCATCGTGTCCGTGGGTTCTCTCAGGATACTCTATTTTCCTCCCATATCCTCATTCCACCGATTCTTCCATCATAATTTACTTGCCTTGAGCATACTTCGTGGGACGTTAAATTAAAAGATTTCATTTTATTTTTTCAATCAGTTTCCCTGCTCTAGCTTTTCAGTTTGCCTAGCCCTTCCAGAGAGCTCAGGGCGAAAGAAACTTACCACTTTACCACTGGATAACTGCCTTAGTGACCCAACCTTGTTGGGTTAGGGTAGCACTAAAACCAGGGGCGGTCTGGCCAGGTCGGCAGGTCGGCAATTGCCGAGAACCCCAGAGCTCTATGGCACCCAGGAAGAAAACTATACATTTTGGTTGGTATTAAAAATGTTTACATACATCTAGATACTATTCCATTGCATTCAAGCATAGGATGTGTGAAAATTATTTCAAAACTGTAGGGCTATACCTCGTTTACACTAACTCATATTTGCGAGAAGCATTAATATAAACTTAACTTGCGGTACACACATTTCATTGATATTCTGAAAGAAAAAAAATTGTGGTGGACTGTTGAAATTTAGTGGTGCTCAGTAAACAGCGACAGTGCAAGCGTTGGAACGCACCGGAGCCCCCTGCTGAACCAGTTTATTACTCCGTCCTGAAAATTTATATTGTTATTCATTTCTTGTGTATGAGAAAGAATTATTGTGAATTTTAAATTACTAACAATTTTTGTACCATTATTTTTGTCTGTTTTGGTGCGTTCCTTTCAATTGTCAATATACATGTAACGTTGAAAATATTTTTAAAAAATCGCTGATAAGTATTGTGTTTAGCTGAATGGTTAGAGCGCGTATATATGGTGCGCATGCTCCCGGGTTCGATTTCCGGTGGAGACATTCAAAAATTTCGGTGTTGACCCAGCATCGTGATGACAATTTGGGAGCTACCTGAAATTAAGCGGTAGCGGACTCCAGTCTAAAAATCCGGCATTAAGAACTTTAGATGTCGTTGCGCTAATTATACATTCCTGAGTTTGAAGTAAGTCTGCTGCCAGGCCATAACCCTTCGGAGCTGTTGTGACATGGAGTTCAGAGCACTTTGAGTTTCTGCTTGACAAATCAAAAATTTATGCAATTGTCATAAATAGTATTTTAGAGGATGTGGATGATGTAAAAGTTTCGCTGGACTTCAATGAGAAGAGAATTTCGAAGAAGAAAAATTTGCCTAGATGAAGTTTCAGTACTCCAATTCAGACATTTAAACTAATCTATTTCCGTATTATTGATGGTGCTGACTCAAGTTTTGAAGGAAAAAAAAGATTTAATCCAGAAAATGTTATTTTGAAAGATTCTTCATGGCTTCATCCAAAAATGTTCCCTGAAACCGCAGACATTGACGAATTTCCAACAGAAGTCATACGCACCATTTGTCACCTAACCAAAGTTGATAGAAATGTACTTACAATAGAGCTGAAATAGTTTGCTGAGTACTACGACAGTTTTGTCAAGACTGAGTGGGATAAAAATGATGAAATAGAAGACGAAGAAGACAATGACGGTTCAGAGTCAGAAGACAAAGAGAACTATGTTAACTCCTCAGTGAAGAAGAAATATCCTAGATCAGCGTTTCCCAACCTTTTTCAACTTGCGGCACACTTCAGGGTAACTTGAATTCTCGCGGCACACAATTATTATTATTATTATTATTATTTGAAAATATAAAATACTGTAGTATTTTTTTCTGATTACTGACATCCTTCTCACAGAGAAGAAAGCTCGACCACTGTTTTTTCCACGTGGTAAAATCATTATGCTTATTTTTCATTCTAATTTAAAAATAGAAAACAATTGAAATGAAATATTGGACTCAGGTTTTTAAAACTAAGCTTTCTTTTTCGCAAACTGTATCCAACCTTTCATTAAGAAGAAGGATTACTAAATAACGAGCGAGCAAACGAATCTCTTTTACAAATATAGGTAATTCGTATGCGTGTTTACTTTGCCGGAAGGATTGAATAATATTTTAAAATTTCAAGTTACGAAATAGTCTGCAACAATAAAGAAGGAATAAGGGTCATAACAATGATAAATACTTAAAAAAAAATAGAAATGTACAGAAAAATGTTCTACAGAAAAGTAACACAGTATGAAACTTTAAATTTTAGATTCATAGTAATAATGTGAAATACAAATATACCTTTTTCTCTATGTCTTGCAATTTGATTGTTATAGAATTAATTATTTTGTTTCGATTTCCTTGCGGCACACCAGCGTCCCATTCGCGGCACTCCACTGTGCAGCGGCACACCAGTTGGGAAACGCTGCCCTAGATGCATAGCATGTGCCTTTAACATTCTTTTCGTGCTGTCACAATCTTGAATTTGGAGAAGATGGCGTCTAAGTAGATGAGTATAAGGGAGCTCTGCTCTTAGTTATTTATTACTATTTTACTTATAACAATTTTTACTTCAGACAATTTTTAGTTTAATACAATCTTAAATATGCTTATTACAATTTAAATATGCTTGGCGACGCTTCTCCTCCTTTATTACAACAAAAAGTGTGAAAAACAAATTCACTTATAACCGGCCATCGTCCATCTTGGACGGGCCATTTTGTAAAACAAAATTTAATTGATAACAATATTTAGTGATAAAGTCGACTGGGCTGCATGCATAAGCCGCGACTAAGAATAATTATTATTCCTTGCAAAATCTGGAATTTTTACCAATCTGTATACAGCTTACAAGTTTATATTAACGCAAATACATTACACACACAATTAATTATGCCAGTGATATATGGTGTTTATTGGCCAAACATTCCAGACAATAAGCAATCATCATAGACTGGAGAAATATGATAGTTATCCTTCACTTTTCATTATAATTTGGCCTTGAAACAAACGCCTGACAGATATGCAACCCGTGTATGCAATTATGTGGTGTTGGAATGTATAATACGTAGGATACGATGCCTTAGATTTGTTTTTTTCTTAATTTCAACACTTCCAATGTACCCGTAAAAATGTAATAAAGTAATAATGGCCATGTTTTAAAAAAAATCAATTAGAACTGGACAATCTACGCAAAATTTGCAATCGATCAGTGAAAAAATCTTTCTAGAGCCTCTAGCTTCCGAGATCTCATTGTCCAAAAGACTGGCCATAAACATATAAACGTCCACAAACTTAGAGTTTAAAAGAACTCCAAAGATGGCAGCACAATTAATTTGCATTGATTTTGGAGAAGGCTCATTAAAATACACAATTTTGAACAATAATTTTAAAAAATAAAATTTATTAAAAAGATCTATTTAAATAATTTATTTAAAGTACATATACTTTTAAAATCACAAATAACCGTAAATCAAAGGTTTGAAATACTAAGTTAGAGATTGGAGCGCAGGCGTTTTTATTGCTATTGTAGCATTTTCATAGATAGATTTTTATACGCCTATGCAAAATCACTATTTTGAAGTTTGAAATAGCCTGTGTGTTGTAGAATGTAATAAAGTATGAAAAGTATAAAGTATTCCTAATAGTATTTATTGGACACTTATATAATTAATCAAGGTAAAGAAAATTTATTTTTAAAGAAATATGGTAGAATTTATGTAATTAGAAAGCATACGCCTATAGGGGTTTGCTATTAAAATAAAACCCCTATAAAACAATGTGGTACGTAACTTTACTTAAATGAGTCAATAATAATAGAATTCAGTAATCTACGAAAGTGGACATTTTATAAAGGGGGCACTAATAGCCTCCTGCAGCCGAGGACCCCAAGCGATGCCAGACCGCCCCTGGCTAGAATCTGCCTTCGGATAAAACACTCAAACATAATTAGAGTATTTTTAATAGTGATATATGAAGTGTAGCACGTTAAATGCTATCCTTTTAACGCGGGCTTTAGAAGAGAGAGAGTGAGGACAAAAATGGTATCTGAACAGAAGAGTATACACAAGGGTCGAAGTCTACTAATCACTTATATATAGAAAGTAGATTTCTATATAGTATATATATATATATATATACACTATACAGAAATCTACTTTCTAAATCTGATATCAATGGTCCAATATTTTTTTTATGCACAAGTAGGTGGGCGTAATGAATACCTTCGAACCTATTTATGCCTCTTCTCGAAAAAAAGAAAAGAAAAGAAAAGAAAACAATCAATGTTTTAATACTTAAAGAAATCGGGGGTCCCCTTATAAAGGAATCATCCTGTTGTTATGAAAGCACTTAACTGTCGAAGAACGATCTTGTATGACTCAGATTCAGCTCGTCTTCTCTTACGGGCAGATAGAACGTGCTCTGTTTGGTAATGATAACACATACCAAGAAGCTCAACAAACCAGCTATACTATTATTTTCTCGGTCATGCAAAACAACAGCGAAAAACGGAACATAAAATTACGGATGTTGGCCAGAAAAAAAATAAAAATAAAAACGCTCTTGATCTGAAGAAAGAAAAAGAAATATTGCGCAAGTCATGTCATATCAAATGATGTTGATATTATGATGCCGATTGACAGCTTCACATCAACTGAATTTTAAATGAAAACAGAGAAATGAGGAATGTTAATGGTGATGGAACAAATACAATACATGAGTTTGTATGTAACAAACTATCTCGCACGTGCTTTCTTGTCACAACTATTAAACGCTTAAAGCAATACAGCCTATCATATTTGTTTTACCTGCATGCATTTTTAGCTAAGTTTCTTTGTTGTTCAGGATTACTCTAGCAATAAATAAGGCTTTGCAAAATGTATATGAACCCCAAACTACTAATCCAATATAAATAAAAATTGAAAGTTATCTTGCTTGTGGCCACATCACGGGAAAACGGATTAACTGTTCGAAATTATTTTTAAACTGCGTATCCTAAGGAGAAAGAGGAGTGTTTGAAATTCATGCCTAAAATAGTGTGTCTTACGAGCCAATCAAATTAGGAAGATGAACTCGGCTTAAAAATTGCTCATTAAAAATACTGACAATGTCAGAACATTTTTTAATCGTTCTAAATTATTCTGAATTATTTTAAATTACTGTACTTTGACATGCGTATTCTAGGAGAGGAAATGGATAAAAGTTTAGCAAAGAAAATGGCTGCTTTCTTTCAAATGAACTTTTCAACATGCGAGTTTTTTTTTTTTTTAATTTCCTTTCCTTTTAAGTATGCATCCTAAGAAAAAAAAAAAAGTTCAAATACGTTCTATAAACCTATTCCTCTCATGTGAAACACGGCATTTCAACTAGTATATTATAAAGTCTCACTATCCTGTGAATCTCACTGTGCTTCTACTATACATACAAAATCGTAATACACTGAAACTAGTTATTGGTATTTTAATATCTTCTAATACTACAGGATTTAAAAACCGGAATTCATCTCCGCACAAGCGAAAGTTCTCCACTTCTTTTTTCTGTGCAACCTAATTAGAGTTGCTTATATCTGCCTATCCAGCTTAACTGTCAAATAACGATAATAGATCCACCCTATCGGTCAAAATGGGTTAGAGACAAGTTATATTAGATGATTTGGACCTTCACTTTTCTGAATGTAGACCACATACACCAAGTGATATAAATTGAAGCAGAGGCTGTGATAAATGAATAGTAGCAATAAATGTTTGAAATTATGAATTTTCAAACATCATCATATCTTCAGAACTGAAAAATGATAGATTGCGAATCCTGGAGGATAGGTGACTTCCCTTATTTCTTTTGTGAATCCTGGAGGATAGGGGAATTCCCTTATTCTCCCATTAAAGTTACTCGGGTGTAAATAAAGTAACCACTATGGTCACAAGTTTTCAAGCTAATTACAGTAATTTATATGCAATTAACGTATTTCACATGTAATTAATCAGCCAACTAATGGTATGGAAAAATACAAAATCACATAGTTTAATAATCATTGGTACTCAAATATGTGAACTCTCTATATGGAAGTATCCTAGTGCAATTTTTTTAGACTCTGCCTCTCTCCCCCATTACTGATTATGATTATTTCGCATTCTGATGATTGGTAACATGAAAGGGTTATATTTAACATCTATCCTACAGTAATTATTTGTCTATCCTTGACATTATCTAGATATTTCGTTCTTATCTTTTAATTCTTCTTTTCTTCTAGCATCTAATTCACCCACTTAGCATGGCAAATTAAGTGAGCAATAAAAACATTCTTTATCCTATGAGATTTCCAGGTATTTGACAGCGAAAAGAGAAGTGTGGAATATGAACTTCCCATATATGGAGAATTAATCCCGTACAAAATAATAATAAACCTTATGAAAGTCGTAAGTATTGTCTATGTAAAGTGATTACAGTTCTTTATACTTGATTATATTCTTAATATGAAATTCAAACTAAGGGAGCATAAGCTGAATTATGAAAGTATAATACTGAATACCCAGTTATTAAGGATGTGAAGAAAAAAAAATAACTGTGGTTTGGTCTCGCTTTGGTTTAAACGTTCACATTGTACTAATCAAGTTCTTCTCACTGCACATTGGTGTTATGTATATCATGACTTAAGGTATATTCTTCAGCTCTGTGGCGTTATGGGAACTATTTGAAGCAGCTTATATACAAATCACCAAGTTAGTTTTAACCATACCTGAAGCCTTTCTGAATAAATTAGTCCCAGTCCAACACCAAAACCCATTAATTTACAAACAGCTTACACGGAAAGCATGTGTTCAAGGAAGTTTCTTAGCTTCTGCGTTTACAATAAATGGTCACGCCCGAACATGGTTTAATTCTGCATATGGATTCTGTATTTTAGCATTGCTTACTGGCTATAAAATAAACATTACTGTATAACGCACTTTTTTTTTTTTTTCATTTTGTCAACTTTTCAATCTTCAATAAACTTAAATTGTATTCATGACAAGGTATTTAGCGGCTCAACACGGGTTTTTCGTCTCATAAAGCAAAGTCTTTAAAGCGATGTAGCTAAATTACATGTTCAAATATGATGAAAAAAGACCAGTCATTGGCGTTAACAAGAATACAATGGCATAGAGAAGAGATGTATGAACAACCGACAGTCGGGAACGTTCAGAGCAGGGTCGTCTTCGCTTTGCCAGGCAATTATAAAGAACCGTGTTGCCCCGAAGCTTCCACGCACTCCAAAATTCCTATCCCCTGGCTGGGAGGTAATCTAAAAATGACCTTGAAACATCATTACAGCATTTTTGTCTCATGTGGCAAGGAAAAGAAAAAATGTCCTGAGATATCCTTTTCCCTTGTCTCTCATGTCTTTTACCTCTGTCGGCTGCGAACAGTGCCCTTTCAGCTCTCTTAAAAATGCACGCACAGTATGTAATTCTAAGTTACACAGAGCATAGAACTAGGAAAATACAATATTAGTTATTGGTTTTTGATAATTAAGTTTATTTATACAATGTATTTTGATATTTATTATTTCGATCAGGCAACTGAAGAACAATTTGAAGTAAGGAACCCCGGTCTAGAATAACGCAAATACAGCGACAGAAGCCAATGTGCTAATTATACATCTCCGAGTTAAGAAGCCGTTCGGCCAGTCATAGTCGTTCATGGGCTGGAATTCTACGGATTTTATTTCCTTAGTTTTGATTATATACGGTACAACAACTCTAACTGTAAGGTTCAGTGTCGCCTACTAGTTTTTTTTTTTTTTTTTTATGTCAATTTGCAAAAAATAAATAAATAAACTAGATTTAAAATATAGATCATGCTGACATTAAATTGTGGGGAATTAATGACTAAATACTTCGAACCTAATTAAATAGTTTGTCATTTCTCAAATTAGGTTTATCTGATAACGCTAAGACCTCCTCTGATAACTCCAACGTCAAATGTTTGTAGATCTATTCCAATGGCATCTAATGGATATAAACTTCTAAGAAAATGTAATTGATAAGTTTTATCGTTATGTATATTGACAACGTTATTTACTTACGGGTAGTTTATTTAAAAAACAAACCTTTACGTTCCCTTTGTAAATAATTCAGTTATGAATGCCTTCCACAGGTATAAATAGTGTTATTTTCGAAGCTCCATCTTTGCATTTTTGAACATTATACAAAGGGGAGAAACTACAGATCTAGAATTTATATTAGTCCACGAGATCGAAACTATTATGAAATGTAGTTAAAAGTATTTTTCGGGGTACTGCTGATTGGTCAGAAAAAACAGGCGAAAATTGAACTTTTATTCTCTCGTATGCTAGAATATCATTATTGCTAAACTTAAAATTTCTTCCACATCCTGAAAATTCACTTCGTAGTACATTATGTCTTTCACAAGCATTAATAATGTCAATATTACTCAAATGCACTTGTCATGTTCATCATCATCCCCCCCCCCCCCCCCCTCCACACACACACACACGATGAAACCCTGTTCTATGTACACGATTACCGTCGGCATCTTATACATTTTTTATTCGCAAATTTTTAGTTCTATTGGAAATTGACTTAAGCTATATGTATTTTTGATGAAGTGTTACCTTTACTTAACATGTAAACACTTTATACTTTTACGCAAATACTCGTAATAAATAAAAAGTGTTTTAAACTTGATAAAACATGTTTATAAAAAGCTTGTAGGATATATCTCAAGATTGTATTTCTTAGATATAATGTTTGCACTCATTTCGATTAATATTCACGTTTTATGTACATAATATATACAAAGCACAATTTCCTAAAGTCCACCTAACCTTTAATTTCATCCATACAGTGTGTCCAAATTAAATTGACTGGTTGATTGATTTGTATTTACGTTCTTTGTCAGCGCTGAAGCTATAAAGGACAAGACCTACAGCTTAAAGATGGGATCTGAACCACTATGATGAGAAGGATGTTCTTCCGTCGGAAATCGAATCCGGGACATCGTACATCAAAGGCACGCGCTCTATCCACTACGATTAGGAAAGAGAGTGTATTCCAATGCATGACTTCGTACACAGGAATAATGAATAGTGCTCATTCTTTCTTGGTGAACTTCCAAAATGGAATCAGCTCACGATAACCCTCTGGTTAAGTCGGATAGCACAAAGCATTTTGCGCAGGGGTTCAATGAAATAATCCGACGAAGATCATTACCACGCGAAATCAAACATCACAAAAGTTAAGAAGCCGACATTGTGTTAAATCAGCCCACTTTGGAAGCCAATCGTCAACTATCGACGAAAGAATGTCCATAACCGTGCTATCAAGGAGCCGAAAAAAAAAAAAAAAAAAATTAAATGCCTATCTATTAAACCCGGCCTCAACATTCACAAACAACGAATTAATGGAAAATCCAATGGAAAATGCAGATATTGCATAAGCAGAGTGAAGGCTATTATAAGCAAAATATCAAATGGGTGCAAGGTAGCTTGACGTGAGTCACATTTTGATGTTGGCAACTAGACATTCTCTTCTCTGACGAAGAGATTAACCATAAGAACATGCGTTACTGGAGATAAATTCAAATTAGATAATGGATTCTCCAATCAATCAAAAGAAAAACGCGAGTGAAAGTCGTCGTATCCTTATAGAAAATTACGATGACAATGTTCTAACGCAAGACCCGTGTGTGCCTTGGTTTAGACGATTTAAAAGTGGTGATTTCGACTTGAAAGACAGAGGTCCCCGAGCCAGCCAAAACAGTCCAAGACGCCGAATTGTAAGCACTGCTGGAAGAAGACGATACGCAAACTCAACAATAAATGGCAGAGAAGTTAAATATTGGTCACCCAACCATATCTCATCGTCTTCATGCCATGAGAAAGATCCAGAAGGCAGGTACCGCATCATCTCAATGACAGGCAAGTGGAAAAGCGAAAAGCGGTGTGTGAAGTGTTGCTTGCTCCTTACATCAGACAGTGACTGGAGACGAAAAATGGATCTATTTCGAGGTCCCAAAACGCAAAAAAGTAATGAGCTGACCCAGGACAACCATCCACATCGACCGCAAAAACCGAATCACTTCGGAAAGAAGAGATTAGGCTGCAAGACACGGAAAAGTGATTTTGCAGCAAACAACGCCTTATCACACACAGCAAATGACGTCAGAAACACAACTTCCATATATAATTGTAAACTCCGCCGTACTCACAAGACTTAGCCCCTTCGGACTACCACTTGTTTTTATTGATGTCTCATACACTTTCCCAGCAACACTTCAACAATTACGAAAATTTCGAAAGAAAAAAAAAATGGCATGCTGACTGGATCATTTCAAAATGTGAACGACAGCTGAGGAAAATGTATTGCTGGCAACGGCGCAGACTTTGAATAAAGAATTTGTTACCTTTCTCCCAAAGTAAAATTGTTCCCTTAGCAATTATTAACCGGCACACCTGGTGTATATTATATATCCAGGATGGTAAGAAACTATTTGAACAAACTTCGGGAGCTGATTCCTGACACCGAAACCAGCAAGAAAGTTCTCTGGAACTTTGATCAGTGAGGGATAGTTTCGGTAATATAAGGTGCCCAAAGAGTGGGAAAATGAACTTCAGAGGTCTCTAACTAATATAAACCGTAGAGAGTGCGATTTAGAACATGACACTCGAAGTCATACCTGCTCGATTGAAAAATGTATGTTTCAAACCACCACAAGATGTGTGCAAGGGATTTCCCAAAGGAACATAGGTATTACTTGCCAGATTATAAGGAATCCGTAAGTTCCTTTAGGGAATCCCTCGCACACATCTCGCGGAAGTTTGAAACATACATTTTTCAATCGAGCAGGTATAACTTCGAGTGTCATGTTCTACACCGCACTCTCTACGTTGCGTTTTCTTTTTTCTTTTTAAATTACAGCCCTCTAAAGTTCATTTTCCCACGCTTTCGGCACCTTATATCGCCGAAACTATCCCTCACTGACCAAAGTTCCAGATGACCTTTTTGCTGGTTTCAGTGTCGGGAATCGGCTCCTGAAGTTTGTTCAAATAGTTTCTTATAATCCTGTATATTGCTTTTGAGGCGTCCCTCCAACTACTCGCCTGGGGTATGTGTTCCGCTTCCGCCCCCCCCCCCCCAGTTGCGGTCCTGCTTACTGAATGTATTAAAAGTAAAAGTAACCCTAAAAAAGCATGCAACATCAGTATTAAATATTGACCAAGCAATTAAACTAACTAATTACGACTATTTATGCATTTCTTGGACAGAAGTCAATAATAGTCTGCAGTGTAATCCTGCTGACACGAGATTTCTAATCGGTATTTGATTATATAGATTGTCCCAAAAGTCACCGAACCCGATGTTCAAGAACGTATAATTAAAAAACTAAATGGAATGAGAAGGAACGCTCTTTGTAACAGAAAGCCCTCTATATTGAGAATATTTTCAGACAAACATGTTTCTTGCCATGCATGATTTAATAATAAACATTAAAAATGTTGCCAGAGTCGGATATTTTTTTTTTTTTATTTTTTTGCAAATCAATCATACTGAATCACAGAAGCCATACCTACCCGTAAAATTTTTCATTTCTCAATACTACCAAACAATCTGGATGCCCATATATTGAATTTGACAGAAAAAGTACGTTGATGAAGTCTTACAAACATTGCACACGTGTATTATTGAGCTATTCACAAAATCCATGTTTTTACAATAATGTGAACCACGCTGACAACACTGCTGCTGTCAAGTGTCACTGACAGATGGTTTGGGCTCTAGGTGGCACACTAAGGCGCTTTTAATGAAAAAGAAGAAAGTTGATTTTTTTAATGAAATATCTGATAACGTACATACACCTTGCAACCTTGAAATTGACAAATGACTACAAATCACATGAAATGTTCAAAGTGTTAAAAATGTCGACCATTTTCTTGGATACATAAGTTCGTACGTTTTATCATATTTTCGGACACCTTTCTGAGGGTTACAGCACCGATATTCCCAATTTCCTGTGTAATGTTTCTTTTCATATCCTCCAAAGTCCTGGGTTTATTTTGGTATACTTTCCCCTTTAACCCCTCAGGAAATAGTCAGCAGACGTCAAATCTGGAGAGCGACAGGGCCATAAATACTTGGAAATCACACAATCGCCAAAAAATTCGCGCAGCATACGAAGTGAATCGTTGGATGTGTGGCAAGTTGCTCCATCTTGTTGCAGCCAAGCATCACGTTCATCTTCTTCCACGAGAGTAACGAATTGCATTAGGAGATCCCCGTACACAGCAGCATCCACTGTTGTCCGATTTTTTGGAAGTGTTTATACAACTAGTGTGGATTTTCTGTGGACCAGAATCTCGAATTCTGGCCGTTTACATAGCCTTCTAATTGAAACCAAGCTTCGTCGATTAAAAATAATAATAATAAAAACGATATTAAGAACATTGACATCACTTCTGATTATTAAAGATTGGAACCAACAACAGTAACGCAACCGTGATGCAAAATCACCTCTTTCAATTCATGCACAACATGTACTCTATATGGATTTAAAAATTTCAGTTTTCGTACAGCCCTGTGTGCAGTTGACTTGCGTAAATCACATTCTGAGGCGAGCTTCCTACCTGACTACTTTGGTGATGGCACAATTCTTTGTTCAACACGCAGCATAATGTCAGCCACCAAAACAGAGGGGAGTCCTGAACGTAACCTGTCTGCTACTGATCCAGTTTCAAGAAACCTTTGAACTTGGGAAAAAATGCTTGACCTATGGTAAAGGAGTTTGGGAACTTTACACTAAATGCTTCCCTTACACCAGAATATAACACTGTCCGGAAGTATTGTTTCACAATATACACTCTATCCTGCGTAGAAAAATTCATTTTGAAAAACAAAGCACTTCAGCGCAAGTGGACACCATCACCTATAGAACAACGAACAGTTAACTGTATAGCAACTATTTTAGGCACATGAAAATAACAATAATAATAAATAATCGCTACATTTCAGGGTTGCAAGGTGTATGTACGTTATCAGATATTTCATTAAAAAATCCACTTTCTTCTTTTCCATTAAAAGTGCCTTAGTGTGCTAGCTAGAGCCCAAACCCACCTGTCAGTGACACTTGACAGCAGCAGTGTTGTCAGCGTGGTTCACATTATTGTAAAAACATGGATTTTGTGAATAGCTCAATAATATACGTGTGCAATGTTTGTAAGACTTCATCAAATACTTCAAGTACTTTTTCTATCAAATTCAATATATGAGCATCCAGATTGTTCGGTAGTATTGAGAAATGAAAAATTTTACGGGTAAGTATGGCTTCTGTGATTCAGTATGATTGATTTGCAAAAAAATAAAATATCCGACTCTGGCAACATTTTTAATGTTTATTATTAAATCATGCATGGCAAGAAACATGTTTGTCTGAAAATATTCTCAATATATAGGGCTTTCTGATGCAAAGAGCGATCCTTCTCATTCTATTGTTTTTTTTTTTTTTTTTAATTATACGGTCTTAAACATCAGGTTCGGTGACTTTTCGGACACCCTGTAGATGCCGAATCAATTAAAGGGATTAATTGAAGATTTATTTTCAAATTGCAGAAAGTGTTTCTGTGCTAAACACTTGTAAATATAAGTTAGGGGTAAAAGAGGACTTTCCGTTATGAAAAAGTTTCTAAAACGTTGGATGTTAAAGAGAACTGTCCTTATCTGAGAGTGTCTGTAAAACAAGTTTCCTCCAAAATAATGCGTATAATTTTGCCGGGACAAGAAAGTTTGTTCGTATTATGAAGGTGCTCGTTACGGGAGATTTCAACTCTTAACATCTTTAACTGATTATGGTTTTAAGTCCTCATTCTCTGGTGGATGAATTGTTACTGGTTGACTAGGTGCCATTTAAAATCAATCATTACTACATACAATGCGAGTTGATCATCTCAAAGTAAAATTCAGGGGTAAAAAAAATCAGAATTACAGAAAATAAACTGGATACCACTGGGTTGACCGAAGAAGAGAAGAACTAGTCGAATTGAATAATGAACATACAGAGGATCAGCGTGTCACAAAGATCGATAATGTTGGATTTCCCATAAAAATAATAATAAAATAGAAAAATAAATTTAAAATGTGTCTTGAATAAAAGATACATCTCGTAGCAAGACTTGTTATGGAACCTTCCCACATACAAATTATTTGAGCATATGTTCCCCACAACAGACCACCCAGAAGAGGAAATCTACTAGGAAGAAATTAGGGGTCATAATGACAGAAAAAGCAATTTCGTAAAGATTATCATACGAGATTTTAACGCCAGAATCGGACGAGAGCAAAGTATTAAAAAAAAAAAAAAAAAATCAAACATTTTTAATTTAGCGAACGAGATGAACATGAACACTTTTAAGAAGAAAATGCAGAACCCGAGAATACGTACAGTTTTGTTTTAAAAATCTTGGTCATCCACCTTGCTTTGAAAGGCCACATTTTGGCAACCGTCCAGAAATTCTAGAGATTTCAACAGGACATACAAAATCTATATTTCATTCCAACCGTGGGTAACTGTGCAGGGCGTTTCAAAGGGAGAGTGCTCAGGAATTTTTGAACAACATTGTACATTGTGAATTCCTTCTTATAGAAAAAAGTCTTACAGGAAATGGGACATGATTACACTCAAGAACACGCAAAACTACATCATATCAAACAGAAAATATGAGATTGAAAAAACTGCGGTGTTCTGAAAAGGTTAACACAGGAAGTGGCCATCAAATATCCTGTAAACAAAGCGAAGGGAATGGTTGTTTGTCAGTCATTGCAATACTCTCTCGTGATGTTTCTAGGTAACTCAGATCACTGACCATACCGTTGCCGGTAGAGGACTATTGAATTTTCTGTCAAATATTCCAGTCATCATGTTATATTATGATTACAGAATTATAAGTTGTTAAAGTTCTAAGTCTGCACAACATCCGTCTCTATTGCTGCAAAGAATTTGGAAACAGTGGCTCAGATTTATGTTGTGTTTTGTCCAACTATTAGACGCTAGCGTTTCTTAACCGCACAATACACCTAAATATCACATTTTTAAAAAAAGGTTTGATTTTGGGTTTAGTATCCCTTTCAGAAGCGAGGCTATATGAGACGTGGACCTACAGCTTAACGTAGAATCCGAACCGCATCAAAATTTTAAAGACGAGAGCTTGCACTAAGCATGTAGAAAGAAACATTCTTCAAGATCCACATAACGTATTTCAACTGGAACTAAAGAGTTGTTTATCTGTATATTCTAAAACAGCTACCGATGGTCCTGAAATGAATCACCGAAATGCAATTTTCAGATATAAAAAAAAGCAGCTTCGCTTGCTAACTCTCTGATCCAATTTTATTGCCTTATTTATTATTTCTTTTAAATAAATCGTGCATGAGTTAAATTTCACTACATCTGTATGTAACATGGTAAAATAATTGTAAAATATAATTGAATTGAATTGCAAAGAAATATACCAACTATTCATACTATAGCAGTTATCTACCTATAACGATGAGTATTGCATATACTTGTTTCACGATTCAAATATACCGGCATATTATATACGAGGGTCACCCGTATATATACGGTCCTGTCACCCGTATATATATAGGGTGACAGGAAACCACACACACACACAAATAAGAAATGAATGCTCACACGAAAATACGGTAAAAACTAAACATCAACATGGAGCACAAATGTGTAATTTCGGACCTATACCTACATTGAAAATTGGTTAGAATGATAAAATAAAAGGTCATAAATCGAGAATGAAATGTTGGGTAAAAGAATATAGGATTACTGATTCTAGATTCCATTAATGTGCCAGTGCTATGAGCAGGGACAGTGACAGGGTTAGCTTAGAAGCACGAAAAGAAATTCGCGAGGTGTTCAAGAAACAAAAGTTATAGATCAGGAACTGAAATCTGGCTCATATTACATATCCACTGATACATTAACGAAATCTAGGCTTAAAATAATCACTGTTCTTGGACCTCACTTGATCCGAATTTCGTTCTCGAGTCACGACCTTTACATTGTTTAGTAGGCCATCTTCGGTTAAGCCTTAAACTCCTAAATGATGCATTTCTGCACCCATCTTCATCTATATGTTTTGGTTTTTATATGAAGATTCATTTCCCAACTTTTGTTATTATTTTGGAACATCATATTATATAAATATAGAGGGTGTTTCAAAGCAACACCGACAACGTTTGGGAGGTGATTCCTCACACCAAGATAAGACGAAAAGTATAGACCAACTTGGGTGCACAAATGCTCTCTTTCAGAGTTACAGGCTGCCGAAAAGTTGAAAAAATGAACTTTAAAAGGTCCATAGCTCAGAAACTATGGGACCTATCGCAGTCGGGTCAAGACTTCACTTCGGAACTACTACGTGCTCTATCCAAATATCCATGTTTCAGAATCCTGTAGTACTTGCGCAACAATTTTTATAGAGGTAGTTGGTGAGTACTTCAAGTTATATGCTCGTAGCCAAACTCTCTCTACAAAAATTGTTGCGTGAGTACCTCAGGATTCTGAAACATGTATTTTTGGATATTTTTGGTGTCAGGAATTACCTTCCAAACGTTGTCGGTGTTGTTTTGAAACACCCTGTATATCATGCGATCCAGAAGTTGCGTACATCCAAATTCAATTGTCTATAGTGCTATAGCTGAAAAGTCCATTGGCTACCGCAAAATGGCACCATGGGTATTAACAACACCATACCACTAAGATGCATATTGAGTACATGCTTGCATTAGTGCTTTGTGTATCCTTTGGTGAACATATAGTTTTCCCAAGACCAAAGAGTTGTCATTGTTGAACATTATTTTGCCAGTGGATATTCTATTGCACATGTTGCAAATTTCGCAGGAAATATCCTGATGTGGCAGTACCTAGCAATTCAACTATTACGAGGGTTAATTTCTCATTTAGAACGCGGATCTGTTGAAGTCCAGAAGAGAACGGGAGACCGGCCATTTTGACAGATGCTAAAATGGCTGGGGTTAAAAATGTGGTGCAGCATTCGCCCTTAAAAAAAACTTGAAGAGATTATCAACGGACTCTCAAACTTCATATATAAGAACTCAGAGAGTGATGAAGGGGTTACACTTTTGTGCATATATGTTCGCAGTCTTCAGGAATTCAAGGAGCCGGATAAAGCTAAGTATGTTGCGCGGTGTACATGGTTTCGCTCATTTGTTAACAACCATGAAATTGTAGAGCTTGACCGTGTTTTCTTTATTGATGAGGCGTAATTTCAACTTAGTGGCTACGTGAACAGTCAAAACACTCTAATTCGGTCAACTAAAACTCCACATGTTACACGAATCTTCCTTACACATCCAGAAAATTGGAGTTTGATGTACCATATCACGTCGTCGTACAGTGAACCCCCAGTTTCGTTTAAAATACAGTAAATAGTGTTATGTATCAAAGAGATAATTTAAACAGTTCATTGCGCTTCTTGACGAGGATGAATAGCTGGTTAAAACAGGACAGTGCCACATGTTATACATCTAACGACATCATACATATCTTCCGTGAGCTTTTTTGGCGAGTATATCATCTCTAAAGGATTATGGCCACCACGATCACCCGATTTGAGTTTCTCGGATTTTTTCCTGTGAGATTACCATAACGGTAAGGTAGCAAATGATATTTAATAACAGCAATGTACTCGTGCTCCACCAAGTTGCCTCAAAAATAATAAGAGAGTTCATACTTGCATTACTGAACAGGGCAGTCATTTTGAGTATATGCTGTGGAAATATACTTTAACAAGAGTTCACATGTTAAAAATATACATGTGTTGTAGAAAATATAATATTGAATCAAATAGTATTAAGTAGTACCGCTTAATGTCGTCTGGTTTTCATTATTATTTTGATGTACACTCTTTGATCACAAATTATCTGTCGCTATGTTTATATCTGTGGTATTCTGGGGGGAAAGAGAACAACTCCAAAAACTCAATTTTCAGATATAAACGTTAAAGACTTCTACCCATTTTGTTAGTGGCTTGTGCTGGCAACAGACTGCTGTTCTTCAATATTTATATTACACATTAGTAGCAGAAAACACACAGATGTGTAATTACGCCATTAAAGTTGTCAGACTAAAAATATTTTTTTGGTGTAACTCCCGAAGACTAGTCTTTGGCTAGCTGGGGGCTCCGCCACCAGACTCCTAAATATATCTAAAAGGTAAAATGTTGTTTTAAATAACATGAGAATTTCTTCAACCCCCGTTTAGACCTCTTTTACAAACCAAAAATATTTACTTTTGGCAATTTTACTATATGTTAGTCCCGGAAGGTTACAATCATGCCAAATTTCATCATTCTAATCCTGCTGGAAGTGCCTAAACATTTTGGGATTGTAGAAGATATCCCATATAAATAACATGAGAAAGATTTTTCAGTTTCCCTTTAAACTACTCTACAGTTGGAAATTTTTATTTTTGATGATTTACTTAGGAAACGCTAATGAAAACGTACAAGCGTACCGAATTTCAAGCTTTTATTCCCATTCCAAGTACCAAAAATAAGATTATAGGTCCAGAAAAAGGCGCATTTTAATAACATGGGGAATATCTTCATCGCCCCTTTAGACACCCTAAAAATTAAAAATACTCACTTTTGGCAATTTTCCTGTTGGTTAGTCCCGGAAAGCTACAAGCATGCCACATTTCAACTTTCCACGCCAACCGAAAGTACCCATTTATTTTGTCAGTTCATGTAGTTTTCTATTCTCATCATAATCCACTAACAAGATGAGTAAAAATCTTTTAAAAGTCTTTATCTAAAAACTGAGCTTTTCCACTTGTTCGCTTTTCCACAGAAACCAGATACTTCATTCCTATTTTAATCAGCACCCCGTCCCCTGATTTCTACTCTGGTTACGGGTCTGCTAGAGAAAGAAACAAACAATAAATCTTTTTTTTTTTTTTTTTAATATGAATACTTTCATCTCATTACGATAAACTATCATATTCCGAAATTTTGCATATGAAATTCTAGGTTGTAGAAAACACTATTTCAGAAAATCTAGTTTCCTTCAATTCTCACAGGCTAAATGTCGCTTTAATTCACATAAACATGTCAAACACGTATTGAATAACGCGAGTCCTCAATTGCAGGAAAGTGTGCAAACTTCTTTTATAAAATATATTTCAGTATTGGAATAAAAAAAAAAAAAAAAAAAAGGAAATAGTTTATGGCTGTCGACTTTTTTTTTTCTGGTTTTGGCCTCTGTCCCAGTAAGGAAATATTCAAAAGTGATTTGAAGGACATTATTTTCTTTTCTCATTTCATATATACCTTATTTACAATAACGCCTACTCCGATAGGAAACGTGACATGCAAGTGAATATGTACGAAGCCCTTGAAAGGAATTCTTCAGGCCTGGCCTGGCACTCGTCCAATTATCTATTGGGAGGAAGTGATGAGCCGCATTTCTGTATTTACTTCTCCCATTTTCAGTAACCCAAACAAATCCTTTTTTATAACTACTCTGCATAACTAATACAATATCAAAATAGTAAACTGACCAATTTATACACGTATTATAGGAATTTTGTTGCATTAGAGTAAAAGGCAATGCCAAGAGTTTACTAGCATATTCAATTCTTCACTTTGGCGAACCATGTGAAAGAACTGCTTCAATTACACTGTCACTTGCCATTGGGTCCACTTCCCGAACAAAAACAAATCGTTATGACATAAGCTACTGATTGAGAAACAAATATGACTTTTGATGCAAAACTCCATGGTTTTAATAATCTTACATATTCCTCATCCGGTTTATGTGTCCTTGAATTTCTTAATGATTGTACTCAATTCTCATTCTGAGTGTTTTTTTTTTCCTCTTAAGGAAATTAGCACACATTGTCTTTCTGACAAAAAAAAAAAAAAAAAAAAAAAAATGTGGCAGTTGATACGTTTAATACATACGACGATGAAGTACAGAAAAGCAAAAAGTCAAATTACATAATAAAACAATAGAACAGTTTGAAATCAAAGGGCTTAGACAAGGAGACGTACTATTTATTCAGCTATTTAACATAGCACTAGAGTAAACAATAAGAGCAATAGACATGAACAGAAACGGAATCACGTTCAATAGAACAATACAATGTTTGTCATATGCAGATAAAGTGAATATTATTAGTAGGCAAGACAAATAGCTGATAACAGACATAGATAGACGAAGGGAGGAAGATGTTGAAGATAGGATTACAAGTAAACCAAAGTAAGATCAAGTATATGAAAAATACCACAAACAAAACAAGATCCAGAAGTGTAACAGAACTTGAATTTCGAGAACATAAATATGAAAGAGTACAGGAATTGAAATACTTAGGCGCAATAATCAACGACAATAACGAAATAGAAATAAATGCAAGAATAAAAGCAGGAAATAAGTGCTACTACTCATTGACAAACCTACTAAGGGCAAAATCCGTATCCAAATATGCCAAAATAAAAATGTACAAGACAGTTATTAGGCCAGTCATAATGTATGGATCAGAAGCATGGACACTAACAACCAAGACAGAAGAACAATTAAGAAGGTGGGAAAGAAAGATATATGGGTCTGTATGCGAAAACGGAATATGGAGAATAAAAACAAATGCAGAGTTAAAATTACTATATAACAACAGCGATACAGTAACGGAAATAAAGAGCAAATTAAGACGGTTGGAACACCTAGAACGCATGCATTATCATATAGGAGTGAGACAAATCTACAAGAGAACTTTCGAAGGAAGGAGAAGCATCGGGAAGGAGAAGAAACGGTTGGACGATGTCCTGGATGACTTAAGATGGGAATAACGCATGGAGAAGTAAAGCAAAGAACAAAGAAGAATGGAAATCTACCCTGAAGAAGGTCCAAGTCCTACAAGGACTATAGCACCAATGGGTAAGGTAAGTATATTGAAAAAAATTGAAAAAGGAAATGGTAAATTTGAACACTGGTTCAACTATTTTGTTAGAAGGGGAGCATGGAAGCAGGAATGGGAACATCATATACGAAGATCTTTATTTCTTGGAAGAGCAAAACTGCGCTGAATATGACTTACACTATTAAAATATACTCTATTGTATAGATGAATGGATTAGAGTTCAGTGTTCCTTTCAGCAGCGCACTGAAACGGCCAAATATGCACATCCAAAAAAAAGATCCTTAACTTAATAATTTTCAGATAGGAGATTGTGTATATTTAAGGAACCTAGTGTCCTTACCAAAATAGAATTTTGATGAATCGAAGTCTGCAATGTGATCCCAGGTTCGATTTCCGATGGAAAATCATTGAAATTTGAGTAAATTACAGTGATTCGGATTCAATCTTAAGCTGTAGATTCACGTCTCAAACAGTGTCAGTGCTCAAAAGGGACGCTAAATATCAGCAACTAAACCACACTAAAAATGTTCATTATCTCGAAGTAACTTTGCATTTCCGACGGATGGAACGTACTTTCAAAACTTTTTCTCTCTCCCTCAGATGATTATTTCGACTTGTAAGTCGAATTTACCAAAAACACGGATACTGTGCTGGTAAACCATAGGAAAGCAGCACAAAAACAAGTGCTGAAAATTTTTCAGGAATTGCTCGGAAAAGTTAAATCGCAGGTACTGAAACTGTTTTATTCTTGGTCCATTGTTAATCAATTACAGAACTGTTTGTAAAATTTCAAAACGAAGATATTCATTTTTCTTTTTAATAATTACTGTGTACCAACAATTAACATTACTTGCGTTTTCATTAATATGTAGCAATAATAGTAATAGTAGCACTATGGTGCTAGCCATAACGATGGTAGTAATAGTAGTACAACTCGTAAATATTACTTTGTTTACGATCATCTTATTTGTTCTAGGGATAAAATTAGGTAAAATTGTTATTTGCTGTTCCTTGAATTTTCAATGACTTAGAATACTTTGAATTTCTGAATGCATACAATGATTAGACAACCAACATAGATTTTGCGTACTTCTACCCGAATCATTCACATAATAATCGAGAAGTACAGATTAATAGTAGAGAGACAGGGTTGGGATAGCTTTCTTTTTCTTTGCTCCTTTTATAACAAAAACTGAAATAATTGACATCTGCATATATACCACAGGATGTAAGAAGGCCTATATTTGAAAAACTTTAGAAAATGAACTTCCTGCTTATTAATACAAAAATCTATTCATGCCTTCACAACTGTGGTGTGTGGGAGGGCGAAGGGTGTCTCTACCTAGAAGAATTGATTTCTTTAATGATGACTGGGAATAATAAATATTTCATCGTATATTAAAGTTTATGAGAATTCGGGAAATGAATTACGCAAAATCATTATAATACTTAGCTTCCCTTGCTGCTTTCCTAATCCTTTGATATGTACTTTAACACTGAGATAAGATAACGTTGCAGCCAATTCGTCTGCAATGCACCAGTGTGTACCAATTTCACGGATAATTTTAATTATTGATCAAAGTCTCGTTCTTTATCTCTAGACGTACGCACTAGTAGCGCATTTGACATTTTCTTTAAAGAAAAGTATCGTGTTCTTCGTTAAACATTTTTGAATGGTGGCAAACATCTGTTTATATTAATGTATTTAGATATTTTTAATGAACAAGAATTTAAACTTGGGTTGTCTTCTATAAATGTTCTTTTTATTGCAATTAATAACGAGTGTAACTCAACCACATAAGAATCCACATAAGGCATTGTCGTTATTCAGTGGCAATAAGCCCTAATGAAGCAAAATGGCCAGTTGCTTCCCCTTACATCTGCCTATATCGTAATTATTTTTCTACCTTGAAACAGCGATCCAAGTTTTCCCCAACTTGGAGGAGCAGCCAGATATGTGTTTCGTTGTCAGATATTCACGTAAAGATCCAAGCAAAGATAATCAGATCCTGGGAGAGAGAAAATTTTTTTGATATCGAGTCTCTTCCTCCCCCTCCCGGATCGGTGTTCGTGTATAGAAGGGAACCGGTCAAAACCCCCCCACAGCCAAAACTCCCACACTCAAGAAATGTCAAAACGCCCACACAAACGGTCATAACCCCCACACAAATGGACAAATCTCCCAAACGCACGAACGGTCAAAACCCCCACACTCAAGAAATGTCAAAACGCCCACACGATCGGTCATAACCCCCACAGCCAAAACCCCTACACTGGTAGTCGGTCATACCCTCCAACGGTCATAACTCCCACACAAATGGACAAAACAGCCACACATAGCAACGGTCACAATCCCCACATAAATGGACAAAACCCCCACACAAATGGACAAAACTCCCACATGCAGAAATAGTCACAACTGCCACACAAATGGACAAAACCCCCACACAATCGGACAAATCTCCCACACTCTGAAATGATCCTGGTTGCATGTATTGCCCGTGTACTTTTTAATAACATTTTTTATTCCAATTAAACTGATGTTCCAACTATTCTTCTTGGGCGTCATAAAGAGCCGCAACAAAGACGTGGAATGACTATCATTTCAGAGTGTGGGGGATTTGTCCGATTTTGTGGGGGGTTTGTCCATTTGTGTGGCAAATGTGACAATTTCTACATGTGGGAGTTTTGACCATTTGTGTGGGAGTTTTGTCCATTTATGTAGGGATTATGACCGTTGCTATGTGTGGCTGTTTTGTCCATTTGTGTGGGGGTTATGACCGATTGTGTGGGCGTTTTGACATTTCTTGAGTGTGGGGGTTTTGACCGTTCGTGCGTTTGGGAGATTTGTCCATTTGTGTGGGGGTTATGACCGATCGTGTGGGCCTTTTGACATTTCTTGAGTGTGGGGGTTTTGACCGATCGTGCGTTTGGGAGATTTGTCCATTTGTGTGAGGGTTATGACCGTTTGTGTGGGTGTTTTGACATTTCTTGAGTGTGGGGGTTTTGACCTAGACCCGTATAGAAGACAGGGGGCGCGGTGGCTCAGTGGTAGAGCGTTCACCTCTGGTGCTTGGGGTCCCGGGTTCGATCCCAGCCCCCGCCAAGTGAACTTTGTGGTGGACAAACACCGTGCTCGTGGGTTTTCTCGGGGTTCTCCCGTTTCCTCCCACTTTCTTCATTCCACCATTTTCATTCATATCTCATTATCACCGTCTCCTTTAGCCTCACCGGCATAACCGTGGGACGTAAAACTTAAAGATTTCATTTCATTTTCCGTATAGAAGACACAATTAAATGTGTAATATGTAAAATAATATGGATAGTAATCAATAATGTCTAATTCAAAACGTAAAGAATGATGCACATGATTTATATATATATATATATATATATATATCTTCCTTTGCTAGGGAAGTTATTCGGCATATGTATTTTTATGCAAAACTTCTTCCATAATGTTCCAAAAGATCCTACATTGAATATTAGCCTATTTGTTCACGTATGACTCTCGCTTCCTACTGTAAAACCAACAACATTCCTGCTATGTTATAGGCTATCTGGTCTCAATTTATTTTCCTTGTTACTGAAAAGATATACTTGAAGGAAATCAATGTATGTAAAGGACAGTTGAAATTAGCTGCGCTTCTGTATTAATTTTATTCTGTATCAAATTTAACCACAAAAAATCGCAAAAATCTATTTTAAAAAATTATATACCTATTATAGGCTGCAAACAACAGATATCAAAAGCTATTGTTGAACAAACTAGGTAACTGCAATAGTGGATATAGCATATGAAACTGGCAATTAACATTCTACCAATAACGCTTCAATGGCTATGGCTATTTCTTGAGATGTCTGTCGTGTTGAGATTGGTCAAATACTTCCTGCTGCAGACTTCTACTACGACCATTTGTATCCAACTTACTCCTTTTCATTTTATACAGTGAGTCCATAAAGTATTCGTACACTTCGTAATTTTGTAAAAATCGCGCCAGTGAAGCGCTATTTCATATGAAATGCCTGCAGAAAATAACTCTGTTGCTGCAGTATGGCCCAGACAATTTATTCCATACAAAAAATCCACAACAAAAGTATAACATTTGCTAGAAAAAAATATAAAACAACAATACACAATTTTAAGGTCCCAAACAAGTATTCGTACACCCAGCATTTCCTTGGAAGTGTACTTGTTTTTGGACGAATCTCGGTTCGCTGGCTACGCGGGTAAGGAAAGGGTAGATGTGAATGACGATAGATGTCTCGTCACTGCGGCCACAACGGTCTTGGTGCACTCACTGAACTGCTGAGCGAGTACTACAATCAACCCTGTCAACATTGGCCGCAAAGGAAACGTCACTGGAGGAGCGGAGGCTCATTCTACGCCTCCACAACAAGTGCAAATCGCTGCGGGAGATATCGGAGCTAGTCGATAGGCCACGGTCAACAGTACAAAGTGTGATAGACCGTTTCTGTGTGACAAAATCTGCGCGCAATAGGAGGAGGACTGGACGACCCCATCTCTCAGCGAGCAAGACAAGCGTGTCATATTCCGCACGATCAAGGAAAACCCCCGAACTAGTGCCCCTAAAGTTGCTGCAGAGCTAGGGCGACTCGGTACCAAGGTGTGCAACGAAACAGTCCGCAAACAGCTACGGGCCGCGGGGTACAATGGACGGACTCCCCGTAGGAAGTTTTGGGTGAACGAGAAGAACCGGAAGAAACGCCTCGCTTTCGCCAAGGAACACTTGGCAGACACCCCAAAGCAGTGGGAGTGCGTTATCTTCTCGGATGAAAGTAAATTTAACATTTTTGGATCAGACGGTAGCCAGAAAGTGTGGCGGCAAAAAAAATGCAGAAGTTGAACCTCGCAATCTGTTGCCAACAGTGAAGTATGGTGGTGGTAGTGTGCTTGTGTGGGGGTGCATGAGTGCCGCTGGGGTTGGAAACCTACACTTCATTGATGGAATCATGGACCACAAAATGTATATAGACATATTGAAACAAAATTTGGATGCTAGTGCTGCAAAACTAGGACTAGGCAAAAATTATGTATTTCAGCAGGACAATCACCCCAAGCACACAGCTCAAACTACTAAGTTGTGGCTCCTGTACAATTGCCCTAAACAACTACATACACCTCCCCAATCTCCTGACATGAACCCAATTGAATATTTGTGGAGTTATCTTGAGAAGCAGATTAGAAAAAGAGTGATTTCTAATGCGTGTGACCTGAAAAATGCTTTGGCAGAGGAGTGGGATAAAATTCCATCCTCAGTGACTGCTAAGTGTGTTAAAAACGTCCCCAAGAGGCTGCAAGCAGTTATCAAGGCCAACGGTTATCCCACCAAATATTAGAATAGTGAAAACGGCTGTGATAGTGATGATATGTGAAAAAAAAAAAAAAAACTGACTGTACGAATACTTGTTTGTGATCTTAAAAATGATTTATTTTTGTTTTGTAATTTTTTCTACCAGAAATTTTATTTTTGTTGTAGATTTTTTGTATGGAATAAATTGTCTGGGCCATACTGCAGCAACAGTGTTATTTTCTGCAGGCGTTTCATATGAAATAGCGCTTCACTGGCGCGATTTTTACAAAATTACGAGGTGTACGAATACTTTATGGACTCACTGTAAGCCATAGTAAGGACTTTTGACTTGCCCAGCATATTCAAAAGATTATATCTTCGTTTCTAGTGAAACGTGTAATACTGTAAAATTGATGTGCTATTAAAACAAAAATACCAGTGCAAACTGCCTCTAGTTGAAAACGTTTACGGACAAAGTATACAGCAACACTGGAGAATATAAAGCGCAAGACTGAGGAGAGTGTGAGGTGGAAATTCGCTGTCGTTTAAACATCACAATATATTACTTGCTTTAATACCATAGACACTGTTATTGTAAGTTCGTGGTGTACAAGGCAACTTATGGCAAACAAAGCCTAATTCTTTTTGCCAACTCTTTCTTCTCTTATTTATCTGTTCAGCCATGATCGTGTGCTACGCTGCACAGGTGTTTGACTTGCACAAACCAAACAGCAAGTCACAGGAACTATCGTTACCTCACGTGCTTCTCTCTTTTACAATGATGTTTACTCTTAACCCTGACCTCCTGTAATTTACAACTGTTCTACTACCCACGCACAAATCCTACATAGAAAATTGCAAATTATGTGTTGAGCATACACGCTTGTCTTCAACACTTTGAACCGTCTCCTAGTTTTAAAAAAAGTCCCCGTAAAAGGGGAGAGATTCCTCAGAATTACTACTTCCCATCTGCTTTTAACTGCCGTGCCAAATACTGCGTACGTTTACAGGTGTTTCTCACATTTATTATTATTACAAGGTTCACAAGTAGGGCTCGGAAGTTGAAGACCTAAAAATTGCCTAAAAAGGACCTATAAAATGACCTAAAATATCTATAAAAAAGGATCCAACAACTGGAATAAAAGACGAAAAATAAAATTTAATTAGACCCAATTTAATTAGAATTACATATTTAATGAATATAATGCTCAAGAAATACAAGCTTCTGGTAGGTTAACGGTCTGTTCTTCTTCTACAAACTGAAGTACAAACTAAAATAAAACTTCCTCACCCCCCTTGTTGAAGGACATTGTTACGCCTCGTTATCGGATTTGTGATTGTTGCAGATTTGGTCTTATCAGTCCAGTTGTAGAAGAATATCTTTCAAGTTAATGGCCAGTAAATTTATTGTTGAAAGTATTAAAAAAAAAAAAACGTTAAAATCTATGAAAAGTTTTTTAAAAAGACCAATAAACAAAAAAACAAAAAAAACGCTGAAAAAGGCACCAAAAAAAAGGACATAAAATCCACCATTTTCTGGCCTACAATGACCCAAAATGAACATATAATATGTTAAGCCTCGTCTTCGGGCACTCGTAAAAAAGATGATTTTTCCTCAACTTCCGGGCTCTATTCATGTTTTGCAATAGCTATTTTGGTACACAACATACCAACATCTTACAGCACAATGAAAACAGCTTAAAATTCACAGTACAGCCTCTCGTGTTGGATTGTCTGCAGCTACCTTCATGCTAGTCCCTCGATATCACGTATGTCCTTAAAGGCAAAGAAGTCAGTCACTACTGTTTCCACCTGCTGTTGGTTGGCAAAACATTATGATTTCAGAAGTACGCCATGGACTGAAACAGATAGTAATTCGAAGTGGCAAGGCAGGACTAGGCGTATATGCCGAGTGTGGCATCAGTCCGATGCCATGATGTTTCTGAATTTTTTGTTGCGTTTTTCGAGTCGGTTGTGGTTTTGCGTTATCCTGTTGCAGCAGAGCGCACTTTCGGTTCACCAATGCAGGGAATTTTTGGCGTATCGCATCATACATCTGCTACAACTGCTACAGAATAAAAGTCGGCATTGATGGTACGCCTGTCAGGAACGAACTCAAAGTTTAATTAGCCCCTGGTATTTACACCACGCACAGAACATGATTTTATGCTCGAAACGGCCATGTTTGGCCGCTCTTGTTTTTGCCCATTCATATTTCGGAAGAAAAAAAAAACACCCATTTTTCGTAGCATGTGATAACACGTTTCAGGAAACGCTCATCACGCAGATTTTGCAAGTTGTCAGAACACATCTACTCTTCTCTGGGCCACAGCTGGGGTCAATGTGGCAACTTCTAATGATTTTCCCGAGTTCCTAGGGGTGACGTACTTCAATCGACATGCCGAGTTTGTTTGACAATCGTCGTGTGCTGGTGGATGGATTTTCCTCAATGGTCACATAACCTCAGAATCTATTACCCGGGGACGCTTGGAACTTTGACATTTTTATAACCTGCACGAAATGCCTGAAACCAACGAGTTACTGTGCTGTGGTTCACTGCACCTTTCCCTTCCGCACAACGAGTGTTTTGGGTTGCTGCTGCAGTCTTATACTCTAGTTCGAACTCACACAATAATAGTTTACGTATCAGACATTGTTGAGCACGCATAGTCATTGCCACCAAAAACTGACTGAAAATACGGACGGAGTGGCGGCCTCCATGTTGATAGTCTGCTTGTCTCACTACCACTTGGATCAGTTTAACCTTGTACTTGCAGTCGATCATGACATATGCACGTGCCTGCTGTTTAGGTTGTAAATATTCCAAAACACGATTGATCCTTGTGCAATTTTGGAAACGACTACTCCGCTGAACTGAGAGACAGGGAGCGTCAAAAACAAGAAATAGCTTGCAGCTTGTAATAAGTTCTGAAAAGCTGTACGCCTATTATTTATATTAATTAAAAGCCTTGTTAATAATTATAAGACCAAAAGTTTACTTCTTATTTCATTTGAAGCACGTCAAATTAATTTACTTCTATTATTTAGTTGACATTCAAAACTATCATAATGTCTGTTGAGCCCATGGAGAGGCTAGGGTAAACGACGACCTTGGAATACTCAGACCCCTCGCAATGCGGGGTTTTGCGCCATAATAATTCGCACCTACATATATACTGCAGTTTTTACTCAAATAAACACAACAAAATAACAATCAATCCCAATAACTAGAAATACCACTTGCAACAACTTACGAACAGTAATTAAAACTTATTGTACACTAATTGAAGTATTGTATATACTACGTCTACGAAACTGAAGCAAATAAAATGTAGTAGCATACAGAGTAAAGGTCAAAATATGGTAGTTTTATCAATTGTTTCTTCGATCGTAAATTACTCGGCTCAAATATGAATACGTGTAAAACTTATAATAGACGCACTTAATGAATGGGACTGCAAAACATCACCGAAATAAATACCAATTACAATGGACAACTAGCATTCAATTTAAGGACCTCTCAATTAAGGAATTAAGATCACGCCAGAACAACTTCACGATAATATGTGCAGCTTCGCAATATTCGGAAATCTCTGTGCTACCGATACATATCCAGCATACCAACCACAAACACCGCTCAATCCACCAGGTAGAAATCAATGAAAATTTAAACACAAACAGAAAACGAAAATGTATGATTAGCGCTAAAAAAAATTCTTTAGCAAAGCAGGAATTAGAACAAGTTGATAAACATTGAGCTGCTGAATATGATTGTAAGATATGATCAGAAAGTAGAAAACCATTTGTCAGACTATCTACATTTGCTAGAACTTCCAATAAATTCAAATGTCTTCAAATGAAATGAAATCTTTCAGTTTAACGTACCACGTTATGCCCTTGAGACTAAGAGAAACGGATGATGTAAGATAATTTTAAACAAATGATGGATTGAGATTGTGGGAAGAAACGGGAGTACCCCGAGAAAACCAACGGACAAGGGATAGGGGACTGAAATAGGGATCCCACGCACCAGAGGTAAAAGCTATCAAAATGTCTTCAGCAACTCTGTAGCAGAGGAAATGTTTTAACGAAATAAAGCGTGAAATTTTCAGTTCTCCCTTTGTTGTAATATTACTTCACAAAGTAATAGGCGCTTGAACACTGCTACAGGTGGAAAACTCATTTCCATGATTTACTGGAAGACGATCAGCCTGTTTATTCGACGAACGTATGTAAAAATTAAATAAAATCTTTAACATCCCACTATTATATTATTTTGGCTAAGGAAGACGGGTGATTATGACATAATTTGTGGAATGATAATGTAGGAGGAATCCTACTCAAACTCATGAAATTATGTTTGCACGTTAAATGCATCTAATATTACCTTGTGTTTGACAATGTCAAATTGTGTTTTACTGTTCACGAGCTGTTCCCCGATTGGAAACAGCACCGCACGCCACTGGTTGGAAACTGTTTGTTCAGAACAACACGGCGATTATTTGATTGAGGATGCTTTAATGTGTAATATTCCAATATCTAGAGAAAAAAATATCGATAGAGGAAAAATCAAAATTACGTTTTGGCCCCAGGGATATAGTTTTTGCTAGTACATTGTGGCAGTTAAAGGGTTAAAAGAGTAATCCACTTACTGACACTGATTCACACATTAACAGATCTCAGAAACTGCTATGCGTAGAACCTTTTTGTCGAAACGTTCCTCTTGCCCCCTAGGCTGTAGTTGAGATGAGATTTTACGAAATACGTATCCTATGGGAGGATGTGGAACTTGAATAAATTTTTAACATTCGCTACAACTCCGAAACTATTAGACATAAAACCTTGAAATGTTATATAAATGATGTTCTTACATCTTAAGGCTGAAATAAGGCGAGGTTTTAGGAATTGCATATCCAATGGGGAATGGAGGCTTAATAATTACTTTTTTCCGTTAATTAGATCTCCGAAGATGATATGAAGTGTGAACGTGAAATAAAAGCAACGATAGGAATGGCGAAAGAAGCCTTTAGGAGGAAGAAAATCTTATTTTGTAGAACTTTCAACCCATTCATGCATAAATTATGTTCTCATTGACATGTGATGATTATTTTTTTTCTTACAAATTGTTCTTGATGTACTATATGTAAAACCGAAAATTCTGAAATTTGATATTTTCTTAGTAGAATTTAATTAATATCTTTATCTGTCCACTTGAATGGACTTCATGCATTTTGGGTAAGATAATTATTTCTGAATTGTGACACATAAAGTTTGCAAAATTACACTAAAAATAAATGGAATAAACGTTATATTGTAGAAAACTTGCCAAAGTGACTTTGGTGCAAATAATAAGAGTTAAAAATCAACATATTCAACAAAATAGTACATGTAACCACTACTCTGTGCCCTTACCGAAATTTTCACCCCCACGCTTTCGGCGTCGTGGGTATATATTGGTTTATATTACGTCCACCCTTGAATGGCATGATTTGCCCGTCAATGCTACTCTTCCATCATTCACAGCAAATTCGAATCTCTCCTTCAGTTTATTCAGTATATAACGTAACTTATAAAGTCTGTCGTTCGCATCTCGTGGCTGTCGATTATCATAGAAATTAATATATCTCCATATAAGGTCACATCAGTTTACTGACATTACGTGAGCTACAACTTTACAACTTAAAACATCATCATAAGACCAACACTGTCGGGTTCCTTGCCATTTTGATTCGCATACAGATTGTTCTGAAACAATGTCATTTACAACTTCATCTGTAAATATCTGCAAAAACAAATCAATTTGTTCATTTCCTGTAATATTTACATTGTTATTTTTAAGGAATGGAGAAACATTCTGAGAAAACTTATTGCCATATTTTGACTACCTCACTTTTGCTTGTTGTTGTCTTTGATTTCTTCTATTTAGAGGAGGATCTTCAGTTTCTTTTCATTCGCTTATGCTGATTCACTTCTGTCATCCTCAATATACTGACTAACATGTTCAAAGTACTTTGTGTGTACGGGTCTACATGTTCCTTATTTCAATTTGGTCTTTCAGGAAAGATGGTCTTTTTGGGAGGTATTCTGAACATACCAATTTTGTCTGCAATAACGTGTTGGAGACAAGTGTAGTGACACCAACTGGAAATCGAACCCAGATTTCACACATATATTAGTCAGAAGTCTTGAAGAGGCTCATTGGTTGCCATAGAGGCTCCAATTATATTTTTGTGAGTGGCAAGCACCACTTTTTGCAAAACCAATCTTATCTTCAATAGGTGCATGAAGTCCACTACAGTGGCCAGATTGTTGCAGACAAAATGTGCTTCAAGTGCATGCTGTCCACAACATGTGACATGTCTGTTTGGATGATTTTTGTAGATACAAGAAGAAAACCAGATAATATCATGATGTCAGCTTGTTTCAGACATTGTAACAAAGAAACGAAAAAAATACCACTTCTTGGCACACCCTCCATAGAAGATATCAGCAGATATTTCAGAAGAACTCGCCACGTCTCTTTCTTGCTTGTTTCAAGTATGCACCGACGACGTCACACCCCTGCTTTCAGTTTTACGCTAGTTGATAGAAACATTCAGATCGTCAAGCCACCCAGGTAACTTTTATTGAAAAAGAATGCATTTTGGTTGGGGGTAGAGAGTTCCGACAGAACACAATCGTAACCAATCAGCAGTGTCCACTCCAGTGGACGTTATGCACGAAAGGGTTAATAAAGAGTTGAGAAAAAGATAATGTGCTTCGTGTGGAGTATTGTACTGTATAAGTTAGAAACATGGACATCACGAAAAATGATGAGAAACGACTGGAAGTTTTCGAAATGTGGGTGTGGAGAAGAATGAGCTGGGACGAGCGGAAAACGAATGTGAGGGTGTTAAGAAATGGTAGAGGAGAAAAGAACAATTTTAGATGTTATTAAGAAGAGGAAGAGAATCTGGTTGGGACATTGGCTAAGAAGAAAAAAAATATCATGTGACGTTTTACAGGATATGGTGGCGGGAAAGCGAGGGAGGGGAGGAGACTACAATTAATGGATGATATCAAAACAGAGAAATCGTATGTGAAGACGAAGAGGTTAGCGGAAGACCGTAGAGCATGGAAGCTTCTCAGTCGCAGCAAGTGACCTGCCAATAAGGCAGAATACTTATAATAATAATAATAATAATAATAATAATAATAATAATATCATCATCTCCGAAACTATAATGCGCAGAACCTTGAAATTCTGTATAAATGTTCTTCTTGTACCCTAAGCTGCAGATAAGGCAAAGTTTATTTAGGGAATTGCATATCCTAAGGGGGTGGGGACTTAATTTTTGGAAGCGTTCGCCAATCTCCAAAACGATTAGACGTAAATTCTTGAAATCTTGTAATGTTCTCGTTGCACCTTGGAATACAAATAAGACAAACTGTCGAAAACTGTATAACTTTATGCCTTAAATATTTTTGGGAGGTGCTTGTGTTATTCATTTATACACAATATCGAAGACGAAGAGGAATGAAATGCAGAGGCAAAAAGAGATGAAAAATATTGCCCGGGAAAACACGTGAGTTGTTATATACGCAAGTTGTTATATAACAGTAGGCGCACAAAAACCTTCTGCCCAAACTTTGCGATAATCACACATCATAAGATACTGTGAAAATACTTACCACATCAATTTCAATTTCCTGGATTTGAAACCGAAGAATAATAGTCCATATCAATCCTAAAATCAGTCTTGGGTTTCCGTCTACTATGTCTTCAGCTCCTATACTCTCCAGTCTCACCTGAAACAGAATAACTGCATTATGAAAAGTGAAAAAAAATATTGTCAAATAATAATAATAATAATAATAATAATAATAATAATAATAATAATAATAATAATAATAATAATAATAATAATAATAATAATAACAATGTTACAACACAACGCTCAATGGTATTTTACTATTCACATTCGAAATGATCGTCTTACATTCAGTTTTAAGGATTGAATTTGATATCCAATTACATATTATGGCTTCCTTCAGATTTGTTATACCAGACTTCGTTACAAAATACCCTCACTTACTCATCTGCACGTGGTAGTACTAAGCAAGGACCCTCCGAGAGGAAGGTAATGATAGACAGACCTTCAAGTTCCCCTAAAACATATCCTTTTCACACACATCACCCCTTTCTCGAATATTTTTCCGGATAAGGTCTTGTTACTAGAATTCATTTTATTCCATATTCCTTAACATTTGCCATGAAGTAAGCAACTTTAGTTTCTTTTTTTTAAAAAAGTAAAATAAAATTTAAAAACCTATAAAATGAGAATGTCATTAAAATGTGAATTTACATATTTCCTAAGCAGTGATGATTTTAGGCCTGGCCCGGAGGAATCCCCCGGAGAATTAAAATTTCTTTTGTAGCATACTTCCGACTGTGCTCTACGTGGGTTACCAATATTTTCATAGTACTACTCCCCCCCAATTTACTGAAAATCATCCCCCACCCTCTACGAAAACCTTCTACAATTACTATTGCGCTTGAAAAAAAAAGTTTGTGGAAAGTAAAATCCTTGAGCGAAAACTGCTACTTTGATTTCAGGTTTTAAAAATATATCGGGTGTTCTAAAAATGGCACCCACGGACCACAGAGTACTATTCTACAAGTCATAATAAAGCTATATTTTATATTTTATATCATATATATATATATATATATATATATATATATATATATATATATATATATATACACCTTTCGGGACCTTGTCTGGAGACACGAATTGCACTATGTGGCAACGTTGCAAATAAAGAACCATAGAATAGATCTACTAATCTACGAAATAGTTGCATCGATTCTTTCCAGATTGCAGCTAAAGTCGATATAGATTGATACTAGCATCACTTATTAGTGTAGCAATCGATTTAACTACTTGATGTATTTGTAGAGTGATGCTAATGGTTCCAACTTAATCTGCGACGTTGTCACATTGTGAAATTTTGATTCCCCACAGCGGCTGAAGGAGGCCCCGGAGGGCAAATCATTTTAGAACATTTTCGGTTTATTTTGGCCTGTAGAGTAGTGCTATATGGTCCGTGGGCGCTATTTTTAGAACACCCGACACATGCATATAATTTGTCATAGACAAAGTGTGATTGGCATCTTCCAGCAAACTAATGTTTTGTCCTCCTTTATCAATATAATAATTACTTTATTTCTACGTTTACATTTCTCACGTTTCTTTAAATTAAACCAGAATAATTTCTTTAGTTTATACAGTGATACCCTGGAATCCCAACTTAATCCGTTCCACAAATCCTTGAGTTTCAAATCTTTTAAATTCCAAGACAATTTTACATATTAGAAAGCAGCTGGGGAAAAAAATCACACGAAATGCTTTCACAACTTCCGACAACCAACTGAACAACAAAATTTAAGTGGCCCGAGCGCTACGGAAACGTACATGCACAAACACACGAACAAGGTGCTGGAGCTCGATTTCAATGTTCGGATTCCGGGGTAAAATCTGCCCCCCCTTTTTTTTTGTGTGTGTGTGTGTAAGAATTCCAAGTTGAACAACTTCTGGGGCGCTGTAATTCCTGGGGAAACACTATGTTTATTTTCTTAAATTGCTATTATAATGAAATCCTTTTTTAAAAAATTCATTTCTTTCCAATAGCTTCTTTATTAGCTTTGATTTTTCATTTTCAAAATGAATTTATATAAATGTATTAGGATATTAATGGTTCGCGTTTAATTACCAGCATGCGTAAGGCAAATATCAAAATGGGCATGCACAAATTACGAAGAAACGAAAGTAAACCGTGCATAATTACACGACAATTATAAAACAAAAATAAGAAAACTGAAGAACCGTTAGCACCTGTAACACACACAAGCTCATCTTCAATGGGAAATGCACAGAAGAACCAGATTTAGGTTCACACTGAAATTACCTAATTATAATTCCAACTAGCCGTGTGTGGCATTCGAATGTCGATGTGACATTAGAAGATCCTTGACTTGTCGTGGCCGACTTTAGTTGTTCAGCCACGTATGTATGAGGGAAGGGTAATGCCGCAAAAACCTGTTTTTTTCTTCTTGATTCCTCTTTCTTTTATTTTTTGGAACTGCGTAAGTATGAGTTTCAAACGGAAGTTCAAAATAACAGTAAATAGACTGTGTGGTAGGGAAAACCGTAACCAAATATGTGAAAGAATGAATTTTAAAAATGAGACGGAAAGTTATAATCTAACAATATTATATTTGAAGCTATTTTTCTTCTTATGGGCTGAGATAAACTGGTTTCTCCGTAGTTTTTGATCTGCATGGCCATTCAAAAATCTGAAAACAATGCATGTAACATTTAAAATGTATAAATTGTACTACGTTTATTAAGTATGATGAATGGTAAGTCAATGATCGAGATAATATTTGTATAGCCAATCTTATATAATATATCAGGAAGTCCGAAGTGTTAAATATAGCCCTATACCAGTTAACGACAGCAACAAAGCTTAATTTTAACCTTACTTAACCTGCATTGTTATGTCGAAGGCCACTAGTTAAAAAAAAGCACTGGCTTTCCCTGTTTATAAAAATTTACCATTAAAAATTCAATCATTTACTTGAACACATACATTACTCTAACAACATAACATTATTAATTTATCCCACAATCTTCTTTGAATCATTACTCTAAGAAACATAAAATTATTAAATTTATCCCACAATCTTCTTTGAAACGAGATACGTGTATAATTTATTTCCTGAATAAGTTAGATTATAAAAATACTAATACGCGATCAACTAACTTACCGCAAGCGAATGGTAAACATGAAAACAAAAAGGACGTAATATAATTCCACAATACTTCATCAATATTATATATATATATATATATATATATATATATATATATATATATATATATATATATATATATATATATATATATATATATATATATATATATATTAGTATATTTATTGTGTTGTGACGTTTTGTTTGTTCATTCCTTGATTAAATTCCAGCAAATTGAGACTTTGGAATTTAGAACATTCCATCACAGTTTGTTTAGGCTACCGTAATCAATGTAGGGCAATCACCTGCAATTTAAAACAAAAGACAAATATCTATTGTATATATGTTTTTCCTTAACCGCTTATCGTCAAAAACCACTTAGTAAAGTTTATTGGTTCCAATAGAAGTGCTGTTCTTGAGGAGAGACTAAGCTCATAACTGAAGATAATTTTATTTTTTCACATGAGTATGGTCCACACCTTTCGTGGTCAAGTAGGATTATGTGGATTAATGCTCAGCAAATCTGTTCAAACCTGAGTTATTGTTGAGACTATATTCTTCCAAAAATGTCTGCCAGATAAAATGAAGAGTTTGTTTGTCTGTATGCGGGCCTGGGGACCAGGCGAGTGGACCGAGAGTTCCCAAATTTGGGTCACGGGTACCTTGGTCCAGGACCCAGACCAAGATGAAGCGGTTTTTTTTTTTTTTTCAAGTTTCGAACCACGGGGGCTCAGGAGGCATTTACCGGGACATGTAAAAGTAATAGAAAGTGACCAATATTAGTATCGAATTCATAGTTTTCGCGGTCGCTGAGACTAATGGTGAAACTCCGATCGCATTAACTTCCAAATTCGCCCCATTCGTAGGGATGCGCACGAGACGAGTCGAGACAGGATTTTCGTGACAAAATTCGAGTCGAGACACGGCTCTTCCAATAGAGAAATATACATTTTTCGAGTCGAGACATCACTTTTCCAGCACATTTTCGAGACGAGACAGCCACAAATCTTGTCTCGTGGGCATCTCTATCCATTCGGCTGTAGGCCGGGGGTCACGGGGTGAGGAGTTATCCGAGACACGTAAAAATAATCCAAAATGGCCTATATTAGTACAGAATCCATAGTTTTCGCGGTCGCTGAGATGAATAGTGATACTCTCACAGGCGTTGACTTCCAAATACAGCCCCCATCGGCGTTTCTTTTTTCAACATTTTAACCAGGGGTTCTCAGGGGGCATTTACCGGGATATGTAAAAGTAATAGAAAATTATTGATATTTTTTCTTTCGCTGTTCAATTTGTTTACACAGATATTCTATCTGACCCATGCGAAGAATGGGTATTTCAGTTAGTGCATATATACACTTTCCTCAAGCTCTTCATTATAATACTAGTAATACAATACATTGTGGTTCCTGAGACAAAGCCCAAAATTATGATTAACACCTCAACCTTAATTTTTGTTTAACTAAAATACTGTCCTTAGCGGTAATCGAATGGGCCACGAGCTTGGTAACCCATGACCCGGAAGATCTAAAGGCAGTTAGACCCACGACCACCGGACTGTGACCAGGACAGACCCAGGGGCCGCGATAGCTCAGTGGAAGAGCGTTCACATCTGGTGCATGGTGTCCTTGATTCGATTCCAGCTCGCGCCAAGTGGACTTTGTGGTGGATAAACACCGTGTGCGTAGGGTTCTCTCGGGGTTCTCCCGTTTCGTCCCACTTTCTTCACTCCACCATTTCCTTCATTTCTCGTCATCACCGTCTGCTTTAGCCTAGCCGGCATAACCGTAGGCCGGACAGACCCATGACCCGATGTGATCTGGATGGATTCAAGATCCGGAGACGAAACGTCATGAAGCACATGGAAAGTACATACGAGGCTACTAATGCAATTGTAACGAGCATGATTAGCTTGAGCTCCTTTGTGGCTAAGCGGTTAGCGTGCAAGCCTTTGGCGTGGGAGACCCGGATTCGATTCCCGGCGGGAGCTCATGTGGTTCGGATTCCACGTTAATCAGTAGGTCCACGTCTCATATAGCCTCGCTGCTGAACGGAATGTTAAAGTCAAAATCAACTCAACTCAATGATTTACGCTTCTCTCATTGTACTTTCACTAAATATAATTTTCTTTCTCGCTTGTTGTTTACGTCTGTGTATGTCAAACGTTGTGCTGATAGATAACTACAAGGTTTATCAGAGTACAAACGCACCAGAATCACCGAAAAGATAAGCTACATGTTATGAAGTATCAAAGTTTAATAGACCTGTAAACCTTGTCGCTTAAAACATAAAAAAGCCGCTGATATCAAGCAGTATTTTGTTAATTCTTTTAGAACAGGTTATGTTTAAAAATCACGTGTGGGAAAACAAATATATCTGAAATTATATTTGTGAAAACATGAAATATTCACAGCATTGCATCTTCATTAAGAAAATTCATATTGAGAATCAAACAAATGAAAGTTCGAGCTCAGGCCCATATATTATCGAGTTGAACAAGATATTATGCTTGAAGGTTAAATGTTAATGCGTAGTTTTCGAGAAAAATAACATTTAAAGCGTTAGAAGTAAGCCGTTGATTGCCAATCTACTTCAGTTCATAGTTTTATTGTGCTGAAATGGATTATTAAAAATATACATTGTTAGCAAAAGATACATCTATTGTTTGATTTCTCCTACACTCCTAACAGTGGTCCACCTACTAACTATAAAATTTATGTATACAATCTAAAATATTTTAAAATGTCAGAAAAAGTTCAGATTACTAGGCATGCTGCTGATTTGTTAAAATAATCCGATTATAAATAGTGGACTATAATATTGGATATGGCATCTAGTACGCAAAATTGTTAAATTATACAAGAAAACATTAAAACGGTTAGATAATGCAAGAAAACTTAATACAATGCCAGTTCTCACGGGAGCAAAATGAAAATTTTTAGCTGTTTATAGAAATTCGCTTAGCCAAGAAAAAGAAATATATATTTTCGTAATGATCTTGTGTGAAACAAGCCTGCTTAACAACTTAGTTTGGATCTTCCAAACGAAAAAAATAAAGGTTTCGTGACGATAGCTATGCAGTAGCAATTTCCCGAAAGACATGTTTGTTTCTTAGGTTCACTGGCATGGGTTCAACCGGACAAGGACGCACTGAGACTTCTCCATTACATAAGTTGCCTATTCTCTTGCTTATTGGTTTCACTGCTAGTGAGATCAAGAAATTGCCTTACCTCACACTTGCAGAAGTTAAGTAAAAACAGTGGTGACTTCAATTTTTTTTTTTTTTTTTTTAATCTCACTAGCGTTGTTTGTGCAAAGGGAGAAGGAAAAGGACCTTGAGAGAATCGAGTGGAACTTGGAATATTCATGCTGCAGCTTTTGGTGACGTACTACATGCTTTGTTGCATTATACAAAGAAACAACAGGCAAGAGACTACATAATACTTAGATACATATTACGAGGACCATGCAAAATATGACTGTCGTCATAATAAGAACCTTTGCTTGTCAATGTGTTATGTAATGGCACATATTTACTTGTCAACAGAATTTAAAAAAAAATCATACAGGTAATTATACACACTGCCTACTAATCGAGAGACTGCAGCAGCCTTGGTTTTTTCTTTCTTCTTTTGTAATAGACAGTTCCTTGAGAAACACAATCGTATCCCTAGGTAGAAGAAAATGAAAGAGGTGTGCACTGAATGCATATAAATGCGATATCACTTATATGAAACAACAATTGCATAGTCTTTTTGCAAGATACTCACTAACAAACTGGCCCTTAGCTAATATGAAAATAGGAGTTCTTAACAATATCGAATATCGGGTATGTCACGTAACCATGCACCAATGAATGACCAATAAATGGTGGAATTTACCAATTTCCTTTTATTTATGAGAACGCATTCAACTGTCTTAACTTTCACCAGAAAAAAATACTCTAACATAGGAATATATGAGACATTGCACTTTGCGAGTCATTATGGAGCAAGACGTCCCTATTCAACTGTGTTCGATTCCAGGCGGGAGCTTCTGTGGTTCGGATTCCACGTGAATCAGTAGGTCCACGTCTCATATAGCCTCGCTGCTGAACGGGACGTAAAACTCAACTCAACCATGTGTATCAATCAACCAATCAATTGTGTTCGACATTTTCGGCGAATAGTAGCCTTAAGTTGCAACAAAGCAAAGCGCCTGAAATGTCCGTCAACCCGCTATACGTAGGTCTGGTACTGGTTGACTACCGATGATATCAAGAAGCAACATTCTAGCGACTGTGTTAATCTTATGGGCTCAAATAGAAAAATAACGGAATTTAAAAATTCAATAAGAGCTGACAAATTACACTAAATTGGTAGTACAAAGCAGCACTTACAGTTCCTCCCTGCCTCTGAAATAGACAAGCATAACGTCGTATGCAGGCTTCTTTCAGGCTCGTAATTCAACAATGTTTCATAATCTATAACGATGCGGTAAACATATCTTTTTCTTAAATGTACTAGGTGGTACTCCAAGAATACACACATTTGAATGGTCTTGTGTTCTTCAGTGAAATCTCTAGATAATTCCAGTGCACACACTTTTCGGAAATTCAACTGCTTGCACCCTCCTACTGTAGGCTTACGTGAACAACCAAATTAAAATCCAATGTCGTCAATCCTCCTGAACCCCCATACACAGGTAGCATTTTTTTATGGACTTCATTGATAAGGTCTTTAGCCCACAGAAAACGCACTACAGCTCCTCTAACATACATTCTTCCATTATGATAGCCATTTTCACACTGTTGTGTCACGCCCTCAGAGGCTACTGCTTTCGCATGTTCAGTGAGTCTGAAAATACTAACTTCTATTTTCCATTACAGTTTGTTTCACATTTAATGGTTTGTTCTCGTATTATCTACATATTCAAATGCTACGCATATATTATATTTGTGGCTAACTCCTTTCGATAACGTGATCTCGGAAATCACAAGTTCTAGAAGCATGCTATTTTCGCTGGCAATTCCGAATTTTGTGTAATTTCTCAATTCTTATTGATTTTTTTTTTTTTAAATTTCGTTATTTTTCTATTCGAAGTTTAGGGGTCGATTTGAGCCATAAGATTACCATAGTCGCTAGAATGTTGCTATTTGTTATCATCGGTACTAAACCAGGAATTTTAATAGAAAATATCCTCATATAGAGTTTGGTCCCCTCCCGAAATACATTCCTGCGTATGCTACTGCGTTCTTTATTTATATCTGTAAAGGCACATGTATACATGTAGTGAGGAAACAGCAGGGAGACTCATGCTCATATTAGAATAATACGCTGTGTAGAAAGTCCAGATTGAACTAGTATAAATCGAGTCTTGATAGCACAAATGTCATATGTCCAATTTTTCTCAATACTGACTTTGTCAGCTATTTTGATAGCTTGATACCTGCTACGTCAGGTGCACAAATATCATGTCACTGTAAATAGCTCCTTGGTAATACACAGTGAACAGTTGTCGCAAAGCTCGAACCCTCTGCTTTGGTAGGGCACAATCATCACTTCAAAAGTGTCTCCTGAAAAAAATTTAGAAAACTGGACATATGACTCGAAATATTAAATGGCCTACTTTTCAAAATTATCACTCTGTTTACTGTTATTGCGTTAATTACACACACACACACACAAAAAAAAAAAAAAAGCACAGTGAACACTATTAAGTAAGCTTTTTAATGCTCACTAGATGTCATAGTTTAAATGCACATTGCAATAGATAGAGAGAACGCTTCTGATTATACTTCTAAGAAGTAAACTGAGAAGCGAAAATAGAAATTAGATTTAAAAAAAAAAAAACGAAACAAATACGATGTCTTAACATGGGTTCATTATAATCACTATCATTATAAAAGATTAAATAAGTAAGTTTTCCGCAAATACGTATTCGGTTGGAGCTCTGCATAATATTAGAACTTCACATCCACTTTATTCGTCTTAACAGTGTAATTCTTAACAATGCAAAGGAAGTAATGAAGACACTATTCCCTTCCTTTGACTAACAAAGTGGGGCGTCCCTGATCAGTTACTTTCCCACCTTTACTTCCGTTCTTCTCACCCCACCCACACAGACAATTTCCCGTTCCACCTCCACGCCCTCCATCGGACGGAATACAAACAGATGAACAATGAAAGTGACGTAACACTGAAAAAAAAACTCGAACAAGAAATGCGAAAAAGAAAAATTCCACATGAAAGAAAAACCGTAGTTACGGTGCAATTTCCAGACTTGGATCATTCAGTAACGTGTTTCATGTAAAGTTTCTTTTTTTATTTCATTTCTTTCTTAAAAACCTCTTGCTTCACTTCTAGAGAAATTATCCGTGACCACCACCCACTTTTGTCATGCTCTTGTAGGTGTGGTGCACTTACTATGCAGCCCATCTTTCGAAATTTTAGATCATAATCACACTCAAATGTACTCAGAGTACTTAATATTAATTTTGAAATTTATACATTAAATCTATAATGATTGTTATTGTGAATTCTTCTATAATTACGACAAATGGAATACTTTTAAAGGAAACGTGTACATTACTGAAAGGAGTTAATTCATACCTTAAAAAATGCAGTAATCTTACTACTATATCTATGATTATAAAAATAAAACTTTTAACAAATGGATCACAAGATTGCGATCTTGGCCAATAATCAGTTTTTGGATCAGGGGCCACAACAGTTTTGAACGGCCCTTAAATCGAGTTTTCGTATTTTCTACCGAATAAGCACATCACACTGAGTTAACTGATAGTTTGGATTCGGCTACACTCACAATATGCAGTTTTCCAGATAAAAGGCCTACGAGAAAAATTTTGATTGAAATATATTGGATATTAGGATCCAAAAATACCATTTAGTAAAATACATTATAAAGGAGATTTGGGGGTGGGGTAGCCAAGCTGAAGGAATGGGACTATGACAAAGCATTAGGCGTTCTGCTTAAGATTGAAGGTTAAAGTTTTCATGGATATTACAAATCTTTACCGACAATAGAAATAACAAATTGGATCCATTATTTTTAGTCAACCAGGTTATCATAAAATAAGTATCGCTGTTCAGAGAACTCTGGAGACGTAACCACTTGACAGAATGCAACCAAATCTGGTAGGAGTACTTTTAGGAACATGCAGAAGCGATTGGCGTAGAAAACAAAATTAATTCCAATTTTCGCCACCAGAGGTAATTGTGGTGCTATACAATACCAAGTAAGTGCAGCGTGAAAGAAAAACGAAACTAGTGATGCTAAATGATAAGAAAGACTGTAATTACCCCTCCTGTGGGTTTCTTGGCATTGATTACCAATGCTATTAATACCAAGTGGTTAGTGGCGGATTTACGGGGGACCGAACTGAAGCGTCCCTTTAAAATTTTTGGATATATTACACAGGGGTGCCCACAAGGGGGGGCTATGACGCAAACTGCGTCATTGAAATATTTGGGGGGTTAAAAATCTATATAAATATGTTTGAGGGGGTGTAAAAATTAATCGAAAAAGTTTTTTTCATGTAAGAACACCTATGGATAGACAATTGCGGGGGGTGCGTCATGGACATAAGGGGGGGTGGGCACCACTGTATTACAAAAACGAAGTTAAATGTTAGTCTTTCCTGTGGTCCCTAAAATGCAAAATCCCTCCAATATTCCAGGAAAAGGTTAGTGTTAAATCTCGCCTCTGGAGGCTATTGTATCTCTGTTTTGAGTTAAGTGCGGTAAGTGTGGTATGGAAGGCAAATTATATTATTGATATACAATTAAAGAAAGGACGTAATTATGTCCTGTGCGACGCGTGGCATTAATTTGTACTCCTATTAATAACCCCGTGGTATAGTGATGTGTTATAGGAGATGATGATGATGTGGGGTCCTGCCCAAAGGCAGGTCTTTGATATTAAGGTTCCTGAGCAAGGAAAATGCATGATGATTAGTACCGTATGAGATGATTATGTTCTAAGGACGGGACCTACAGGGTAACATAGGATCCGACTCACGTGTGTCTTCACCAGAAATCGAACCCGGGACCCCTTGAATACAAGGCAAAGAGTGTGGGAAGAAAAAAGAAACATCGGATCACCACCAATTCAGTTCTGGCACATAGTGGCTCTCAAACCCGTATCACTAATACACATGCAGGCGTGAGGAAGCACCTGGAGAGATAATTGTAGTCTTTCTTATCATTTGGCATCATTACTATCGTTTTCCTTCCATGCAGCACTCATATGTTGTAGAGAGCCACAATTACCTCTGGTGGCGGAAATTGGAACTAATTTTGTTTTCTACACCAATCGCTTCTGCATGTTCCCAAATATGCTCCTACCAAGTTTGGTTGCATTCTGTCGAGTGGTTACGTCTCCAGAGTTTTCTGAACAGCGATACTTATTTTATGATAACCTGGTACATTAAGACTAAAAGCATTGATTTTTAAAAGCGTTTTTAAATTTTATTATTTCCTATTTAGTCTTTATTTAGTATCATGCAATTATTTTTTTTTTACTCCTAACTAGTAGTGTTAAAATTCGATTAATTCGTGGGCCGCGGTGACTCAGTGGTAGAGCGTTCGCCTCTGGTGCTTGGGGTCCCAGGTTCGATCCCAGCTCCTGCCAAGTGATCTTTGTGGTGGACAAATTCCGTGTGCGTGGGTTTTCTCGGGGTTCTCCCGTTTCCTCCCACTTTCTTCATGCCACCATTTCATTCATTACTCATCATCACCGTCTCCTTTAGCCTAACCGGCATAACCGTGGGACGTAAAACTCAAAGATTTCATTTCATTTCATTTTCGATTAATTCGTTATTCGAATAACCGAATAATGTATTATTAAAATATTCGAACAGTATTCGTTGTTCGGATATTCGAACCACAGCAGGCAAATCATTCCAATAACAATTATTCAAAATTTTAACGGCACTACTCCTAACTTCCATAACTTGAAAATATTACATAATTCCAAAAGAGTAGTTCCTAGTTTTCCCGTTAAAGGTGTCCCATAAACATCTCGAACTAGCATTGAACCACTCTGCTATATATTAAAGTAATGTTTAACACGTTGTCCACGCATATATACACAATCCAAATACATTTGCAATAACAGCAATATTATTTATTACACACACATTTGTTAACAGCAATATATATTTGTAATGACAGTAACTATAGTAAAATGATATAAGCTACAACGAAACGTATATGAAAATATCGAAATGTCGTCGAGTTTACGTATCTGTACAAAGTTTCAGAACTCTTGTTAGTATGAAAGTACATAGAAATTTAAGTTAGATTTAACTCGAACACAGAAAGAGTAAGCTAATAAAAGCTTTGTGATAATAAGAAAATCAGCAAATAAGAATTTCTAGTTTCGCTTCTCGGTTTCAATATTCTTGAGATCTCCTAGTTTTATAATATTATCCATCAGCGTCAATAAGCGCACTGGAATTCCATTTATAAAAGGAGGTGCTGGAGTATCTTAACTCAACGTAACTGAAGAATTAACGATATGCCTGACCCCGAAACTAAAAGAATTTTAGCCGATAAGGAATGTATAGTATGACTTCCTATAATGCAAGTAACCTCAGTTAACGCAACACCAACAAATTCTGCCCACCGTTTAAGTTCCCAAAATACGGAATTTCCTACCCAGATTCATAAATCAATACGTTTCTCCATTCTACAACGTAATTCCAAATTCGACCCTTCCCCCCCCCCCAAATAAATGTTGATAAGTTAAATTGGACCCAATGATGCATGATTTTACTTTTCTAAAATCCATTACGCCATAGCATCCTTCGTTCACTACTAGATATTCCCATATTGTTAGATATTTCAGTGTAAACTGGTGTTCAGCTGTATCTGGAATTATGTTCGTAAATAAATAAATAAATAAATAAATATTCATACTGTCTATGTGTTAATCTATTTATCCATGCTTGTATGCAAAGTTACATTATTATTACTAGTTTCTATGCATTTTTAGGAGTAGAAATATATTACTACTCATTCTAACAGTAGAAATGTAATATTACTCATTTATACTTAATACTACAAGAGAAAGCTGATGAATTAATCTCTCTATATTAGAGAAAGAAGAAAAGTCGCTTTAATTTAAGCTATAGGCATAGAGGAATCTGTGCTATAAGTAACTCATTCGTAAAACTATTTGAAGAATTTTATTAACATTTTTAGTTAATGATCTGGTATTTATATAACTTTGGTTAATTTTCCAATATGTTCTCTCCTATTGCACTTAATAGGAAAGGTAGTTATGGCTTAATTCAGGCGCGAATACCACCAGGTTCCCAAGCCATGATGTGTGCATCGAATGGACGATACAGTGTCCGTGAATTATTCTGAAGTTCTGTTTCCTGTCTTCGTCTCTCTTCACTTTTTTTTATTTGTTCATTTGTATTCATCATATGTCTCCCTTCTATGCAATAGAATTCTTAAGAACGTAAATTTTTTTATTACTACACTTGAATATAATAACATCTATGCACCACTCGTTTCATAAAACGACATTTTGATAGGAATACTACCATCAATTTTCATTTTACTGTCACCAAGCTTTTATCTTGTTTAGTTTTGACATCAAAGTATTTAATGTTAAAAAAGGCCAGATAACAAAAGCGTATTGCAAACTTCTCTCATAGGCTGATGGAAGATAACATACGTTCACGTATCATAGAAAATGGATCATCTCAAGAAGCTGCCAATCACTGTCCGCCCGTTACGTTTACTTGAAACTATTTATCTAGAGGCCTCTCAAGGTCACTAGGCTGTAAATCTTTTTTTCATGATAATATCAATCAAAGTTACGCACGTACGGCAGCAACAAAGGGCCACAAATTCCGAAAGAAAATGAGAGCTGCAAATGCATTATTTTATTTTTATGAACTAGATTCTTCTACTGTGCTCGGATTAATTTAATGTTCTCTTAACATGGCTATCCTTATTACAAGGTACAGCTATGGTAAAATAACCACTTGTAGACAACTTTAAGACAGTGTGTGTTATGGTAATATATAAATCTGTGAGAGCCATAGTTTCTGGAAGGGAAATGCATTTTCTGTTATCAATAGATGAATAACGTTCTACCAGCATTCACTGAAATCACAAACTATTTCCTGACCTCTTTACCCATCAATTATCAGTATACTTATCTGTAACGACACGATTATTAAACCTTTTCTACAAAGTTTTACTTTTTGTCGTTTTGGAATGGTTTTGCTTTATATCTTCATTTGGCTAAACGTTGCGGATTGAAACGTTATATGCATAAATACTTATATATTTCCAAGAAAATTTCTCATGGCTTTTTCTTATGCCATAAACATCGCATTATTTTCAATGATAAATAACGAAGTACAAAGTTAAAAAAGGACAACAGTTTATTGCTGCAGAAAGTTATACTGAGCACGACAGAAATACTCCTCGAATTCGAGAAGTTTCAGGTTCCATTCTCAAATGCCTGACACTGCAACTGATATTTTCCTCTATTTTTTTTTTTTTCTGACACGTAATCAACGCTTCGCCCTCCCTTCTGGTCTAGTGGTTAGCGCAGAGTTTCTCAAACTTCTTGCAGTTGAGGCTCCTCTCATCCACCAAAGTCTGAACGCGCCTCTCCTGTCAAAAATGAAATATGTCCCTAAAAGAAAGACTATCACTATGATAAACTATGTTTCATTTATTAATCACTAATGGAAATATCTCATTAATACAGGTGATCTATATTGTACACACTGACTACACGTTTTAATGTTATTAGCCGTTGTTAATACTTATAAATTGTGGTAAGTTAGATATTTATGTTAAAACTAAAAAATACGAGCAAGGAGGGAATTTACGTAACAAAAACTGACACATTTAAATGTTGAGCAACGTCATGGGATGCATGAGCTTGTTTTGAGTCACACAATTTATTTAATCTCGGCAGATATTTTGAAATGACAAGACGCATCTTTTTCTGGATATTTAGTTTTGACCTATATTTAAATTTGATCATCGCTATGGCTGAAAATTCGGTTTCAGAAGGATAGTAAGTTGCAAAACGAAGGAGCACTCGCAAAGCATTTTTATAATTCCGGATACTCATTCCTCACTGAGCTCCAAAATTCAGGAAACGATGTAGAGAAAAACTTGGTCCTCAATGTGCTGTCTGAAGTGAGATCAATGAGCTATTCCTCTTCTCGGATGGTAAAATTTGGTGGATTCTCTGCGTTGAGTGGGTTCACGACCCAGTTGTGCTGTGTCCTCTGGAAAGTACTTCTCAAATTGGTCATAAAGTTGTGTTAAGAAGACATACTTTTCTACAGAGATAAATAGAAGATCGTTACTGGCCATCTAACAAGCATTATACACGTTTAAGCCAAAGGGAAACCTTTCGTGTCTCCCCAGGGTGGCGCAACGCACAGTTTGAATAATAATAATAATAATAATAATAATAATAATAATAATAATAATAATAATAATAATAATAATAATAATAATAATAATAATAATAATAATTTTAATTATAATTATTATTTTACAATTACTCACTTTCATTAAATATGTCTCCTTTAGCCTAAAAAGCATAATCCTGGGACGTAAAACTAAAATTTTATTTAATTACATTGTAATCAACGCTATAAACAGAATAACGAGGAAGAGCAAATAATAAAGATTATGGCAATCATTACCAAAAAAAATTCCGTATTACGTTAGACCCAAGTACTGAAAATAGTTAAAAGTAAAATCTGCACATTAATATTTAGCTATATACATCTTGATATACTTTGACAGGTTTTGGACTAGTTTAGATGTGTACACGGGACACTTTCTGCAACCAATGAATGATACTATTCTCATTATAACAATAGGTATCTAGGCTATCACATCCACTACTAAACTTAAGTTTCTACAAGTAAGTTTTGGCGGGAATAAATTAAGAAATACCGGTCAAAGTAGCCCCGGGAGTGGGGCTACTTTGACATCTTATGTATTTGCTGCATAAGGTCAAAGTTACTCAACGTATGGAGTTATTTTGACATGAAATTTATGTAAAGTTTATAAAACACTGTTTAGCTCATGTGTAAGGTACGGTATGCTGTATACTTGATAAGCACGAAATCTTTATTTTGTTGTGGTACATCATTATACACCACTATACAAGTTTTTCTAAAGCTTTACTTTTAACATCTTTTACTTTGAACATACACGGTGCTTTACCTTAAATTCTCACTTTATTTTTTACTCTATTTTTTACTTTACTTTACTTTTAACATAATTTCATATGTACCGGTATGTTATCTTTACATATAATGGAAAGAAAAACTTTAGTCGTCAACATCACAGTCGTAACAAGAATACTGAGGATTTTTTTATCCACCATTACAAAACCCACACACCCATTTTTTGCACAAGACACATTGAATCCACTCTCTTCCATCCTTTCACGACACGTTGATATATATCGTTAGAGTGCGAATTAGATTATTCATTTTGGGGGGGAATAAACAGTGGCGGATCTAGAAGTCCTTATATTATATATTGGAGTAGAAATACAATGGGAGAAATCCCTCATCCCCTCCGGCAATTTGCACCGTGGACACCATATCAGCCTTTATCTATGAAAGTATATGCAACAATTCTCACAGGAAGCACGAATTGCTCATCTGTCAAAGGGTGCTGACGGTGGGGTGCTGACTGCCACGGGTGCTGACTGCCACAGCCAATTATTGGTGCTGATTGCCACGACTGGCGCTGATTGCCAATATCAAGGTGCTGACTGCCACGATGGCGTGCTGACTGCCACGACCCTGAGAGAAAGTTGCTAGACGTAACATTACCGGACGCCAAGAAGCATGAAAGAAACTAGATGAACTTTAGGATCGTCTTGTTCAGACCAACACCTAACAAAGGTAAACAGATCTCTGTATGTACACTCATGTCCAAAATTATTGTCGCATGACTATAAATATGTTGTTCTAGTAATATAATTTGATAACGAATTCGCCAGGTATTTCTTGTAATGTTAGTATGTGTATAATCGGCAAAGACACGTATGTGGTAAATTTCATGTCAAAAGAGCAGTAAATAAGAACAATAAAACGAAAATAAATTTTTCTTGTCCATTAGTTACATTTTATTTTACTCATTATGATTTTCGCATTTATAATTTTTTCCCTATGAAATTTACCACAAATATACATTTCCTGATTATACACATATCAGTATTAAAAGTACTCTGCAAAATTATCAAATTATATTCTTACAAGAAGACAGTTATAGATATGCGACAATAATTTTGGACATGAGTGTACTTCAGTTTTGTAAGGGAGCGGTGCGTACAAAATTGGTACGATTTATGTATTTCACTTAAACTCCCTATGTCATCATGAACTGTGTACAGATGCGCAAATTGTTTCGAGCAGCTCTTGAAAGTTCCATCAAAAAAGCACTGCTGGCTGTCCCTCACAAGGGAAGTTCAGGATAAAGCACTCGCCTGCAGAGATACTAAGCATGCCATTTAAAGTCCCAATTCATGCTGATTACAACAAGCTAATAAAATTCCTGTACGGTTGAGAACAGTTCGAGATATTCAACTTGGAAGTTTATATGAGAAAATGAGGATATACACATTTATACGAATTAAGTACAACATAATTAGTAACGAATATTGACATACGAATTGAAAGCTATCGTAAGTAACAGAAAAAAAAAAGTGTTTCGCAATAACTAACGGGTTTGTTAGATACAATTAGTCATCACATTGTTCACAATAATCATAGGTTAGAGATGAAAATTGATCACTGTTGTTCTTCTGTTTTATGAAGAAATGACGCAGGCAAAAGACTCCCTTGCACCATGAACATTTTATATGTGCAATTGCGTTGCATCCGTCAAGGGAACAGTTCGCAGAATCAAAGCAAAAAGCAAATTCGACAAGTGATTCAAAAGTTATAGGCCTATAATTTGTTCGTAACCTGCCTTGTAGAACGCAAACTGAAACAATCCAATGTATAGCGGTGATCGGAAGTGATTCGTATGGACACGAACTTTATTTGATTGTTTCGTTGATACATTATAGCGTCCAGATGAAGAAGTTTCATATTATGTACAAATCTGCCGTAATCTTTGATTGATGGGAATCAAAACACATCAAATGGTTGCACAAATTGTGTGCAATTCTTTGGTATCTTTTCAACCATTAGGTCTTTGCCATCCGTCATGCAACTTGTAATGGACAATTTGTCTGTGAATGGGCCCCAGTGTTCAAGCAATAGCAAGTTCAAACCATCAGGCTTCGCCATGGGAGAGAATACTTAACGCATTGAAACGTGCATCCACTCATTTTCTCATATAAACTTCTAAGCTGAATATCTCGAACAGTTCTCAACGTACAGGAGTTTTATTACCTGTTGTAATCAGCATAAATTGGTCCTTCAAATGACATGCTCATTTCTCTGCAGGCGAGTGCTTCTCCCAAACTTCCCTTGTCAGCTGGCTTTAGACCCTCATATCCATTAAATAATGCAATAAAACAATTAATATAAACAATGAAATGTGCAAATTGTACATATAACAGAAAAGACAATTCCTTTATAAACATCCAAGCGTATGTCGTTCCACTTAGTGAGCAACTTTGTAACTTATAGGATGCCACATAGATTTGCTGTAATGATTACTAAATTAATCCTTAATTATTCTCTACTAAATTAATTAATAATCATAAATTTAGTATGAAGGATTAATTCCTCTCTTTCCAAATACAGTTTCTCCCAGGCTCGTGGCAGTCAGCACGCCGTCGTGGCAGTCAGCACCTTCATATTTGCAATCAGCCACAGTCGTGGCAGTCAGCACCGATAATTGGCTGTGGCAGTCAGCACCCGTGGCAGTCAGCACCTATCCTGTCAAAGTAGCCCCGCTCTATGTCAAAGTAACCCTAAATGTCAAAGTAGCCCCGTTTTACGGTATCCTTGAAGCTAGATATATCTATTATATTTATCAACCTTGCATATTATATATATTAAATCTTTAAAGCACATTTTGAGTTTTTACGTTCAAACGTTTTTGTTCGTCTTTGTAGATTTAAAATTCTTAATAACTATGAACGAAAGCATGTCTTCAATAACTTTCGGACATTTCCAAATGCAGATTTCGGTTTATTATTCTGGAGCTTCTTTTCTTATACGCCATTTCCCTATTTATTACATTTACATATAGGGATTTACAAGATTAAACTGGTAGTCCGTCCGTTACTCCACAAAATAACCAGGTTTTTTTTTTTTTTTTTTTTTTTGCAAAAGATAGTTGGAGTGACTATCGATATCTCATACATGGAATCGCGTGATCCTCTTTACTGCTTTAGCAGAGTTTATTTGTATTTATCGTTAGCCTAAAATAGCATAATACACAACTTTTTTCCTTTTTCTTTTCATTAATTTGTTACTCAAAACTGGAATAATTTTCATATAGCAGTAGGCTCAGCAATCAAGGAATAATAATAATAATAAGGTTTCTTTCTACAATAAAATAATTAAATCGACGGGTTCCTATCTACCTTATAAGGATTCGTGTACGTGATGAAAAAGCGAAAAAAAAAAGCTTTGAATAATTACGTTGTCTTCGTTAATCTGATTATACGCGTTTCTCAATAACAAGAAAAACCAATGATACGCAACAGTAGATACAAAATCGGAAGAAACAGAACACACAATACATTACGGTTAGCTAAAATAACGCATTTTTGAAACTGTCTCCCTTACTATTTCGTAACTTGGCATGAATATCTGCTACTGTAGGTAAGGCCACTAGAATTGTCTATGAAATACGAACTTCAGTTCAGTAATGAATCTAATAATAATAATAATAATAATAATAATAATAATAATAATAATAATAATAATAATAATAATAATAATAATAATAATAATAATAATAACGTAGTTGCTGTCGTTTCTCCAAGCCTTCGGTTTGTCTGAAATTGCCTGTCCGCTAGCGACATCTATTCTATCAGGTGGGAAGCAGCGCAATTACTGCCTACCATTAGCCTGACCATGAACTATTAGGGATTAACGTGATAGAGATTGAAGTGTGTTACATTTGTAATAAGGGTTATTGGCAGTGGCGTATTTAGGATTTTGTTTCTGGGGAGGCTATGCGCAGCATGTGAATAAGTACTTGTATTTTTTCTTTTAGGTACCGACAAATTTTAATGAAGTTTATTTTCCTTCCTTTAATATTTGTAATGACACTTTCAGGTATGAGGAATGAAAACACTGAATGAGAGTGGGGAGGGGGCAGAAATAACTAAATGGAATGAAATTTGACAAATATAATATTATTTCTGAATAAAGAGCATAAGAAAAGTCAATGAAATTGTTACAAATGGTAAGGAGGATTACTGATGTGCGTGGATGTGCGAAAAACTAACGAATTTATTTCGGGCGGGGGGGGGGACTTGAGCCCGATAGCCCCCTAAATATGCTACTGGTTATTGGTGGTCTGTATATTATGCACTTTGATTTATACTGCATGTAATCAGCCCCACTTCTGCATTGGAGTATCAATCTACAACGTACAATCTCTAGAAATGGTCAAATCAAAGACACGCTCTATTTAAACAAGTAACCATTGCCCAGACACAAAAAAAATCACAAAGATCTATTAACATTATTGCATGCATTTTCATTGCTGCATGCACTTTAAAAAGCGTAGCCATGCAACTATTAGAATAAACATTTCCATTTATCAATATTCGCCCTACAACAAATCTAAATATATCGTTTTCTCGTTATTAACTGGTTACTGTTCGCGTTTGCGGCGCGGGATACCTACATTCGATTTAACCTGAAATCTAGAAAATAGATGTAACGTATCTTGCCGTGCACCTTTCTGGTCCAACGATTACCTGCGTATCTTAATCTCGTTGATTTTTGGACCCAATTTCTTGGTTATCTTCTAATTCACTTCCACTTGTTTATCATTACCCAAAACTCAGTCTGGAGTCACGTTTTCCAATGGTTCAAACTAGTCATCAACAAATAAAATTCTAGTACTAAATCACCAAGTTTTCTTTGTATTCGTACTATTGTGTCCTCCGTACTTAGTACAAACACATCACAGTGTCACTACAACGAAGTGGTGGTTAAGTGTATTATAGGGAAGTTCTGTTGGATTTTGACTCTAGAGAAAGGAGATAACATACAGAAAATCATGTCTAGGGAATAAGAAACTCTTCATATCAGCACCAGTGATCCATCCCCAATGCTTGGACAGTCTGCGGACTCCACGACAGTAGAGTTCAGTCAGAAGAACGTGAGAAGTTCAGTGCGTGGGTTTGGAAGCATCATCCCGCATATCGTTACCTAAGTATGGACCAAGCGATAATCTAACCATATGTTTGCGAAATGTACGAGGAAGCACTGGAATTTTCGAACAAAGTTAGACAATGGTATCACAGGTAACATTCGAAACACATGACTTTACGTTGTACTGAAGAATAACAACATATCTCTGATTTATAAACACTAGCTTCACGAGTTTAACTTTATCAGGCATATGTTCCAATTGTAACGAGTACATGTTCATTAATTGTCTGGCCAGGTGGCAGAACTTCGGAATGGACAATTAAGATTGCCCCCTGTTCCGAATTAGGCGGAACATGCTAAATAGAAAAGAAAAACTATAGAACTAGATCGTTTTCATAAGATAAAAAGAGTACACATGAAGTGTAAGATCAAATGTTCATGTGACATCAATCGTTTCCGCTGTTAAACGACTATAGTTCTACTGAGAAAGTTACAAATGTATGTTGAATTCGAAGGTTTGAGGAGGAAAGGTCCGGACCCGGTGGACCCTCGTGGGTGCGCTCTGTCACTATCTAAGGCGCAGTTAACTTATGTGTTTCGTCATCTCACTTTATACAATTTCCCAAGTTAATAGACACGTTGGGAAATTGCTTCTGTACTGCAACTGAGTGTCTCTTCTAATGCCTCGCATATTTGGCTATTAACAGCCTCGAAAACTGCCTTAAATATATTATCTATGGTTGTAGACGTTTCGAACGCGCTGTAAAGATTAATCGCTCCTTTTAAATTTCTTAAACTACTGTTACACTACACTCTTTTTATTGCCACATCTTTACCCAACCCCTGGCATATTTTATTTCCCGTTTCAATAGTGTTTATTTTTAGTTTTATTTCGGAAAGCATTCAGAAATGAAATGAAATCTTTGAGTTTCACGTCCCACGATTATGCCGGCTAGGCTAGATCCGTATTCCTTGCATCTCTTTACAAACAATAGACTTGGAAAAGGCCAGATCTTTTAGAACAGGTGCACACTTTCATTAAAATGATCGCAAGTTAAATACCGGTTTTACCTTAGTTTATTATTGCTACGAATTAGTCTTCTTAACCTTCTCACTAACCTTCAGAAAATAACATGCTCGTAATGTGTGCTAAGAAACTAAAACATACATACTTTATCTTACTAGGTTAAACTCTATTCTTAATTTTATGTTCATGTTTATTTGCAACCGACTCAAAACATATATGAAGAAAATGCAGCGTCTACACTTAGCCAGTATCTAAAATCTAGGAATGGTTAAGATATGGTGTTTTCATATTTCTAGTAGATACTGCTTTGCATCCAAATTTATATTGCCCTCCTGTGACAGTACTCCATTTCGTGGGCAAAATGCTCAATACTTTTTAGACTACCTGATTTACAATGTTATTCCCATTTCATTTTCTTCTCATAAAATAGGCTAGTGCATGTATCTAAAAAACGAGACACGAAACTTTAAACAATGCAACTCTTGTTCATATTGCATGATTGTCATCCGGAAAGAAAATACGGCGAATGTGCGAAAACACGCTGAAAATACGATGGCATATTTTGAAGCGCGGGAAAATATATGTGCTCGTAATTCCACGTTCATTTTTACTCACCCTGCCTGTGTCGTTGCCTAAGAGAAGCTAAAGCTGACGTCATCGATAATCCAAGAAAGAAAAACTAGCAAGTCACATACACAAAGGCGTTGATGCAAACTTCCTCTTCCCGTGAGATGTAGGCTCAGTGTCAACTTGGTGAACGATACATTTATTTATTTTTTTAAAAAAAGCCTCCCTCCTATTTTTTTTTTTTTTTAATAGCTTTGACGTGAAACCTTATGCCTCTGGTAATCCTCAACTAGACACTACATTAAAACCTTTTGTCGAAGATGAGAACTTGAGGATTTGAAATTAACCATGATAAGGTAATTATTCCCCAGCCTTTTTCGTTTACATGCATTACTCAAATACGAATGTAAATAAAATCCTGCTGACGGCAGTAAGAAGGATCGCGTGTATCCATACTCTCTTATTATCGGCAACGAACATTTTATGTTCCTGTTCGGGTTGCATAGAAGCTAGGGAATGTTATAGATTTTACTTGGGATATGGATAGCCACCAATGAAGTCGCAAATATAACGGATTGATTCCGTCTGCAAACCTGATCGAGATAATCCTCTAAAGACAGAATTCAAAAATTCACTTTCGTTCAGGTTATCGTATGGAGTAATGGATGTAAACATTAACAATGCAATCTTATGACTCCATTGCGTGATCCTAATAATGAGGAAGCATATAGGCTTAACCAAGCCCGTATCCACGGGAGTCTAGGGGGGCTGGGTCCCCCTACATTTTTACTGCCCCTCTAATATTTTTACGATAGGCTTACAAATGAACTATAATATAGTGATGAACTATAATATGGTTGGATGTCCCCCCCTTACATTTTTGGGCTGGCTACCGGCCTGGGCTTAACCCTCCGTCGCAAAGGTGGGGTGTACCATACCCCAACCGTATTACTTACAACACTAGATGACTCCACGGGTTAGCCAAATAAGAAACGCAAAAAATCGATAATATAATAGTAAAATCATATAATAGCAATATTATATCCCAACTCATAAAAAAATATGCTAAAAATATAGCCAAAGCTATTTAAGGTGATGGGGTGCAATACGCCGCACCTTTGCAGTGGCGGTACGCGACTCTACCTTAATAACGGAGGGTTAAACCTAAATACTCGCTCGCCTCTGTTATGGCGGACCGTCTCCTCTAGCTGAAAGACATTTTCATTCTACTTTATAAATGCAAATTATTAGATGCTTTACAAATGAAGACTATTAGCACCGATTCAATTCTAACTTTCGAGTTGCACTTAAGAAAAAAGGCGGATATTAACATTTTTTTCAGTATTTTCGATACAACTTTTAATTTGTTATCGAATTTGGATCAAAGGTAGAATTTAATTAAGGACCTTGAATTTGCAAGGAAGGCGGTGGCTTAGTGGTAGATAGCTCACCTGTGGTGCGAGAGATCGATCCATCGTTCGATTTCAAGCCATGAGAATTTGTGGTGGACAAATAGTTTTCATGGGTTTTCTCGAAATTCTCTAGTTTTCTACCACATTACCATTCCATCATTTTTTTTAAATTATTTTTCACTTTTTCATTAATAATCCCTCTCTTTTAGCGTACCGGCCATGAGTGGAACGTAAAACTAGAATTTCACTTTCATTCACATTTGCAGACGAAATAATAATCATTAAAACTTCGGTTGCAAATTATTTTTTATTAAACAACGGTAATATTGTTCACTATTACTAAGTGAAAATCTTGGTGAATTCACATTTTTATTCACGATTTTAAAGATACCAGAAAAACAAAGGATCAATGTTTCTTCCACCGATATTTCGAGGAGGGCACAACCGCCAGAAACTAAGCTAAATTGCCATTACATATCACTCTTACGCAGGGCACGTCCTGAACTAAATAGTGTCCCGATGCATACCTTCACATTTTCACCTCCCCCCTCGCCTTAAAAGTTTTTAGAAGAAAGCCTGGAAAGGATATTATCAAAACTTGCACTTCCTATTGGTCTAATAATAAAATTGTGATTAAGCAACTTTTCGAGAAACAAACGCATCATTCATGTTTCAACAGTTATAAATAATAGGAAAAAAGGGCATTTACTTTTAAATACATTTCGGATCCGGAAAATACACAGATTCCAATATCATGCACCTTTTAAACTTATATAATTTTGCTAGTAAGTTGTCTTTCTCATGATACTGGCATAAACAATGGCTTTTATTTGCTCTGACAATGAGACAGTTTTGACGTAAGAAAAGAGGAATTTCTTATCTAACGATGCTTTCGCATAAGAAAATCACTTCTTTATATTATGAAGAGAAACATGTTCTCTCGCTTGTCCTCCCTCATAAATATTTAAGAACCATCTTTAGCTCAAAATATTGTCTATTAACTCTGTGAAAGAAGATAGTTTTTTTTTTTTTTTTTTTTTAATCATCTTACAGATTAATAAAGTACAAGATTTTACAATAACTGGTGGATAAGTCTTCTGAAACATGGGGCCTCTGCTCGAAAATTCAATTAAAAAACTTATAATTGGTTTCTTTGAAATTTTCAGGTTACACGTGTTTATTACTCCGTGGTTATATGGTTAGCATACGCGCCTTTAGTAGGAGATAACTGGGTTTGATTTCATGTGGAAGCTCATGTGTTTTGGATTCCATATTAACCAGTAAGCCCGTCTCATATAGTCTCCATCCTGGAAACGGATCTGAAATTTCAAATTCAACATTATTCTAATCATAATCAGAGACGATTCGAGAGGGAAGGTGCATCGGTACATCGTGCATCCACGTGTATACAAGAATCAGTACATTAGGAAAGTTGCCTTTCCTTAGTTTGGAGCGATAAAACTTTTTTTTTCTTTTACCGAGCGATTTCCCTCATGACTCGCTTCTGATCATAGCAGTTTTGAGATCGATACTCCCTACCCTCAGAACTGACGATTAAAATTTCTATATTCATATCACTCCAAAGCGTAATATGAATACTAATAACTGACAAATTTATCCCAATAATTAATCTTTGGAGCAAGTGAAATAATATTATTTGTAGTCGAATAGTTAGCATACTCACTTTTGGATGGATTATGGCCTTACTGAACTCCATATGGAAGATAGGTCTCTCAGGGTATGGTAACAAAAGGATGTTAATCAACGGATAAGGTTTACAAAAAGAATTACAGATATACAAATGTTGCAGGTTTATTTAATCCGGGAAGTTAAATATAGACTTAAGCTGTTCCTTCGTCACAAAAGAAAATTGATTCACGAAGTAGCTATATACCAACTACAGGTCTCTTCCTGTTTTGATATGTACTTTACATAGTAATGATAAGTAGATAAAATTAATGATTAAATGCTCCCAACAGGACGGCTAACAGACATCATTTTGAGTGATCCTCAACAAAGCTTCTCAACCATCACAGTCTAAAAGCATAAATACTTCAGCAAGCACATCACACAGCGTCAACAGTCCCATCAATTAAATTACACCAACACTTCGAAGCTAAAATGGAGATTACCGTTCTCAGTTTCCACACTAGGAAAAAAAAATCCACGAAAAAACTAATTTGTACAGACAGCTTCTCTAACAAGATCCCATATATTACAACGACAAATGCAAGATAAATGTGTATATACCAACTAAAGTTCTGTAATGAACGACTTTGTATGTTGTAAGGATTCAGATACTGTAACCAATAACTTATGTATAATTTTACTCAGCATGTTAATGTAGCAACAACGATAACTACTGGTGAAGTTTTTACATGGATAAAAATCATATCCATAGGCATTTTATAACAAAGTAATAGTAGTGACAAACAAACGGATTTAAACATGAGTGATACTACATTTCCTAATTAAGATGATTTCATACGGTATTTAAAATAGGTTAGTTCTCTCATATGAACTTATTAACAATATCATTTATTCAACCATTTTACACTTAAGTGCCAAAAGTCATGCAACACCGATCTAATATTATGTTGTACAGCGGGGGACACTTCTAAATGGTACAGCCATATGGAGATTTACAGCTAAGGTGTACCATTTAGAGGTGTCCCCCGCTGTACCTTCTCGAGCACGGTGAAGTGCAGCAATTTGATGTTGCAGGGACACAGAAGTAGCTGATTATTCGCTAGAGGGATGTGGAGCCATGCAACCTCGATTGCCGTCCACAATTCGGTAGCTTTTGCAGATGGAGAAACATGGCCACGAAAGCCCCATTCGATGATATCCCACATGAGCTCGTTACAGACCATGTCTGGAGATCTAGAGGGGCAAATTATGTGTTGGAAGTGGGCAGACTGTTTCTCAAACCAGTCGCGCACCATTGCGACCCAGTAACATGACGCATCGTCACATCCCGGAAAATCCCATTATTGGCAGGGTACAAGAAGTCCATAAGGGACCGGAGATGGTCACCACGCAGCTGACCAAAAATTGCCATGTAGACATGTCCGAACCCTTATAGAGGTACCATCAGCTTGGAGAGTGCCATGCTGACTTGAGTCCAGGGCTTCAAGTAGTCTGTGACACCATACGCATAACCAACTGGAAACGTGACTCATATGACAATGCTACAAGTTGCCAGTTATTTAAGGCCCCACCCAAGTATTCCCGAATCCACTGTTGTCGATAGTCAGAGGTTGGTAATGGCACTTGTGTCGACTTGCGGCTGCGATACCACATGGAGACCAAATTCTGCTGTATTTGACTCAGATACGTTGCAAGGACGTCCTGCATTGATTCGTGTGTCAGTTCATGCATTGTTTTCGCCGATCGCAGTCATTTAGCATACATGGGCGGCTAGTACGTTGTCTCTAATAGGTCTGTGGTAGATTGCCAATAATGCGATACTCACGGTCTATCCTGGACAGCGTGAAACAAGGAAAGTCAATGTTCAGACGACTTCCGAAATCGAATGCCTCATTCGTCTAGTACTATTATCCCGCACTCAAACACCGATAATTCCCGTCGGGTTGCTATCAGCATGTACACAATGTTTCATACATTGACAAAAGCCCAACTGAAAACACAAACTATTTCGTGCCGCTCGACCGGTTTTTTCCGCGATGTTCTTGTGAAGTTAATTAATCCCTATTTGTTACCCCATGACTTTTTGCACTTAAGTGTATAAAACTAAGCCAGTGTCGGTTAGTTAACAACTGAAAATTAGTTTACACATTTTTATCAAAGGAAGTTGAAAAAGCACTGCTGTCCTTCATTTAATTTTTTGTATGTATATCGTTTGCGATTGATGAAACTCATCCGATGTTGACCAAAATTAGGACGGTGATAAGAACTTCATGATTTTAGTACACAAGAAATATTACGGTGGATATGTCTTTCGTTCCTGAGTTATAGGCCATCAAATTTGGAGGTCAATTTAGTGAAAGGTTATTGTATGTGGTAAGCTATCAATGATACTAATCCGATCTTAACCAAATAGTAGACCTCGTTTCGATTAGCACGTAACGCACAAAAAATATCATGGTATCAGATCATTGGTTCCCGAGTTATTGATACCAAGTTTGCGTTTGGACTTAGTGGAAAAAAAAAATCACTAAATCACCTTCGATAAAATCCATCCGATATTGATTTAACTTGGTATGGTGGAAAAGGTTTACGAGCTTTGTAGTATGAAATAATATGATGTACAGAAATTTAGTTTCCATTCCAAATTATTAGCCACTGAGCTGGGTTTGAACTCAGTAATAAAGAAATTTCACTGGAACACTATTGATGGAACTCATCCGATCTTAGTCAAAATTGAGATAATGATAGAGTGTCAGGAGCTTAGTACACATATGGGATTATATGGTATGCAGGCCATTGATTTCTGAGTTATTGGCATCAAAGCTGGGGTCGGATTTAGTGAAAGAACATTATATAATTATGGTATGCTATCTACGATACTAATCCGATTTTGACCAAATTTGGCATTCATGAAAAAACACTGATATGAAGACAACTGGCTCTTGAGGAGTTATTTACTATCAAATTTGACGGGGTGGAATTAGGGAAATAAATTTCACGAAATCGCGATCGATGAAACCTATCCGATCTTGACCAAACTGGGAATGGTAGTAGATGTTAGCGAGCTTTGTACACATTCGAGCTTAGTATGAAATATGATGATGGTTAGTTTCCAAGTTATTAGCCATCGAAGTTGGGTTTGAACTAAAGTGAATTCTAGGAATTTCACTTAAATTAATGGAACTCTCCGACCTTTGACAAACTTGGCATGGTGGTATACATTTATGAGATTACTTCGCATATGAAATATTAGGCCTATGTTGTGTATATCTTTAATCCTTAAGTTATTTATAATCGAAGTTGGGGTTTGGACTCAACTAAGTGCAAACCCCAATTTCGATGGCAAATAACTCAATAACCAGAAGTGTCCACACCACGGTATTTCACACGAATTAAGCTTGTTAGGGTCTATAAACATCTGGCATTTTGTAAGTCTAAACTTTTAGTGGAACCCTGAGGTACTGGCCACCAAATTTCAGAGTTAGACTTAACGATCATGCTATGAGAAATAAATGTAGTATATATTGATAATCTTAATTTGCTAAAATCAATGAAAGACATTTTTATTTTCCGCTATAGAAAAATTTACTAGTTTTCATGATGCCTTTCTTGTTGTGTACAATTAAAAATGCTTTCGTAAGTATCTATCAAAAAGCAGACGGAAAATACGCATTTAGTTTATAAATTACTGAAATGAAAATTATTTCTTATACATATTTTGTTTACTTAGTGTAACCTTAATGCAAAGTGTGTTAGAACTTGAGAAAACCCAATGTACTGAAAGACAACTGACACTAAAATATTTCTAAATGGGATAAATACGTAGTTGTACCTGATGATCAAAGTTTCTATATTTTTTTTTCGTATTTTTGTTAAGAAGAAAAGTTTGAGTGTAGTCAAAATCTGTTAAGTTAATTATCTGTATAATCTGGCTAAGGCTTGATTACTATAACTCTGGGACCAGTGCATGAGTGGGACATACTTCTGTAAAAGTAAGCGTTCACTTCATTCAGTTTTCCTCTCTGCTCCAAAGGACTACTAAAAATGTTTTAAAATTTTGTATACGAAGACCAATTTTTCAGACAGAAAGTTCTTGATATTTTACTTCCACCGATTTTATGAAAAATTAACGATCAATTGCATTCGTTAGTATTCTCCTTGCACACACACAAATAAGAAAAAAATAAAATAAAAACTAATTCTGTACGAAAATTAGATAATAAATATATAACAAGATTTTCTTAAACATTGATTGACCCAGTATTTCTACGATTGATACTGATAAAAATAAAATAAAAATGTGAGAAAGGTATCGGCAATTTACTGCGAAGAAAAACTACATATTTCCTGTCTGAACTGTTATTTTCCTCATGGACTGCATTCCTAGTCCTACTTATATTCGTAACTACGAGAAACGTCCATATCCGAAACAGTTACAAATTATAATTTAAAATAAAGTGGGTTTTAAGCTTTGGTCAGTGTCTCTTTTGTTAAAACTACTATACTGGTACTTATTTTCCGCGAAACGTCTTAAAAGTTTTTTGTTTTTTTTTTATGTGTGTTCACGCAATACTGTACACAGAAGACAGAAAAGCATGATATACATGTATAGTCAAGGCTAACAAAAGTGCATAATTAAAGTTAAAAAAAAAAAATTCTGTTTAAAGTTGAACACCGTAATTCATCATGTGCACCTACTACTCCTCTTGTGACCAAGGCGAATGTTTTCGCTCACACTGGATGACTACACTGCTTGCCTAACTGGGCGGCTAGCAGGCCGTTGACCTGTAAAGCTTATTTGACCCATACGATTACTGCGTTGGCTGTCACACTACATGCAAAATATAATTTTCAAGATCCTTTCAAAGCACGTTGGTTCCCAGATTGAATGGATACATTCATCCAATGAATTCGCTTACAGTGTACTCTTTTAAAGGCCGCCGCCGCCAGTATCTTCTTTTGTGTTTTCATAAAGTGTAGTCTATATCTCATAGAAAATACGTAAGTGTTTAATACGCATTGCACACATCGTCCTGTTTACTCTCACTCTTACCCAACGATACTTTATTGCTATGTTCAACTAATCAATCATCTCTCACCCTAAAATATACAAGTTTTTTTTTTTTTATATCAAAATAAAACATCTGACATCACTTGTACACCCTCATGACTCATACACCCTGACCACATTACATGAAAACGACACTTTACTCTAATATGAAATTTCAACCTGTTAAAACTACCACATTGAATACATGTTTGGGTAAATTATTTCATGTATAATATACCCCCTGTATATGAACATTCAATTAAAACTTTTTAAAATTAATACTTTAACTTGTTGATTTTATAACAGTAACGTGAATTACCGTATATCAACCAGAAGGAAGTAGGAATTATTATGATCATGGTAGAATCTCTATTTACCAGTGGTCGAAATAAGGCGGTATGCAGTGATATGCCGTACCGCCTCTGGTTTTTCAATGATGAAGGCATACCGCCTCTAGTTTCTCAGTGATCAAGACATGCCGTCACTGCTAAATACCTTTAATAAATCCATTTTTATATGCTGTAATTGACGAATACGAGAGGGGAGGGCTGGAAAATTCATAAAATCACCAAGAAGAAATAAAAATTGAAACATATCATTCTAGTCATTAGAAAGGTCATATATTGTGAACCTTTCATCCCGTATATGATCATTTTATCATTGTTATTTCCTTTGTTACAGTGAAGAAAAGAGAAACAATCGTGATTGGGGAATATCGTCGCTAACTAGTTTTTAAACTCAAATCTTTAATTCGATAATTTTAGTAAATATGAAATAAAAATAAATGCATTTTGGAATTATTGCTTCATATGTATGTTTTAGGATTAAATAATCCATATCGGACTTCCGAAGAGGAACATCAAAGCAATTTAATGACCGTGTCCCTAGCGACAACTCCCAGTCATGATCCCTCTTCAGTTTTATTTGAAAGAGGAAAAGAAAGAGTGATAAAGAAGAGAAGGAGGTAGGAGAAAGGAGGAAAAGAAGAGGAAAAGGAGGAAGGAGGAACTAGAGATAAAGGATTACTGGATAATTATAGAAATATACTAAAGGAACTTGAATAGTTATTAAAAAGGTGATTCACATTCGAAGATTATTACTTGAGGATCGATTCTGAAATGATCCTGAAAAGACACATGTTCCCTCATACTACCCCGACCTGGATCCAAGCAACTGCACAAGTGGGAGTTGCCCCAACCCAGCCCAGATAACAAGTTTTAATTTAATTGTTTGTCTGTTATTTCAAAATGTTAAATAACTTTTTATCCAGTATCTCTATTTTTATAATGGAGATCGAATACGGTACACATTTGAATCAGCCAAGAAAAAAAATAAAGTAATGTATATATTTTCCGCAAATAGAAGTTTTGAGATTTCTGGAAAGGCTGCCATTATTTAGGCTCATCTTGTTATTTTGGCTTTTCTTCCAGAGCCGATTCTGATTACTTTAGGATTAGTTATCTTTCATGACCTCCGTCATACACTAATATATATAACATGCTATTACACACTTATTATAAACACTATCATAGTACATCAATATTAAATGCTACCATTTAAAAACTAAATTTTTCATTCATTCACGCACACGCACATCACTGGGGCTTGAAGCCGGTGCAGTTGGCGGATGAACTATCTTGCATAGGCCGTTCCTCACACTATCTCGCCCATAGATATTATTACGTCACCAGCTCCGGCTATTTATTTGTATTTATTTTTAATAAGTGGAGGCTATTAAGAACAGTTTATAATAATACACTTTATAACTATTAGAATTAAGTGTATAGCTTCAACTTATTAAACTGTATAATCTACTTAGGCATGCTATGCATACTCAATCCACTTTTTTTTTTTTTTTTTTAATATGTTCAATCTACGAGGACCGTAAGGGCTTACTTCGACGACCATAGTTTGAGGAACGATGTTTTAGAGGAACTATACATTATATATATATATATATATATATATATATATATATATATATATATATATATATATATATATATATATATATATATATATATATATATATATATATATATATATATATATATATATATATATACACGACTGCTTCAGTAAAAGTTGAACTCATGCGGCTCATCCTTGCCGAACAGGCAACGGTATTGCCCAGTGAATCATTCAACGCTAAGAACAAGCCAATAAGGTATGTTACTTTTTTTGTGTATCACGAACATGATATACAACTCTATTTCAACTCCATATCGTACTTGAATATTGTTATATAGCAGACTAAACCGCATGTAAGTACATTACTGAAGCATGAATAATAAAATATTAGTGCTGAGTTGCAACAAGCAGTCAAGTAACAAGGTAACAAAAAATGGAGTAAGAAATTATATGAAGTTAAACGGGATCTGCAATGAAACAGGCTCCCTTTTCATACGGTTCAGAAATAACTTAGCGCTGACCACGAATGAAAAATTCTTACTACGTAGATGACAATGGATGGTGGGAGAGAAAAACAATTCCTTAGTGCTTTAAAAAGTTCCTTCTGTCACAATCTAAAAAGAAAACTGTATTGGGTTACGTGGTTCGGATCTCAGGGTCTTCTCAGGTTCGGGTCTTCACTATAGCGAAATTAAACTACCGCTAATTTTAGAGTTTTTCTGTAATATCTTCAAAACAAATACAAATATTCGAAAAGCACAAATGTAGTGAACTAGAGAATACGATTTTGCATGTGATACCTTTACCACAATTCACCTATCTGCTTTTGGTATGCCGCTATTTACAGAACCCAGATAAAATACTAAATCTATCGACAGTTACAAATCGAAAGCAGATAGATGAGTTGTGATAACAGTATCACATGTAAAATCATATTGTCTAGTTCACTACGTTTCTGCTTTTCGAATATTTTTATTTGTTTTGAAGATATTACAGAAAAACTCTAAAATTAGCGGTAGTTTAATTTCACTGTAGTGAAGACCAATTAACCTGTAGTCCACATCTCGTGCAGCCTCGCTACTGAAAGGAACGTTAAACTACAAACACTATATTGTCTCGTACAGGTAGGTGATTCATAATAAAAAACTGCAAATGTGGCAGCTAAGACTCTGCATACGTATTAATTATTTTAACAAGTGTTCCTATAATTATTAAACAAGTTTTGTACACTTTCTTCATGTCATATGATAGACTATAGCTTAGTCTGGAGGCCGATGTGGCTCAGTGATAGAGCGTTCACCTCTGGTGCATGGGGTCCTTCTTTCGATCCCAGCTCGCGCAAAGTGAGCTTTGTAGTGGACAAACACCGTTTCCTTCCACTTTTTTCATTCCACCATTTCAATCATTTCTCATCACCGTCTCCTTTAGCCTAGCCGGCATATCCGTGGGACGTAAAACTTAAAGATTTAATTTCATTTCAGTTTATAGTTTCGCTTAGTTGACACGGCTATCCCTGTGGTAATTTATCAGAAAGACAGCTCGCTTTCAGTAGACCTATAGTTTAATTTTAAAAAGTACGCAAAGAAAATGACCAATTCTTCGAAACTTCGGGACAAATTTATTTTCTTGAAATGTTAAACCGTCTGTGATCGCAACTTTACTTCGTTTAGCAGCTTGAAATCTCCGAAAGTATAACAAAAGTCAGTTTGAGTTTAGATATATGAATTTTAAGCATGATTTTCTAGAAGAAGGAACCAACATCAATCGGTTGTGGTTTTAGGTTTCTCACGTTAGATGTTAGAAGTCCCTCATTAGAAATATACACGATGGACAAATTCCTTGTCAATAATTTAACTGGCGAATATATATAATAATTTTATATCTAGGGTTAATTTATCGCTCTCGGGTGGCGGAGAAACCCAAGCCATTTTAACGGACACACTAACACACCCACACAGAGAGAAGAAAATTCAAAAATTAACAGAAGAGAGAAAAGTCTATTTAAAAAAAAAAAAAACGAAGTCAGTTGCTACAGGAAGCGTGCAGCGAGAGCACAAGAAATAACGAATTCTTCACAACATCGTTGCAGATATATGTACATTTTTGTTTATTTTTATTATACAAGTATGTGTCTACGATAGAGCCTTATAGTTAGTGTCGCTGCAACGAAGGTGCTGATATACTAAATTCCTGCATAATTCGAACTCTCTCTCGTATTAAAATGGACAGTTTGTGTGTGTGTAAGATGGTGCTCTGCGTCTTCTCCACAAAGCGAGTGCAAGGTCCAGCTGGATGCTTTAACTCCGGACTCCAAGTGGGACATGAGGATTCTATGTGTCGTGTGAAATTAAAAGACAAGGTAGGATCTAGACATGCTTTCCTATTGGGAGGCGTTTTCCATTTTCATATTAACCTTTCTTGGCACCAATACTTACAAGACGCCCAAAGAGACGCCAAACAATTCGTATTAATGGGTCAGTTTGGAAGTGTCCAGATGATCGCAATGAGACTTATGTGATCATTTTTTTTTTTTTTTTTTTTTTTTTTTACATTACTTCTTTTCTTGGCACATTTATTCAGATGTTGACTGATACTGACTAAGTCATTTGCCCACGATTGAGGTGACGAAAGAACATTAATGTTTGAGGGATTTCTAGTGGCAAACTCTCCAGAAACGCTACTCATTTTTTTTTATTTATAGTTTGATCATGCAGTGATAAAACTTATTTGAAATACACTTTTTTTTTTGTATGTGTTTTAGAGAGAATCCTGAAATGAATTACGAAAAGTTTCAAGTGCAGTTAAATCATCGTATCTTCATCACTACGGAAACTAGCTTCATTTTTTTTTTAAATATCATTTTACTTTATTTTATAAAGAAGGTTGAAAACATCAGTTATTATACATGCTCATTGCTAATTAATATAATCTATAAAAAAATCGAAATATAACTTACGATAAATAATTTTAAATAATAACTTCCGAATATAATTGGTTACTATTAAATTATTTAGTCCGCTAAGATAAAAGGTATCTCAAGGGACAGGAATAGATTTTATTTTAAAACAAGAAATATTTGTTTTGTTATTGATAGTCTAATACTACATTTCCATTGTGTTGGAAAGAAAGTATTTCAGATAATTTTTGGTTATTGTACGAAGTATAGAAAATGGAATACATATGACGAAATGTATGTAAGCGAACATAAAGTATTACGATTAATTTTAAAATCATATTTAGACTTTAGTCTTTCTATAGGTAGTTGTTAGAGAAAATAGGCGTCGACGACCTAAAGTAATGTAGAGTATAAATATTGGCCAAGAAAGATCGATCTCTAGAAGTAGATGTGTGATTTCATTTTCTTTGTATTGATCTATAGTAATGTATATTTATGTCAAGTGTAAATCATCTATGTGAAGTGTGTAAATACAACTATGGTATTTTCGTATTAACTAGTATTATTAGTTTGCTTTCATAAATATAAAGCAAATTATGAAACTGAATTTTATATACTCTAGAAACATATCATTCACTATACTTCATTTTCCTTGTCAATCTTCTTTCAAGTAACTCAAAATTAAAGGTCATGGCCCCTTATAATCTTAAATTTTAATTAAGTAATATTCTATCTTGTTATTCTTCAATACTTTTCTAAAAGTTTTCCGTCATTTAAGTAACTAATCAAACTAATCAAACAGCTCTATGGATTCGATTCTGGTATTGTCTATGCAAGTAATTTGTACACGATAGGAAAACTGTTCAAATTCTATCATATAAAATTATGGCAATCAAGTTATAATTTAAAAACTTGTTACAATCTTGCATTTTAATTAAAGAATCGTAATTTGGTTTAAAATGCCGTTTGTATTAATATTACAGATCAGTATTATGTAATTTTTTGCAGACATTCAAAATTTAGAAAGCTATTTCACTGTTCATGTAGTAAATTCATTTTTTTTTTTTTAATAATAACCTTTACAGTAAAAGTTCAATAGAATAAGTATGTCATTTTTTTTAAATGCAAATGTTTTCATCAGATGTTGTTACCTGTTGCTATTTTTCTTATATAAATTAAAAATTCTATCAATGTTATCCAAATTCAGTGTTATCTTTTCTATTCAATCAAGTTCAGTTTACCTCTAATCTCAGTTTAGGCAGAACAACAAAGCTTTGAATATTGCTACATAGGGATCTAGCTGAGCTGACTTTCACTTAAAACATGATTTTTTTATATAAGTAATTTGGCAATATTCTTCGTTAATTAATTTCTAATAATTTTACTGGCTAACCATTTTCCTTTTTGCATAAATTATACAGCACAATGAAAGTCAGTGCAGCTATTCCCAGAAAGTCAAAATTAGAGAAATATTTCCTTTTTCAGCCATGCAGCATGTGTTATATGAAAGAAGATCGGAGCAAAGCATTTTTTTTTTGGGGGGGGGGGGCGCTCGCAATTTTTTTTATTCCACTTTCAAGACTTTCCTTTCTCCAAAGCCCTGGAATCCGTCCGGAGAGGGGTTGGTCTAGGAGTGAAGTAGGAAGGGGAGTAATATTCCGGGGGACGAATCCTCGCATCTGTAGCGTTTTCAGCTGAACCGAGGTTCGACTCCAGTCGGACTCAAACCCCGGTAAAGCTGACAGTGAAACGTTAAGACATAAAAAGAATGAAACCTTGTGTGTTATCCTCCGGTATAGCAAGATATGCGTCTCCAATACGTTGCCAGAGCTCATCATTTGTACCTTGGATGTTTTTTCCTGTGCGAGACGTTGTGTAATCATGGAACGGATTTGTTCAATCGACGAAAGATCGATGAACGCACCAGCTAATGAAACAGTGGAACACCATGTCCATATTGGAACTGTAGGACGTTACGTGACAGACTTTGTAGGAAAGTACAGCAATTCCACGAAGAACCTATAATAAAGGGCCTACAGGCGGCTCCAGTATTCCCCAATGAACTACACTGCTCTTGTCAAACACCTGTCAATATGTGTTAGATGTGAACTAACACAAAATCTATAGATACCTCATACAACACAATAATGTCCGATGCCGAATCGATGCAACGATGTAGAATACAGGCGGCATCCAACATTTTGCAATCGGTACTGCTATACACGGATGCTGCCATCATGGTACTCCAGAAAGAAGCAGGATTCGTGCAATTCAGTTCTCAATGCACAACGTTTGTGACCCAATGCATTCACATAGCTCTATGTTTATGTTTTGCAGTTGTAAGTAGCCGGTGCAATGAGTGCTTGCAAATGTGCCTCGCCACCAGACATTGCGTGAAACGTCGCTTGCCAAGTGCAACAATCCCGAATTCGTGAGTCAATGTTCGGGTTGTGGTTGTCCGATGTGCCGTAACTATTCGCAAAAAGAGTACGTCCTCCTGGTCTGTGGCATGATGCGGACGTTTGGATTCTGCATGTCGTCGTGTATTGCCTTCTTGGTGCCATCACTTTTATATTCGCATCATGGCGGTTGCATTCCATACAGCATGGGCACCAATGTCGCGGAAGGATAATTCGCAGATGTGATGTGTCACAATTCCTTCGTAATCAAATGCAAAAACCAAATGAAGCATTGAAAAACCTCTAGATACACTCAAGCCACAATATTCATTCGCTTACTATTTAAGTGTGTTTTTGGCCTGCCTCCGGTTGCTCTTAGAGGTACGGCTGGCGCACGTGACGCGTCGCGGCTGTACTGCTTATTATTTTACCATCATTCCATCCTCCAGATATTTTACAAATGAAAGTCCGATGCCTCCTTGATGTAGCACTTTTACTGTACAACAGTGTATATCTTTGCAGTTTTAGAAAGAAAGCCTGACCAGATGTGACAAGTTCGTGTGGGGTGAAACTGGACCTGGTAATTACTAGTTACGAATACCAATCATCCATTCTCATTTTAATACCAACGATGTCATTCCAACATGTCAGTAATTCGTTGTAATACGTATGAAAATCTTAAAGTGTTCCTATGTGTTCGTAATTTATTTTTAAATTAGCATGTAGAAACCTTACTTTTTCCCTTTGAAAAATAAGTATTAAATTGTCAAATACAAATACTAAAATATGACACACTCAAAAGTTGCAACCTGCTAATATCTTAGCCTCAATACATCACTATCATGATCAATGACTTACATGTTTCCTTGTAGGTGATTGTGGAAATTACACGAGTTAATAAGATATCTAATTTAAGGTTCCTAAGTAACCGCCTTAAACAAATCATAACATTCCAGAATTTAACATTATAATTAAGGAACCCAACCCACACGCCTTATCCTAAAAGTTGTCAGCTTTCCGGCGGTTTCATTATTAATATTTACACTACATGGCAATTCGCACGACAAAAAGTAAGTCTTCTTTATATATTGTAAAGACGTTTTGCACAAAACATAGAACAAATGTTCGTAATTATTTTTGCATATTCCTATTTAGTATTCATAACAAGAGTTCGAAACACTGCAGACAGCCGCAGGCTGAAAGAAACTAAAAATCCCGTTGCCGAACAACATCCAGTCCAACACCACCACATCATGTTTTATATCTCGTGGAATATGAACCACTGCATAACTTTCCAGTTTTTGCTTCTCTCCCCGCCTCTCTATATGTGGATAAGTAGATAGATAATTTACAAACAGTCGTTTATTTCCCTGTAAGCCAAATCGTGAGAAAAGTTTATTAGGTCATTTGGTTTCTTATAAATCGATAAATGTGAGTAACCAATAGTAAACGCTGAAACTTTACACTATTATTTAATAATATATTCCGTATCAACGCATTATTTTCAAATTAGTTATTAATAATTTAATAATCCAGTATAATAAAGGACTTTCTCGCAATATAGTCTTCGACCGCCACACGCCAAGAACTGTAAATTTACCAACAGGATGTAGTGGATTAGCGGCAATATAGCCTACTCATCTCTACAGTACTGAATACTCAATTCCACTATTGGGCGCAGCAAACATGCTTGTGAAATTTCTGTACCAGTTTGTGAGCACATATTTTCTCATTTCTTTCCCCACTTTCCTACTCTTTATCATCAGCCAGCATTAACTTCATAATTCTCTGTCTAAATTCTAATAATCTCTGAACATTCACCCTCCCCTTATTCGTGATATCACACTACGAAAAAAAAAAAATGATCAGTTTGATCGTAAACAATACTGCATCGGAAAAAGTTAGGATGCAGGCGTACCGGTAACTAATTAAATTTGGGGCCTTAAAGATAATCGGCCAAACCAGAAGTTCCGGGTGACAGTCTGACACTAGAAAGCTAAATATTTTAAAAATCAAGGGCTGTTAGGTTAGTTTTTGTTGGTATTACAATGGTAAAATATTTGCATTCTACTATCTTCAAAATATGAGTTTTCAACTCAGATTTAATTTCCTATAAATCAATAAATTTGCGTTCCGGGTGTGACGCACACGGGCACTCAAACCACAATACCATTCTTCAATCGCAAAAATCTATGAATATTCACACTTTACAAATCAATCATTGTCTCACTGTAAAGTGTGATTGGTAAAACAACTGTCTATTCCTCCTTGTAATAAATTACAATGATACTGAACATGCAAAAACCTGACAGTGTTTCACTTTTCATTCATCCCCAGTTATCTTCAATATAATTATATAAATTCAAGAAAATAAACTTAGAACAGTGAAGAAGCCCAATTTCCATAAGTGAAAAATACCATTAACACTAACGGTAAAGTCTGAGAAACAGTAAATTTTGCGTAACAACGAAATCATGAAAAAATTTGCATATTCATTTATGTACTCATTAATTTTGTTACATATGTGAAGAACGAAAACAAGGAAGTCTTATATGTAGAAAATTAGCATATATCGTCCATATTGTCAACGGTAAGTTTATTTCTGTCGTTTTTTTCAAAAGCAACTTTACCTTACTTCCTTTTTCTCTTGCCTTGCATTATTATTATTATTATGAAAACGATATAAACTTCCGTCAACTAAAACTGATTCATGTGTAGGCTATATAAAAGAATGATGACTCGCGCAATATTATTCAAGTAGAGAACATTCTTTCACTATATACACATATACAGCACGTGCTTATCAAAATAATACAAATACTTTAACAAAATACAACTTATGTAATTAATACGCCATTGAACCACTTTTTTGACTGTGGAACAGGTACAGCTTGTTTTAGTCTCGGATTTAAGGAATATAAATTGTGGATCACGGAATATAAATGTGAATAGTGGATCACTCTTCACACAGTGCAGGTAATGTGCGTCGAAATCTTGCTAAAAACTGATCATAAATGTTCAATAATGTTCAAGTAGGGAAATTGAATGGAGTTGGGGTATTATTCTTGATGTTTGTGAAACCACAGGAATCTAAAGTTCTAGGGCAAGACCATATTCATCACATACATGCTACATCTTCAAAAATTGGGTGAATTTCCCCTCTCCTAACATATTCGGACAAAACACTGGGTCTGGCAGTGTGAATTTCCCCCAGTTATCTTAGAGAAATATGTCGATACGAAACAATATTTGTCGTACACGATGCAGGGTCACCTAAAATGTTTATAAACACTGCACATTAACTCGTCCTTTAAGAGTAAAATAGGACCAGTGAGGCACCATGAATTTACAGCCCACACCAGTATACGGTATCCAATGGGACAAATATTTGACAATAGGCATGTGCATACTTAATTTGTCTGCGCGTGACTTAAGAATATATGACATATACCTGTTGGCAGACAAAGATGCATCGTGGGCTATCGGATTTCGAAGATGAGACTATGGTTTCGTTGCTGTTAAAGTCCATAAGAGCATCTCGACCAGTGAACCATTTTGCACTCGAGCGAGCTCAAGTTCATTATTCTCAACAAACTTACGTGCATTAATCTCAATAATGCTCATGGTATCTCAAGCTCCAGCTAGAACTTGCTCCATGGGGCACCCAATACCCAGCAACTGTGCTCACTAGCCTCAATGGGGCTTGAGCTTGCTGGGGCTCGCTATGCATTTATACAGCTCGCCAGTGGCATACGCAAAGTTCATCAGGTTCAGGAGGTTTCAAGTTCCCAAGTTCATATAATTTCAGGTGTTTATATACATATATTAATATGATATATGTTTATTTTTGCATATCCGTTTTGTATACGCATCGAGAGCCCGTCTTGTGTACGCAACTGGGGCTCGCGCTCAATTACTGAACTCGAGTTCGCTTGAGCTCGAAAGCTGGGCTCGTGGGTTTGAACCTTTCTGCTCAGCCAGATGCATATGTCTAACTGACTGATGCGTCGTCAACACATAGGCATCCATCCGAAAATTATGGTATCAACTGAAATTGAACCGGAAAATACATTCAGGAATAGCAAGCACGCTAACCACCCACCTACGTGACAGTCTTTTCGACAGTCAACAACATTTTCTCAAGCTTCTAACTTCTAAACCAAGAAGCTATCAAGCATTGTTTATTAGAACTCGTTTGTTTTATTTGATGTTAGCAATAATCCACAGATTTAAATTATGGATCTTCCTATATAAATACACTGTTTCATAAATTTGCTTATACGAGTAGTCGACTTCGCAGACAGCAAAACTTACAAGTTCTTATTCACCACTCTCAATCTAATCAGGTAAACGTTATATGTAATTACGAACTGAAGACCCTATGGCTTTGAAAACAAACCATAACCATTTTAACCACAAATGAAGGCCACAACAGTTATCGCTCATTAGGTACTATCCAGAACCACGTGCTACTGCAAAAGAAACGAAAAAGAGTGAATTTTATGCACTTCACATCCGGGAGAAAGCAGTCTGAACAGGGAAAGAATGCAAAAGCTCTTGGGAACGCATTCACTTTTTTCACGAGAAGGTACAACGTGTTTTTCTCTTGCCTCTCGATTTCTTGCGTGAGGATATAAGTGTAACACATTTCATTAACAGCTGCTCGGGTTATAGCAATCGTATCCCGCATAAAAATATATAAAGTAGACATAAAATATTTATTAATGTCGTAATAATTTATAAAATGAAATAAGAACTACATTTGTATGAATTTCCAACTTCTTTTACTGGAATTATTACTAAAATTGCTACGTAAGACACTTTACACAGTAAAGGTTAATGACACACTAGTTTTATGAAACCATCGTTTTGTGTCTTTGTTTATACAGAAATAGTATACTTGCTTGTTTGCTTGGTTGGTTCTGTATTATACATATTCATCTTATTATTTTTACTATACATACCTGATTTCTATTATAGAGAAATCTTACTTCTTGTGAGCAGAGTCGTGAGTTTGATTCAAGTCTGTGGATTTTGTGGTAATTTTTTTATAAACTGGTTTAATTGAAGTACTCTCGTTTTCTTCACTTTATTACTCCAACAATTTTATCAGAATCATTCACTTGTTTCTTTTATGGTTTCCTTTAGCCTAAAAAATATAACTGCGAGACGTTAAACCACTGTACAACGTAGATTTCATGTATTATTTTTAAATTCAAACATTTCATAGTATATTATTTGAAATAATTCACTATACCTGGAGGATGTAATAAAAATTTGTATGTATGTGTAAAAGTTCACAATTCCTGTAAAAATATACATTTCTTCTTGTCTTCCTGTTTGGTCGATTCATGTTTCGCCGAACTCTAAGTTACAACAATTGTGCCCAATCGGTATATCGCAAAATTTTAGAATTTACAAATCAGGAAGCATTCAGTGATAAGTTAAAATCGATTTTGAGATAGACTGTACCAGTCAACGGTTCCAGCGACAGCAACAATATTCAGTACTACATAGAGTCTTTACTTTATAGAAACTTATTATCTTGCACTATTATATTATTATTAATAAAAACATCAGACAATTGTGTAGCAACGTCGTGGGTGTTCAGTAAAATGTGTCGTCAGCGAAAAAAAAAAAAGTTGGAAACAACTGAGCTACAAGATTATCGCACGCCTGGGCTCTCGGTCATTTTCGAAGAAACGGGAATTCGTACTTAGTTGAATCCTGCTTCTGCGACAACTAGTTCAAGAGAAATTATACTCAGAAAGGGATTTTCCCAACTAAGTCTCCATCATTTTGTAATTGATGTTGGGTTGCCAATTTTCACGGAGGGTTATGCTGATTATGGAACATGAAAATCACTATACTTCAGTGTTTAGTACAGATTTATTTTTATTTTTCATAAAATTTCTAAGACGCAAACTTCTGAGGGGGATTATCATCCCTGATCAACTTTTGACCAACGTTACACTTTTAACGTTTTTATTTTCATCACTTGTCCATTCAAAACAATTTCTTAGATTAAGATTATAGATTAAATAGACACACAACTGAGAAACAAACGAACATGCATATTTATATTCACAAAGTATCTATATTCACATATCTTTTATCTCTATTTCAGACGGCCAGAGGTGACAAGAGAGACGTAATGGCTTTATTATTCGGTATAGTTCCGGCATTTCCTTGTTAAAGGGATTGTGTGGTAAAAATAAATAAATAAATAAATAAATAAATAATAATAATAATAATAATAATAATAATAATAATAATAATAATAATAATAATAATAAAAAGACATGTTATGATTGCCGGTCACTAGTATTAGCTACGAGACGAGACAGCATTATTGGGATACTTTTTCGAGACTAAACTTGCCCAAATTTTGTCTTGTGGGCAACACTACCGGTCACTGGCTTTAAGCTTTCCAACTACGCCACACATTGCCAATAATTGGTCTTCCTCTTGGCTATATGGTTAGCGAGGGAGTCTTTGGTGTCGGAAACTCGGTTTCGATTCCCGGTGAAAGCTTGTGTGGTTCGGATTCCATGTTAAACTGTGGGTCCACGTCTTACATGGCTTCGCTGCTGAAAGGAACGCTAAACTCTACTTAACAAACTAACTAATCTAATAACTACGCATAATGTGAAAAACGGGTTTTGAATAATCATGGACAGACACATCAGGCAAATAAATCTAGCTGCGCGTTCTGTAAAGAAATCCTGAGTAGTCGCGCCTTATCTGAACAGCCGAAAATAATAATAATAATAATAATAATAATAATAATAATAATAATAATAATAATATTGATATCTATGAGCTTATTATATGTAATGTGTGATATTTAAATTAGTAAACAAAATCAAAGTATGAAAATTTGTAGTAAGACCAGGTCATCTGAACTTAATAAAATAAAAACTATGACCACACCATAACACTCGTAACTAAAAGTGACTTTTAATTTCGCAAATAAAATCAAACTCAAGACATAAAATGTGCATATATGCAGACAAAGATGACAAAAGTATAATAGACTGTTTGTGATCACAGTAACTAATCATCCAAGTGTATGCAATGTGCAACATATTAAGTGTCGAAGGCTTCGAAAAAGAACCGTTAGTAAACTTAAGTACGTGCGTAAGTATGCGGATAAATCACAGGTTAATCCGATCTAAATAAATAAATAATAATAATAATAATAATAATAAGATACCTGACATTTAAATTCTATTTCACTTGCATATACTGCTGTCTTAAAATTTCGTACTGTTTCACTAGTGGATCTGATGCGTTCTAACACATTTTGAGAGAAAGGAATGAAATAAGATTAAGTCACTAATGTTAATACCATCAATACTTGTCTTGTAGAAATCAGAAAAAGTCTCACAGGGTACATTTGCGAAGTGTCCCCTCGGGATTAGTCTAAAATTGATTTAAATGCGAAGTTCTCCGCGGCCCAAAGTGTATTGTACTAATTTTAGCGGCCCATACGGGTAATTTGCATATTTATGGGCCTTCATATATCCGGAATTCATACTCTACTATAACGCTTGGTCACAAAATTGCTTTTAGTTTCTTCAGATGTAATTGAACATGAATGTGGGCATATGCAAAACAAATTGCATGAAGTACTGCTTCTCTGACACGTGTTATCCACACCAACCGCAATCTTGGATCCGCCATATTGGATTCAACTTTCGGTTTTTCAAATGGGAATAGGTGCATGTGATACATCAAACTCATACAAAATTTTCTCGGAAGTCCATTTGTGTAGTTAGTTTTACGGTAGCTTGTACCATTTGCAAGGTATTGCATGTTAAATGTGAGGCACTTCACAAATTCAACCATTAAAAAGTTGTGCAGGGCCCCGTTTGTATATGTGATCTTTTACGTGATTTATTGTTGACGAAATGTTTTCTGAACGTACACACACACAGACGTAAATAGGATATGGTAGATCTTCACCAAAATCTGGTCGTATCTAGATTTACATTAGGCATTTTGTTCATAATACAATACTTCATTGTTGTACGTAGTATAACATGGAAGTAATAACAATCACTTACGGAAATGTAAGATTATGACACCAATGTTGTAGAGAGTTTGTTTATACCTACAGTACTTTTCCAGCTAGAAATTGTTTGATTTATCAACATCAAAAACGTAAGCGTAACTGATATTAGTCTGCAATGTCTATTCACGAAGTGCTTAGAGGGATTTAACATGTAATATCTCGCAAATGGTACAAGCTACAGTAAAACTCACTACACCAATGAATTTCCGAGAAAATTTTATATGAATCTGATTTATCACAAGCACCTATTCCCATTTGAAAAAATGAAAGTTGAATCCAATATGGCGGCCGGTGCGGATAACACATGTCAGAGAGGCGGTACTTGATCTAATTTGTTTTGCATATGCCCACATTCATGTTCAGTTACATCTAAAGAGACCAGGGTTGGCAAAAACCATGGTTTTTATTGAAAAAAAAACAAAAAAACCCCGTTTATTGTTTAAACCTTTTTTGTTTGTTTGTTTGTTTGTTTAAACCAGTTTTTTTGGTTTAAATAATTTGCTCTATGTATTTATATTACATATGGACAAAAATAAGTTTGCTTCGCCTTGTTGTTATTATGCAACGACCGGTTTATGCCGGAAGGGATCTTATAAGCTTAAAGCGGGATCCAAACAGCTTCCCGGCTTACATCCGAGAGAAATTGTCCTCCATTTGGACTCGGAAACCGGGACTAATTGGCCACAAATGCAATGAGTCTGCCGACTCACTCACGAAGAACTCCTGATAAAAATACGTTGTACTGATCTTTACATACTTGTTAATATAATTGTCAAGGGTCATTTCAGGACAAAAAGATAAATAGTTGCACAAGTGAAACCATTATACAGAATTACCATTAAATCGGGAAACTCCCGCGTTAGCCATTGGGAAAATCCTGTTATTACTTTAAATGCAAGGCAAATCCTGTTATTGCTTTGCATGTAAAATCTAAAGTCAACGTATCATACTCAGTACGCTAAAACTGAGGTATTAAATTCCAAATTTAGTATGTAGATATCATTTAATAAAATTAAAACTAAGTCCAATCCAACCTAATGTTGGAAGCTACGTAGGCAGTCGATAAATTTTGCCAATGTCTATCAATACATTTAGGCAACCTTTGCTTCTTTATAAAACAACAAGCATTCAGGCAAGCAAAAACATACAATTTGGCTTCGTTTCGCAAACATCTATATGGCTGTTAGGCTTAACATCTATATGTTTGTTTAGGCTTAACATCTATATGTAATACCGAGGTTATAAAGAAGACTTTCGCTTTAAAGTGACATCCGAACCGCTACTTGGTTTACACATGAAAGAAGGGTTGTGGTTCGACCGAGAATTGAACATGGGACACCTTGATTAAAAGGTGGAAAGGAGATAAAACTAATGCAGATAGTCTGATATGTGGAAACGTCACCATGAAGTTCACACGATTCAAAGCTTTTTTTTTTTTTTTTTTTTTTTTTTTGAAAAACCCAGCTGGTTTAAACCAAAGTTTAAACCACCTTGGTTTAAACCAGCCAAACCCTGAAAGAAACTAAAAGCAATTTTGTGACCGAGCGTTATAGTAGTGTATGATTGAATTCCGGGTATATGAAGGCTCACAAATATGCAAATTACCCATATGGGCCGCTAAAAATTAGTACAATACTCATTAAGCCATGGAGAACTTTTCATTTAAATCAGTTTTACATGAATCCCGAGGGGACACTTCGCGAATGTACCTTGTCAGACAAATTGAAGGCTTGATTTATAATTATTTAAGTATTTTCTATTGCTGCTCATTAAACTACCAACTGACTTTACTTTGGTATTGTTTCACTAAATAAATAATTAACGATAATGTCAAACATCGTAACTAAAATTTAACTGGTCGGCTAATGCAACCCCTTTGAGTCGTCATATTACAGTACTACATATCGGTACTTTAAAAATCAAAATCAACATTTGCAGGACTCATTAGTTTCAATACTTTAATACATTAAGTCATTTCAGTGCAGCTAGCTCAAGCAATAAACGTATGCGAAAAGTCGTAACGATAACTCAGAAGATTCTGGTCGTTGTTTCTTTAAAATTAATTTATAAATCTCTCTTTTTTCTTTACTAACGTGTAAACTAAAACAATTCAGACCGGAAACGGGTATACCTTCTCAGATTTTATTTCAAAACAAACGCATATACTAAAGAAAGTAACCAATATACAGAGTGTTTCAAAAGTCCCCTGGCATAGGGTAACACTTTTATCCGAGTTACAACAAAATGTAAGACGGGAAACCGTCTCAAAATATATTTTCAATCTAAAGTGAAGGATTTTTTTAAGTCGGACTAGCCGTTTGAGCTGTACACTCTTTATGCGCCAAATGTTAAATGAAAATACAACGTTGCCATTTACCTGGATTACAACAAAGTGAATGGGGGGCATGATTGAAACCGGGGTTGGCGCAGAAAGAGTATACAGCCCAAACGGCTCAACCGATTTAAAAATTTCCTTCACTTTAGATTGAAAATATAATATTTGGAGACGATTTCTCCTCTTATATTTTGTTGTAACTGATAATAGATTTACCCTGTCAGGGAACTTTTGAAAGTATGTTGGGTGTTGGTAATGAAATCAATTACACTGGCTGTAATAGCAACCGTGTATGATACTGAAGCTATTTTCTACTTAAAATGTTGTTTATATAACGTCCTACAAATTATCATGTTGCAAGATTCAACTGTAGAATACGGAAACACCGAAAAATAGTATATACATTTCGCACAAACACACATTTCACTTTATAAATACAATTATCTCTTATTTTATTACATATAGTTATGTGCGTTTATTGTTTTGCTTACTTATTTAAAAAGAAAGTTTTGGGATTTATTTTTCCTTTTTTCAACAGAAACCAGTAATTATTTCCCCGTAAACAACACAATTTTTAAAAAGAGAAAATATCATGTTTAACTACTGGTAGATGAATAGAAGATGTCTGCATTTCTTTACAAAACGAAATCAATAAGATAATGATTATGAACGGAAATCTTCATTTACGGCACTTCATAATGCACCACTGCAAACGGTAAAGCCATTGGAAAGCATTATGATTCTGCCTGCAACCACACGCTACCGCTCAATTCACACACTTTGGCATGTTAACGTTTTTCATGAGAAGGGAGGGGTAAAACACAACCTGCATTGCTAAAGAAACTTATCATTGCACCATTACAATAGTTAGTTTAAAGAAAGAAAAAAAACTGACACCATTCTTCCACTTTCACAAGTTTTCATTTCTTCATTTGATTCTGCCAAAAAAGAAAACTATACATTTTCCGTTGCCTCACTCCATGCATTCCGATGCGAACTTAAAGCTTAAAACCACAAGTTACATTTTTTTAAATATGTAAAATTTCCATTCAATCATAGTTCCGGTTGACATTTCTCATTCACTTCCCGAGTTTCTAGTTAAGTTGAGAATTCTGGACGATGAAAGCGTAATATAATAAAAATAAGAATTGCTCCCTTTACCAGATGTATTATCCTATTTCCAATACAATAAACAAATCAATCTGTGATTAACGCTCATAAACTTCAAAACATTTAAAGAGTTATAGGCTGCACAGACATGTATTCTTGACGAAAATATTTAGATACTCTTGATCCTTGCTATTATAAAGCACGACGCCTCTATCTGTCTGTGGCATGTATTATTCACACTCAATTGGGGTGTTCGGCTTAAACATTGTTGATCCCGAATCGCTAAGGGTTACTACAATTATTTTTGGCGGAAGGAATTAGTGGGTTTCTGGTGAAGCTTCAATTTTCATTAAGAAGCCTAATCACTACAAGATTAAAATACTGCTAATTTTACAGTAACTATGTGAAGATAATTGAAAATTGGCACAAGAACGCCCTAGACAATATTATTTTGCATGAGGTACCGTTATCACGAATCACCTAGTAATTTTGCGTTTGCAGCCATTTAGAAACACGAAAATAAATGCTAATTTTCTAAATGGCTGGAAATCAAAAGCAGGTAAGTGAGTCGTGATGACGGTATCTCATGTAAAATAATATTGTCTACGGAGCTCCTGTTCCACTTTTCGATTATCTTTTATCTATTTGAAGATACCACATAATTACTGTAAAATAAGTGGTTTTTAATTTTGTCGTAATGGGGATTCTTAAGGCAGAAATGGCAGCAGCTTTGAGTATATGACTAAATATCTAACCATGTTTTGAACATATACTCGCCAGCTACGAATATGTTACATGCATAAATAGTCTGAAATTCTAAATTAGGGTTGAAATCGAAACAAGATGAGACTCCATCCAGTCTCGGTCGACGAAATAGCTGTCTCAGTCTGTCTGGTCAAGAGTCAAAAATCGTCATCTCAGCCTAGTCTCGATAGTATCGAAAAAAAAATTGTGGTAATAAAAAATGTATAGATATAGATAGTCTTTCTTATAGTATCTTATAGTCTCTAATTTTCTCTAAATTTTTTCAGTTCAATATTGACTTCAGAATTATTGTAAGCTGTGTACTCCTTCGTAGCTATGCATTTGTTTGCGAATTCAATCCCCACTGGGTGTTGTTTACCAAGTTCATTCGCAGTTCATCAAGCACTGGACAAAACTTGACTAATGATTCAGATTCCATATTAAGCAATAAATCTTGTCTTGTACTAAAAAGGGGCAGTAAACTGTAAATCAACTAATTCTAATACATATTAGTTTAATTTCTACTTGTTGAATCAGTGTTATTCCATATTCAATGTCAGCGCAGCTGACAACGCAGTAGATAGCTCCAAAACTGTATTTAGTCAAATTGTAATGAATGCAATTTTTTATGAATTCTCATTTATTAGCTATCTTTTTCGACTGCTCTGATCACCATAGAAAATCACGTTCATTATCTTAACGAGCAAGAATTGTACTGCATGAGGAGGACGAAGATATTACGAACGAACAATAAGAAACTACTATATGCGTTCGAAATGTGGGTTTAGAAAAGAACGTATCAAATTTACTAGTTGAAACGAAAAATCCTATAAACAAATGTTAGCAAAAACTATGGAAAGGGTAGCAATCACTGGAGATAAATGAAAAGCGGAAAAGAAATTGATCGGAACACCGTTTTAATAATAATAATAATAATAATAATAATAAACGGTATCTTAAGGGATGAAGAACGTACTAGACGAAGAGAAAAAGAATACTTCTTCATAACAATTCTTACTTCAAAACAGAAGTAAGGGGAGGAACGTAGTGAATGAAAGCTTCTAACTTGAGACAAATGAGCCGCCAGTAATGGCAGACTATTTATGATGCTGATTATCACCTATAGGTAGTATCAGGACCTCCAATGAACATCTGTCCATTCAGCACGTCTATATGCATGGACCAACGTGGGACATGGTGGTTCATTTTCTCTGATCATTTTTTTTTAAACTCCAATTCTAGAGACTTCAGGAATTTATTATGAACACACATACGTATATGACACAGGATTTTTACGTTTGGAAATATCCGAGTAATAATAACCTGTTCGCTAGAAGAGGCCAAGAGGCAATGAACTTTCCAGTTATGAATTTAAATTCAAACTGTAGTACTGATTTCGACAAGGCGTTACTTCAAGAATATATTCATGAACACCGTCATCTACTAAGTTTATTATATTCTTCTCCCATGAATATTCAAGAAATTCGTCACAAATTTGATTTTAGATGGAAGAAAGCTCAACTATCATTTTTCGTATTGTCATTTCTACATTTTCGGGGTTAGGATAAGCCTAACACACGCCTAATTTAGCCTAACATAATTTTTATAACAGCTGTGTTCTTAATTAAATGTTAATTTGCTTAACGTGGTCCATAATTTAAAATGTTATTTATTTGTATATAAAAGGTGTAACGCAAAGAACTTTTAATTAAGAATTTTGATCATACGTTTAAACTGGGACTGACAATAAACTTATCTAAAACTATTACAATTTGTACTACGCAGAGAACACATCGTTAAACTTTAAAAAACAATCTATCAAGTACCACGTTCAATTACCAATAATTGCTGCTAGCAATTCCAACAGTTAGCGATTTTCTCGCTTCATCGGAACATATAAAATCACAGGTATGCGACAAAAGGAAATGCTCGCTATACTTTTCTTTTTTTCTTTTTTAGAAGAAAATACCCACTGAAGTGACCGTCTGAACGTATCTACATGCATCACTATAGCTATATTAAGTTCGGTAGTAATCAAAAGACGGAATGTCATTTACAAACAATGTCACGTACAGACAACCACCACCACATATCACGAAATTTTATTTCATTTAACTTATGAATAAAATACGCCCCCTCCCCGCAAAAAAAGTAATTTTCTGAAGTTATTCAGTTAGAAACTTTAGTGTAGCAAGTTATAGTAGTAACTACCAAAGGAGGAATTCATTTAAAAAATAAGTTGAACTTATCATTTCTAATATAAGTATAGTGAGAATTTTCTTTCTTGATTTGCATTGATCAAGCAGACCACTGGCGTCCCTGGCATGTAAAATTTAGGGGGGGACAAAGAAAGTGATTTAAATGGTACTACCTAGCCCAACCTGTTTATTATTTTCGATTCCATTTGTTACCTTTCTGCTTACCTTCACGGACCCTCTAAGGTATATCAAGAACTCTGTTATAATCGTTTAACAACCTAAGTATTATATTCCAAATAAATATACTTATTATTATTATTATTATTATTATTATTATTATTATTATTATTTATATGTAATTCTGTCGTTAGTAAATAAATTAAATTAGAATAAAATATTAAATATTTTGTACTTCAAAATATTGGGGGGATGGGTCCCCCTTATCCTCCCCGCCAGAGACGCCCATGAAGCAGACAGATAGGCGCTACCGATCCTTTTATATGTATTAATAAATAGAGAACCACAAAAGTATTATTAACAATTTGGCCAGCTGGTTTTATATGTTAAACTATCACGATCTTTTTTAACTCATCTGATCAGTTTTGTCATTCTTTCATCTGCATTAATTTACAACATAAAGTAAAAGAAAAATTACAATACATAGTTTGACCCGGTCATTGATCCCATAATATATCTAAGAATGCTGTATACAAATATGAACCATTTCTGAACACGTCTTGCGGCTCATATATGCATTAAAGGCTTGCAATTAAATATACGTGACCTCAAAAATAAAGATTGTAAAAATGCAAAATACGTTTCTTTGAAACAGAAAAATGATACATAAACTTTTTAAAATTTTTAATTACCAACAGTGCAGTTTACCTTCACTTCACTTAACACTGATTTCCTTCCCATTAGCAAACATTTACAAGACAGGAAAATTATTTAACAGACATACTTGCAACAAAATGCATACATGAAAATAATAAAAGAAACAGACATATTACAAACTGCAGATAATTACGCTTGATTAATCAGTTAATTAAGATAGATAAGTTTTTGCCCTTGGCACATTTCATTATAAATGCCGACTTACGAAATTGAGATTTTGCCAAAGCATCTATAGACCTAAAGCGGCAACATAAAGTCACAGAATGTACTAGAAAACAGTAATAGCTGCGATAGATGGACAATTGATACTACAATCAAAACATCGGTACAACACTAAATTTACACAGTTTTACATGAAAAATTATTATTTATTCAACACCAATTTTTAGACATATATCAAGAAACAACCGGTCCTGTAAAGAGGATTACGAATCTACAAATAATAGAAGTCAGGAGATGGGAAAAGAAATAGCTAAGATGGATTTATTCTAGTTGCTGCCTTATTTGGTTGTAGAATAAAACTTGATCCATTATTACAATTTTTAACGTTTTCAAGTTACAACTTCTTGAAAATCTCAATGAATAGTATCCCAAGGCTTTCAGCAGCTAATTAATGTACTAGATTTATATGTGTGTGTGTTTTGTTTGCTGCAACAAAATAATTGGCAGAGGATGCTATATTATTTTACATAGCGTCCCTTTTCGATTCCGATATAGTAGATGTGGACAAAATTTCAAGGCTTTCCACTGGGAATTGAATCCGGCGCCTTGGGCAGCACGCATTATCAACTAGGCCAAAAAGAAGATGAAATGAAATATTTCAGTTCAACGTTCCACGATTATATCCTTTAGACTAAGGGAGACGGATGATTAAGGCGAGTGAATAATGATGGAAGAATTAGTGAATGATATTGTGGGAGGAAACAGGAAAAACCCGAGAAAACACATGGGAACGATGTTGTTTACCACACTTTACTTGGCCGGGGACCGAACAGGGACCATACGCACCATCCCGATTATTCTCTACACGTACGGACGCAAAAGACGCAATGTATCGAACTAACGTTGAAAACTTCTTCAATATGATCATATTGTAAAATTTCTTTTGATTCCAGTGACCTAGTTTATGTAAATAAAACCATTACACAACGCATTAAAAAATATTTCTCTGTCATTAAGTGCAAAAGGATTAGGGCCTAAGGAATCAAATTAAATACTTCTTTCAGTTCCATCAGGCTATGGTCAACTTTCTTCCTCCTTCCATCGTTAAATGTTTCCGGTGTAAAAGTGCTTCATAATGTATTTGGAACTGGATTGAATTCCAACTAGTATTTCAATATATGTTCATATTTCACAAAAATTAAGTGCATTCTGCATTTCACATAGATCAAAACGCTATTACAGTTAAAATATGTTCTTGCATATATATATATATATATATATATATTTTAATGCTACCGCATATATAACATAAAACTTGAATGGAATGAAACTGGTCTGTTTCATCAAATCTTACCAACAACTGTGAACACGACATAATCGCTGCGAAACTAGATACAATACAATACAATCATTTCCGGTCTCCTTTCAAAACATCCTGCATCACTTTTCATTTTCTGATTCAGTCACTTCAGGATAGTACTTTTGTTTCACAATAACTATGTAGGATAGTCACATATCTATATATAAAATGATCATGCATGACACACTGAATTCCAATTTACTGTATCAATAGTATATTTATCTAGACATGCCACATGATTCTTATTGTCTTCACACATTAAGTAGTAGAGCATGATTTCACATATTTTATTGTTTATTTGTGCGTTCAGTTATTGGTCCTATAAAGCTGCCATCGGAAAGACATAAACAATCTTTATTCAGGCGTTCAAGGGAACAAACAAATATGTTATGCCTGACTATAACAAAAATCATTGCTATACATAAAGTTACATTCCTCTGTTTACTTAAAGCATGTTCAGCCATAAGAGATGCATTATTAAAACTGTGAATTTTGTAATAGAGAGGTGACAAATATATACCAGAAGAAAAAAAGATATTATTATAGAATACAAGAACTAATTAACTCAGACACAGAAACACAGGGCGCCTGCAAAGCTGAAATCTTCAAACATCTTCCTCCGGTTTAACATATGCAGAAAAGACATGTCGCTTAAAACTGCCAACTGTCAACATAAGCACGTGTCATTTTACAATCCGAATATCGTAAATAAACCAAATCTTATTTTTAACGTTAGAACTCCACCATCGACACTAACTTTGATGTTATTAAATTAGTGTGATTTAAAAAAAAAAGTAAATGCAAAATAATTTCTGTTAACGTAGACTTTTTTAAAAACAATAGTGAATTAGCGTAATTAACACAAGAGTCTGAAGTCAGGATATGCTGGATTGAAAAAGAATTCATTTTTAGTACATACAGAAAGTCAAAATTTCTAAAATGTAGTACTGTTATCTATTAAAATAACCTTAGGCACTCTTCCTAAGGTTGATATTTTATATATATATTCATATTCATTTATTTTTAATATTAGGAACGCCACTTCAACATTAAATCGCGTCCAACAATTTTTTGTCTGAGTCTCCTTTTTTGATTTGACCCCAAAATATCTTTTTACTGCATTTTTATAAAATCATTGTTTTTAAGAGATATATTTCCAGTTATTATTCACTTTTTAGTCATTATTCACTATCCTGAAGTTATTTTTTTTCTTTACTTTCCTTAACTCGAAATATATGTGATAATGTGTGAACTTAGGATATCTATTTTTTCTAAGATTCTTTTATACGATTTCATTGAAGTCCTTTGCACAAGGATATTATTTTTTGCAAAAGTTATCGAACTAGCATTGAGTCACTGTACGACAATATAGTACTAAAATAAAACTAAGTCAAACAAACTAACGTTCTTCAAAGCTGCAAATAGAAGAGTCTAATATGAAGACTAAACAGAGATTAGGAAGAAGAAAAAGAATCAAACAGAGGCACTTCAGAATTCAAAATGATTTTCTAGTAAAGACCAACCTCTTTGACGATGGTTGAATTACTTTAATAAATTGGCTATATTTAAAACAGATTGTGTGGGTAACCCTAGAGTTTTTGCTGAAAATATGTCAATTCTCTGCACTATCGAAGACATCCATATGGAGGTTTAGGGACATTATTTCTGTCTTCTAAAGAATAGTATGAACCAGTGTTGCTGAATGGCAGAAAGAGAAACTACAGCCTACAGAAATCCAATGAATGACCTCTACGGGATGTCACTCACCATTAAAAGGGAATGATAGCTTGTCTCAAAACTTCCTTGTTGAGAAGAGCGACAACAGTGCCGCTTGTCGTCTTTGCATAGGGAAAACCGAATCTTGTTTTTATAAAAAGACGAGGGCGTTTAATTGATGAGGGACACAAGAGATATATTCCAATGACCTCGTTCACATTGCAAATTCCTTTCACCTGCAATTCGGAACAACTCCACGCACAGATCTTCAAACTGTTCTACTGGTTGTACATACACAACTTACGAAAGTAAATGTTACAGCAATTGGGGCGTATACTGTACAAACATCAGAACAGGATTTATAGATTAATGAACACTAAGCGTTCTTCTTTTTCTTCTTTTTCAACTGCAACCATGAAAATGTGTTTTGTACTTGAATAAAGTTAATATTTATATGGCTCATACAGTGTTTTCTTCTGTCTTGTCTTCTGACATTCTCTAGCCTGCACACATGACACACTTAAGGAGCAAAAGTCATATGCCCAAGTATATATGGGCCATAAACACTTTTCATTGTGTGTCTCGGGTCTAGGTACGTTTTCGAGAAAAAAAAAAAAAAAAGTGGTACAATAGTTTAATATAAGCTACATGGATCTTCATGGTCATATTAGTCGTAATTTAGTATATTAATTATGGGAAATTACATCAGGAAATACATTATTAATACATTAAACTATTGTCATTTTGTTAAAATCGATCATAAAGTTGTTTTATGACCCATGTCAAACCGGAGCTCGTAAGCCACATTAACAATATTCACTCCCGCTCAGTGTTCGAAGTGGAAAAAAAAAAAAAAAGCAGAGGTGGTATGTCTTATTACAGTTCTAACTCGACATACCAGCTAACTAAATACTGAAATACAGTGAGGATATGTTGCCTAAAATATTGCATTTCTCCTCCTCCATAGTTATGGGGAAAAGGAACATGAAGAGGCTTTGCTCCCTACAAAAAAATATATCCCCTTAGGTTATACTATAGAGAATTATACACGAAAGTGCTCAAAAACCGAGTTCCATATGAACATTTTTTAAACAGTGTCTCACGGGACAACTCCTGAACCCCCACTCAACGCAGACCCCCAGAAGAAAATTTGGCCTCCCATTGTGCTCTAGTAAGATAATCACGAAATGCAGCGAAATTCATGTCATGAGGATTAACTTCTTGATAAATGAATTTACTGGGGAAGCATGTAAGAGAGTTGCTTTTTAATTTTTACTAAAAACTCCATATTGAAAATAAAACAATCGCCACAAAGATCTAAATATTAGGGGTACATTCACGCACCCAATCACCGCACACGTATTCACAGTGTTATCTAATTATTAGAAAGACGCTAAAATACTTTTTAATGAAAACAGATTTTTTTATTGAATGACCTATATTTTTTCCTCGTAAATATCGAACTCAATTGTATGTCTTTATCATTGTAGGCACACAAAAAAAAAAAAAAAAAAAAAAGTCTCGACGAACTCATAACAATACTTTTCAATTTCACTTTAAACGAGTTGCCTCAATACACTACTTTTTGTTTGGAGTGGGCCAAGAGTCCTTTCATTTCTTTCGGTCATGGGACCCTTATCTGCAACCAACACAACCAGCACGAGTTTTTGCATAGGAGTAAAGGGTGAATTTCTTTGTAGACACCTCGTTTTAGAAACAAAAGATAGGAAAAAGCAAAAATGTCTGTGTTGGCAACGTAGAAGTTATTTGTAAATAAAAAAAATCGTGCAAAGTCATTCGTCAATTACTCTGCATAAAAATGGAATTATTAAAGGTATATTGGCATCCACTTTCCAGTGACGGTATGTCTTGATCACCGGAAAACCAGAGATCGTATGTCTTCATCACTGGAAAACCAGCGGCGGTATGGCATACCACCGCATACCGTCTCACTTCGACCACTGCTCCCGCTCCCTCTTAATAGCTAAACATAAAGAATGCAACAGAAAAAATAGGCCAAGTTCTTAACGTGAATAAGATAAGATATTGGAGATTACTCTTTAATACATTCAAATGTAATTCTAGAAATATTTTTCTACGTAAATTTTGGATTCAGATCGTCTATCACCGTAGAAAATTAAACCTATATCTCAAATAAAATTTAGATAATATAGATGAGCAACGTTATTTGGACAATAATGTGCAATTTTCATGTATTTTATAGAATTATTGAACAGATGGTATATCTGTTCAGTATAGTGTTAAAGTGTGAAAAAACGCATCTTCGGTGCGTAAGACCTCAAGTGGGAGCTCATGCGGTTCAGTCTCCACATTAAGCTGTAAGCCCACGTCTGATATAGCCACGGTGCTCAAGAGACGTTATCTCTACATCAACCAATCAACTAGTGTGAAATGAGTTATACTTCAAGAACATTAGTCTGAAAACTGTTACAATTTTACACTTTGCAAACACTTTTTTCTAAAAACATTGAAACAAATTTTTCGAATAAATATTTGTTCAGTCAATGTAGCCCCAACAAGTAGCCGTTATTGCCTTACTGCTACACTAACGCCATATGTGTAACATTTTCTATGAAGTATTTGAGGATTGGATCTAGCTGTCCAAACAGCTGTTGTTTATGAGTTGTATCTGACTACATACAAGGTTTTCCTGCACTAGTAAAGCAAAATTATTAAAGGCTTTCAGAAACCTATTTTTTTTTTTAAACAAGAGTTTTACATTAAAACTACGTTTTTAAAATTGTACCTTCCACATTTTTTTTAAATGTTAATCCTTCATATTATCGTATGCAACTTTATCTTTGCAATTTATGTTTCTGTTTTAATCATATTGTTTAGCCAATAACACTGGGAGCATATTCACCTAGGATATTTAAGTTGCGTTTCGCTTTTCTTTGACAAATTCCGAAATACTTATAATTTTCCCAAAAATATCGGTACTTACATATTTATTTTTTTTCTTTTTCTTTTTTCAAAAAAATGAGGCTACCGTTAATTTAATTAGAAAATATTAATTTGCATTTTCTACAGATGGATGGACAATTACTCATATTGCTACTGTTGCTATCACTATATTATTATTATTGCTAGAACATTCTGATATTACTAGTAGTATGTGCACAAACGAGTATGAATGTCACCGTTGGAAGAAAACAAGTAACAGTAGCTACAATCTGACAGTGTATTTTGCTACTTATCCGGTACATAAAAGTATTTTCTCCTAACAAAATGAAAGTTCTTAACTATTATTGGCAACGAACAGTATGCGTTTATTTTAGCGCCACAAAACTTCGTTTTTCATAAGTTTCTAGAAAACTATGCGTGAGAATTTATTAATAAGCATGTTACTTTGTTCTGTCGACGTAATATATCAACTGATCGTAGTCTTTGTTAACTTTAGAAAATATTTCAGTTAAACATAATTAAAAATTTTAAGAGTTTAGGTTATATCTTATAAACCGTGCTATGTACTGCTGTCCCGCTAGTGTCAGAATGAACAGCTTAATACGGCTATGTTTCAGGATCAGTTTCAGTTTTCTGGTTTAAAAAAAATTGTCTTTCCTCCATTTTCTCAGACACTATGCATGAGGTTTTATACTCATGCATACCATTTTGTTCAGATCAGTAAATTCCATCGATTGGGTGAATGTTTTATCGTTGAATATTTTTCCTCCGTTAAACGTTAGTAATGTAGTAGAAATTTTATTTTATTTATTGCTATTTTGCTTATTTATTTATTGCTTGCTTACTTATTAGACTTCCAAACAATGATACGCGTAAGTATCGGAAGTCTTATAGAACGAGTATGTACGTCCCTCTATCTATCTGTCGACCGCTATCAGAGGGAAAACGGTAAGAGATATTCACAAGCAGTTCTTTGCAATCAACTCAGACTCCGAAGAATAGGTTCCATTTCCTCCGTTAATTTCTTACTCAAACCAGAAGTGGTTAAAATTAGCCATTTCTAGTTTTAACGTTTTCCTTGTAGAAGAAAAGCAACAAGCGACAAATTACCATCTGCAACAATCTACTGAAACCGGAAGTGGTTGAAATTTACTAGTACTTCCGGTTTCAATACTGATTTTTATAGATCAAAAAGTCAGAGATATTGACAAGCGGTTTCGATCAATCGATTCAGAGTCGCGGGAACGAGTTTACTTCGATTTTTACCTATCTGTTGAAACAGGAAATGGTGACAATATTACTGTCAATGTATTATTCGATTACAACACTGCTTGCATAATGGATAAAACGAAAATAGTGGTAAGCCGGTTTTTTTTTTTTTTTTTTTTTTTTTTTTTTTTTTTTTTTTTTAATATATGGATTCAGTATTAACAATATCTTTCAACTCTTTCTTTTTACTGCAACTGGAAGTAAAGACAATTACCATTTTCGGTTTTAATGTTAATCTCCATAGAGCAAAAACAATAAGATATAATGAGTAATGGTCTTCTGATATGGATTCAGCATCCAAAGAACAGGTTATATTTTTGATCTTATTCCTTTATTGTAACCATAGTTATAGATGTATTACTACAAGTTTGAGTATTGAACTCCTATAGTTTGGAAGTATACCATAGTTACACACCGTGAAACAAAAAACTCACTTGTTTTATTTTTGCATACGCATTAAAGTAACCGGCAAAGCAATCACTTGTATTTTATTTTGTGTAAAAATGTATTAATTCTTGTCGTTCATTTCAAGTACGAGGCCAATAGTATGATGAATTAAAAGTATTAAATATTTAGGCCATCCTTATCTATATGAGGAAGGCCTTTATTGATCTATATGAGGAAGAATTTATTTTATGTTTTCTCCGAAATAAACTGGAATTTTAACTGTTTGATTTTACTGATATCTTCAAATCTGTTTAAAGGTCTTTTACTTCCTGAAAATTAAAATTTTGTTTATATATATACTATTTTTTTAAAAAAATTAAAAGAACTCAGTAACAAGGTAAATAAATGTTAAAGGAAAGCCCTATCTCGATTACAATTCCATTAACAATAAATTAATCTGAACGACCGTAACTACCGTATAGCTGTGTTATAAAATAAATTACTAAATAAAACAGTTGAATGAACTAACTACTTTAAATAATTATATTTTGAAAACGTGAAATAAAATTCATTATACTATTAAAAAGATTTACTTTACAATGAAGTTCTTAAAAAAGGTTTTTTTTTTTTTTTTAAATAAATAACTTGTAAAAATTCTTATTTCTTGCAATATAAAGAAAAATCTTTCACAATACTCGCTTTGCATTTGAATCATTCTCCCATTAATTTAAGGCTTCCACTTCTGAATATCTCTTCGTCTAAGTACATAATGTGTACATGGTTACACAGTATGCTAAACGCATGTTACCAGCATGACACATCACTTTCGCAGATGACAAAGCTATTTTTGGAGAGTACCCCGCCTTAAACATTCGCAATTTCAATGACTCTTCATCTTTCCTCTTCTATACTTGCTTCTACAATATGGTTTATAAACAACGGAATGGTTTAATTTTAAATAATGAATCAGTCCTGACATCAGAAGAAAGGAAGCTCTTGTCACGTCACGAAGAATCAAGTGCAAAGTAACGACTAAACCCAGGAAGATATACGCGTTATTATTATTATTGAATTACTATTTTCACTTTTTTATGCATGTATCAAGACGCTCTAACTAACTAACTCTATAGCCTCTGGAACCTGGAGGCTAAATGTCGCGTTCACAAAAGCTCTCCACTGACTTCTGTTCTTAGCCAATTGGATCTAGTTTCAATTTTGTATTCTTATTGCTGCGAGATCCATCTTAATATTGTCGTCCAATCTGTACCTAGATCTTCCTAATGGTTATTTTCCGATTGAACTTCCAGTTAAAATTTTGAAAGCGTTCCTACCTTCATTTTAGCTACATGACTGCCCACCTGAGTCCCTTAGACTTGATGGTCCTAACAATGTTTGGTAAAGAGTATGCAGTTCTTCATTATGAAGTTTTCGCCATTCTCGTTCCTTTTGGATTTTAATGTTCGCTTCAGGATTGTATTTTCAAATACTTCCAGTCTGTGATCTTCCATGAGAGTAAGGACCAAGTTTCGCAACCATATAGTACAACAGGCACGATTATCGTTTTATATATTTTAGGCTTCAAATTTCTCGACACAATTCAGGAAGACAAAAGATTTTGAATTGAATAGCAACACGAATTTCCCTGCTTCCTCTTGACATTTGATTTCTTCGTGGATATGGTTTTGGTCTGTTAATATTGATTCAAGATATTTCAAAGTATCCTCTTTGTCCAAAGTATTACCGGTATTTGATATTATTTGTCCAAAATTTGCAGTATAAAGGCGAATTTTCATGTAAATAGTTTTCTCTTCATTTACTTTTAAACTCATGTTTCTGCACGCGTTTAATAAAACTTCTGCATTTTTCTATTGTTCTATCATCCCTTATTAGCAGAAGCGGCGTGAGGCATAGCCGAAGTAGGCAACCGCCTAGGGCCCCGCGCTTTAAGGGGTCCCTCATCGGCACTTGTATGAAAAAAATACCCTTAATCTTAAAGGAAGATGTGTTAAAGGTCTCTTTAAGATTTCTCAAAATAATCTGACTTGCCGATCTTGCTGATATTAAAATTGCTTCGTACCTTGTGGTGCTCACAGCTGGAATTTAATACTTGGAGATGCTGGAACTTCTTGCATCGGAGCCAAATTATTCTTTGGTATTTTACAGAGACTTTTTGCTTTGTTCTTTGGTTCAAGCGCCAGATGGGAAGTTCTGAAAGCCAAGGTCGAAATAACTCAAACCTTTGTGTGAAACTAGGTGGGAGTGCAGAGTGGAAAATGTGAAAGCCGTGAGATACCAACTGAAAGAATTTTGTGAGGCTTTAGTAAGTTTAAGTGATAACTCAAGTGACTGTTTTGTGACAAATGAATGTCAGTCTCTCATCAAGGAAATAAGGTCCTATGAATTCATTGTTTCTCTTATTACTTGGTATGGCATTTTGGTACAGATTAACACTATCAGTAAAGTATGGCAACGAGTAGATTCCCAGATAGATGTTACTTTAAAGCATTGATTGGTTTTCAACAGTGGCTGCAGACGTACAGAGATCAAGGTTTTCAGTCAGTTCAGGTCACAGCAAGTGAATTAGCGAGTGGTATTGGCATCGAGTCAAAATTCAAAGAAGTTGTTACACATAAAAAGAAAGGGATGATCACATACGAAGCGCAGGATCAGGTAATACGGTTAAGTGAAGACAAATTCAAAATTGAATATTTCTATGTTGTTATTGATACTTTGGCACAAAGTTGTGAACCTAGATTTCAAGCGCTAAGAAAGTATCACGAGATGTTTGGGTTTTTATATGATGTTGCTTCTCTAAAAAGTCTGACAGAAGAGAAACTGCTGGCTAGTTGTAAAGATCTTCAGATCGCTCTCTCAACGCACGATATGTCAGATGTGGATGGTATTGAACTATTTGAAGAACTGAAAATGTTCAGTCGTGTTTTCAGTGGTGTTAATATTAAAAATGCCATGGAAAACATAGCGAAAAATAAGTTAGGAAAAGTGTATCCTAATTTAGAAGTGGCTTTGCGGGTTATTCTGACTATGCCTGTGTCGGTAGCATCAACAGAAAGAAGTTTTTCGCGTTTGAAACTGATTAAAACATACTTTGCGATTGACAATGAGTCAGGATAGACTTTCTTCATTATCTATCGAAAACGACATATCTAACAGTATTGATATGACAGAAGCGATCCAGGTGTTCAGCAGCAGGAAATTTCGTAAAGTTCCCATTTAGATGAGTTTACTAATTTTTAAATATCCTTTATGAATCTAATTTGAAGAATCTCTCTGTAGAGAGAATCAAAGGTGTTCTCCCAACTATGTTTTTAAAATATTGTCGTTATAATTCAAACTATACTCAAAAACTGCCGAAGAAATTCTCCACAATAGAAAAGTCAAACAAGAAAAATCGAACGATTAGGATTAACGAGCTCTATGAGGTGAAGCTAACACACCAAATGATGATGTTTGAATGAATGGAAACTGATCTAATTTTGATGAAATTACGATGTAAATATTTCTTCGTAATTATTTTGTATATATTTTTTATTCTGGATTAGTGTCTGTAATATTTACTCTTGAATATATAAGTGTAAAAACATAACTCTATACATCTTAACCCTAAAGTGCATATTCGAAAGTGATTTTGCCATCTTATTAAAATAATATAGAAAAATCTTCCTTTTTCAAATGGGATATTTTGGAAAACAACAAGAAGTGAAAGACTTTTCAGAAAAAACTGGTTTGTATAAATCTTATTCGTATAAAAGGACTAGGAAAATCTTGGCTGAAAACATTTCCCTACAACAGTAGGAAGAGAGACAACAAGATGGATGATTAAATAGAATAAAAGGTAAGTTTCTACTTAAGTGTACTTGTATGTGTAAACATATGTTAGTGGATTTATTTAAATATTGCATGTTATTATTAAGAACATGTTGGGTTTCGCCTAGAACTTATACAACCCGAGCAGATCATTCCGAAACCAGAACTTGTGGGTGCGCAACTGTTGTTAAACACACGTTATACTTCGCCTGGAACTTATGCAACCTGTGGCGGTTTTTAGGGGGGCTCGCTTTAGGGTCTCGCCTAGGGCTTCGCGAAACCTAGCATCGCCTCTGCTTATCAGATTTACATCATCAGCATACGCCATACCACTCAGCTCTAAGCCTTGGTTGCTACCTTTGATTTTGCTTATAGCGTACTCCAGAACAAAGCTGAATGGATAATGGCAACAATGCATCTCCTGTCAACATTCTCAGGCAATTCTCGCCATAATGTTTCAGGCCATTAACGTGAAAGCTCGTGACAAGTATTTTCCTACTCGGATTTTATTTTGGGATTCATGTAAATACATCTCAATTAATCTAACTAGCTTTTTCAATATTCCAAATTCTGTAAGAATGTTGTAGAATGTTTTCCTCCTAGCCAAGTCGTAGGCCTTTCTAAAATCAGTGTATCAATAAATAAAGAATATTTCAATTTCTTTTAGAGTATTTGTCGAATGGTTAACATCTGGTCGACAGTTGATCGATTTCGCATAAATACGCACTGATAATGTCCAAGAATTTCATTTGCATATGTGGTCAATCTTGCTAACAGAACGTTTTAGAGGATTTTATAGGATGTTGATAGAAGAAAGATGCTTTAATAAGTATTATAATCAGTTTTGTCGCCTTTCTTGTGACTTGGAACAATGATCGATTCTTTTCACTCTTGTGATAATTCCTCCTTGTTCCAGATAAGGAGAACGAGTTTGTGCATCTTGTACCACAATTTTTCCCCTCCAGCTAAAATTATTTCAGCCGGCATTTCATGTATACCCAGAGATGTGTGTTTCTTTAATTTCTTTATAACGATTTCTATTTCAGTTCTGGAATATATGGTTCTCCTGTGTGCCTTTCCCTTTCTCCACGAACATTAGTTTTTGGCTACTTGTTAAGCAAATCACCAAAGAAATCTTTTCACCCATTCAGTGAAAATTGTTCTGCAAACATTCTTTAATATATAAGAGCAAGGTTAAGAGCCTTTCTTAAATTCATTGATGCCTCTATACATGCCCGGATGTTTTTGTTTAATATTATCTTAACACGTTCTAGGGTGTATAAAGGGAATTAAAGGGAAACCATTTCTTTCTGAATATACTGACTACATAAATTTCGATGAATTTGACTGGAACATAGAAACTAAATAGGTCCTGCACAGACTTTAAAGAAGGCTATGATCATAGAAGTCCACGTAGGAGGTTACAGAATACTATCATCAATGAAAATAAATAATCAAGAAAAAAGTGACGCAACAAAGATAATGGAATGAAACCCTGAGGGAAAGAGAGAGAAAAGCAGGTAACCCTGAGAAAATGTACAGATACGATCTTATCTCCATAAGTTCCCATACTCTGGGGCCAAACCATGGCAACTTTTCACTCCAAGACTCAATTCTAGTACTCTTCGTTAACACATTTCTGTAAAACCAGATTCAACATTCAAACCAGAAACCTTATAGTTTTGGATGGTTATTATTTGTCATATAATTTCCACTTTAAAAAATAAAAAAGGGAATAAGAGAGATTCACGGGTGAGCATTCGTGTGATGAAAATGCAAATTTATATATATATATATATATATATATATATATATATATAATTAATTTAACGACCCGCGATTATGCCCTGCACACTAAAGGAGATGAACAAGCATCTGGTGGAATGACAATATGAGTGGAAACGGGAGAATTCGAGAAAACCCATCAACATGATGTTTTCCACCACAAACTCACTTGTTCTGGGATCAAATCAGGGACCCCTAGCACTAGATGTGAGCGCTCTATCACTGGGCCACCGTGCCCTCTTATAATGACAGTGCGATTTCTTTTTTGTGTGTTAGAAATGACATGGCTGTGAACAATAGCGCATTGTTGGCTAAAATTTATGGTGATTTGCATTTGTAATATTACATAAAATTGACGGAAAATATTTAAAACGTACACAATATTCTGACTTAAGGCGGCAGCCTACTAAATATTTTTGAAAAACTAATATGTTTTCTTTTGCCCGTTTTTCGTAAGTGGAAAGAGGTAATAAAATGTAACTTACCACAATAATAGATAATGTTATTCTACACCCGAAAATACGAATCGGAAGAATTTTCAGTATTGTCATCCATAGAAATTACAGTATGACCAGAATTTGAATTACTCAAAAATCTAGGTTAAGGAAGCGACTAGAAAAATGAACTCAACGCTAACTGATGACTTATCACGCTATGTTCCTTGTTTACTACTTTTTACATAATATTTCTATTTATTTTATAAAACTTACATAAATTATTACAAAATAAATAAGTTATTACAAAATAAATAGAAACATTATTTAAAAAGTAGTAAGCAAGGAACATAGACAGCATGATAAGTCATCAATTACCGTTGAGTTCATTTTTGTAGTCGCTGACAACCTAGATTTTTGAGTAATTCAAATTCTGGTTACACTGTGATTTCTATGGATAGTAACACTGAAAATTCTTCCGATTCGTATTTTCGGGTGTAGAATAACATTATCTATTATTGTGGTAAGTTACATTCTATTACCTCTTTCCACTTACGAAAAACTAGCAAAAGAAAAAATTATTAGTTTTTCAAAAATATTCCCTTAAGAAACCCGTTGACGCAAGCGCAAATTTACTACAGTTTTGATTGATCCTTCTACTCCTGTAACTCCCTCTTAAATTAATTCTTCGAATGTAGAAACGTATACCTGAAATATAACGATGCCAATGCATTCCAAGAAAAGTTCACAGCAAAAATGCAAGTTGTTCCGTGTTGGAGTCACCAGCAAAAATCGCCACATAAAAAATTGTGTACATAAAAAATCGGAAATCAATGGAGTCACCAGCAAAAATCGCCACATAAAAAATTGTGTACATAAAAAATCGGAAATCAAAGTTAAGACGGAAAATCGATACAAGAAAGAGAGGATTCATCCGATTCATCCTTTCCCTTCTCTACAAATCGAACTTTAGAACACAGTATTACAAGCTTCCATGATTTATCACTACAGTCGTATTGAAAAGTATCTACCTCAACGCTGGATTATAAATCTTTTTTTTTTATTAAATAATTTATTTAATCCCAACAAAAGCATTTGATACTGAGGAGGTTTCTTTTCACGAAATGAAAGTATGAAGAGCTAATTAACATTCAGAATTTTATGAATCAATAAAATATGCTTACAGTGAAAGTACTACATGAATTATGTTTTCTTCTGTAAAGTACTCAAAAAGACAAATGTGACGGAACAGTTACCCCATTGTTCTACATTTTCCCTTCATTATTTTTTCCTGTGTGCATGTGCATTGTGCATTCTGCTGCAACGCACAGATTATAGCTTGCGAAATAGGTTACGAATTCTCACAATCCATCTATAATTATGTACTTCCGGAACCCTGTATCCAGAACATTTCTCTTCTTTTTAATTTCGAAAAATGAAAAACAAATACTCCTCATTAACATACGCGATACAACGAAATATATTGGGCCTGTATTAGGGTTACTTTGCAACATCATAAATCCTTATTGGTGTTCTTAATATCCATGTATATTTAAAACAAGTCTTGCTGCAGATCTCATTAGGCTTCCTTAAATAGTCAAGTAACGGAAACAATTTACAGAACCGCAAGAACGGTGTAGGTAAAAGAGTAATTCTGTATTCAACTCACAATGCGGAAATACCTTGAAACGAGAAGATTTTTGTCCCTGTTTTCTTTTTTAAGGTTAACATTTAGCTCTGAATACTTTGAATTAAAACAGACTTGGTAAACTAAGAAGAAGCAGACGAGTGATTGAGCTCTATTCTTAGGTTTTACGAATTACGTACCGGTACTACCTTTCAGTAACGATCTATAAACATAAAAACTTAAGTTTTGTGATACAAATACCAAAAGTTTTGTGTGTACGCACTGATAACGAGTAGGCTTAAGGTTATATCCTCAAATGAAAAGTAAACATTCACTTATGACAATATAAAAGACATGGAAATCTATTGATTATTTAACAGTTATGGATATTAACGAATGAGTAGTGTCAGTTACCTTCGACTTTACTATATTTTAGTTTCCTGAAAAGCTTGTACGTGTACATAATTGACATAAACGAAACTAAATATGCAGTGCCTAAGCGACAAGTAGAAATTAAAAAACAACATTAATTAGCATAATCGACTTGGGACCGAGATATTAGAGTTCAATTCCCGGTGTGAGCTCAAGTAGTTCGAGTCCACGTTAAGCTGTAGGTACACGTCTCACAGTGTCGATGCTGAAGAGCCTATTAACTTCACAACAATCAATTAACCATATAGAGTGCCTTAATCCAAGACCTATCTTTGGGTTGTTATTTGAGCACTGCCATCTCGTATGAACTGAACTGAGCACACATTGATTACCAAATTAAGGCATCTAAATTTGCAACTAAATCAGTGCAGATCCAAGAGAACCTCAAGAACGAGCTGGAGTAACAGATCTTTATATATGTAGCATTACTTAACCCACTATTTATCAAGCTCTTTTACTTATTAATTTTCGGATTTTTAATGTTAAAAACAATGTAAAAACAATCGAATTAAGAAATTCAAAATTTTTACTGCAAACTTATTACATAAATGACTCGATATGTATTATCGTTATTAGCTTAATGTTCAGAAGAAACCCGCCCATAATTCTGGATTAATAACTTAACATTTTATTTTGTTACAATCAATACTGTCTGTAGTGTCCATTTATTGTTTAGCAGCATAGGCGTACGCAGGATTGTTGTTTGCCGGTGAAAAGGATAGGTAAAGTAGTTTCAAACAGCGTCATATAACAGCATTTTATACTCTCCCACGAGCACCTTTTAGATGTGCGAAAGGGGTACAAACACACAGGATAAAAATTCGGAGACTATCTTGATTTTTATTCCTTAAAATTTACTATATTCTTGAGCACTCCAGTGAGTACACCACTGTTTAGTAAGAATTTATTTCGTGTTCATAGTGAGCGAAACTAATACGAAATAATATTACATTTTCCACAGTGAGTTCCAGCGTTTGCACACGTCCCCGGCAATGCCGGAACCGGAATCGGGGCTGCTTTGCACACACATCCCGGTAATGCCGGTGCCGAGAAGTAGTTTGAGTTGGAACGTGAAGGAGAGCACATGAGTCCAGCAATAAAGAAACGATATCTCACTCAGTCCACAATCGTTCTATGGATAAAATGCCAGACTAGACACACAGTACATGAATATTTTTTATGATCTACAGGGTAAAGCAGCATGCAACCACAAGATTGGAAATTTCCTTGTTCTGTTTGTGCTTTTTCAAAAATGAAATGAAATCTTTAAGTTTTACGTCCCACGATTATGCCGGTTAGGCTAAAGGAGACGGTGATGATGAGGAATGGATGAAATGGTGGAATGAAGGAAGTGGGAGGAAACGGGCGAACACCGAGAAAACCCACGAGCACGGTGTTTGTCCACCACAAAGTCTACACGGCGCGAGCTGAGATCGAACCAGTGATCCCAAGCACCGGAGGTGAGCGCTCTACCACTGAGCCACCGCGCACCCTTGTGCTTTTTTAGTTCTTTCTGTAGTTGTGTTTTAGTTTTTATTTATTTTAATTTTATTTACAACTTTTGTTATGCTTGGAAATGCCTACTTCTTCGATTATGATGGAAATTCCAATCCTTAATTTCTTATTATGAAGGAAGTGGGAGGAAACGGGCGAACACCGAGAAAACCCACGCACACGGTGTTTGTGCACGACAAAGTTCATTTGGGGGAGCAGGGTTCGAACCCGGGACCCCATGCACCAAAGGTGAACGCTCTACCACTGAGCCACCCCGGCCTCTTGAAATTTAAAATGTGTAGTAAATGCATACATTACTACAATCGGTTTATTATCTGTACTTAAAAAAGGGGGAGGGGTCGTTTCACTTTTGACTAATTCTAATCCTTTTCGTAAGCCAACCTTCCACTAGGTATCGAACTTGTGACACAACCTGGTTACTCTCAGTCATCTGGTTACTCAAAAGCCTTCGTTAAGAACTGAGACTGTCTGTTTAGCTTACTGCACTCAGAATACCACATTAAGACCACCCACAATTGTACTAGCAGCCAATAAAAGTGAGAATTATAAAACAGACATACGTCTACACGCACACATTCTATTAAGCTTCTATTATTTTATATTTTTCTTTACTGTTTAATGTACAACCATATTAACAGCAATAAACGTGAGAACTGGATGCTTTTGTGTATGTGTGTGTTGTTAAAAAAAAGTACAGTAAGTTACGCAAGCAAGATATTTTCTCATTACAATTTATTAGACAAGCAAAGCTCACTTCAACTTGCAATTAATTTCCATCAACACAATATAGAGAAACACTCGCACATTAGGATGTTTCCGGTTGTACTGCATCTTTCTATGTTTCTTGTTCATTTATTACTAAGCTTCTGTGGAATGCTTTCAGAAGAAATACATAAGCTATAATATAAGCCTTGAAATGTTTATCTCCAACGTAAACGGATAATGAGTAACTCTTAAAATAAAACTATTACATAATTGCATTCATGTACTTAATATTTGTTCCGGTCCGATACATTTATGCTACATTCAAGGATACGTACAATTATAAACAACAACAGCACACTTAAATTTTTACTTTCAAACGCAGTGTTAATTTCAAGCATTCACTTTGCTGTAGCTTTAGTACATTATATGAATCATAATCGGGAAGATCCGTGTTCGAATATTGCAATTATACATTCTAAATTTTTATTATTTATTTTCAACTTTCAAAATATTATTAAATAATATTTTAACAATATTTAATAATATTTAAACAATAAAATGCGTAAGATTGTGAATTGCTCAGTAAGTTTCCTTTCCATTTCAGGTTAATTAATTATTTACATGAACTCTGCAAGAAATACCGAGGACCGATTTCTGATATTCTGTAAGTAATGTAACATTTATCTTTAATTTCTGAAGATGCATTGAAAGATGTAAACAGATGGAGACAAATCTAATAAAGAACACTCGCGTTTTAACTTCTTTCGGCTGAGAACAGAACTACATAACAGAACAGAACACATTTACAGATCTACAAAAACTCGTTCGTTGTTTTTGTACGTCTAACACGTTATTTTATTTAGAAAAAAAAAATCCCCAATTTTAAGTTTTACGCAAAAAGAGACGGATGATTAATCAGTTATGAAAGGAATTGGTGGAATGAAATGTCGAAAGCAACAAGAAAAAAAAACTAACACTACGTCAACATAAATTTGTATGACCTAGGATCAAACCAAAGATCCCATGCTCTCATACAGAGAGTAGCAATATTTATGTTGTTTTCAATTTTACGATAGAAGAACTTTTTTTTCTGCAAATAGTATACTGGGCTCCGAAACAATTCAGGCAAACTACAAAACTAAACAGTGTACTGAACTCGTAAGAGAACATCTAGCATGCAGCACTAATCTTAATAATCCAGCACTAGTGCTTCCTCGCTCAACTTCCTAATTCTGATTCTAATAGTGTTTACATCACAATGATACAATACATTCTTTTAAAATGTTGAAGTATCGTTTATCTTTTGAATGTTCTTTTTATTTTTAATTGCTACAATCCCGGCATACTAGCATGCACGGAAAAAACAAATACTTTTCAATAAAGTTGTACCCCTCACTTACCTTAGTATGGAGGAACGCAAGTGATTTGTTGACATTCTCTATCTTGTGCACTCGCATTTTTCCATTGTTGGGTTTTCCGAGCTTTTCGCCTGAAATTATTTCCAAAAGTTTCAGTAGTTTCTTTCCATCTGCTAAATCCGTGAAGAGATCGTCCACCTCCATGCGAGCCTGAGATACAAAATAAAAATGCATAAAAAACATGAACTTTTACAAAAAAAATATCACCGCATCAAAGTACAATTTATTAATTAATTGAAAAATAATTATGTTCAATCATACATGTAACTCATGGTGCCGGGGATCTAAGCTCAGCTAAGATCGGTTCCACCTTAACTTCCGGCATTGTTTTCTATCGCTTCAATGGACGCTATATTCCAATTTCTCTAATTTGCAAAGCAGTAATCACACGATCAGCACAATCAAACATCTTTGTAGTCATATCACACTGTGAACGACATTATCAAGTTTAAGAACTTTGAATTCCTTTATCAATATATAAGCTGTAGCATTTAGATTTTATTTCATGCGAGTAATGTGTCTGATGAAGGTAATGATACGCTGACGAAATTGTGACACTATTATTTATTAAAAGTGATTTGTTTTGGTCAGATTTTAAGTAAGGAATATCAAGTTTAAATGTAATTCCATTTAAATATTTGTATGGTGCCACCAGCATCGAACTAGCTCGAAGGAAACCAGGCTGAGAGACTATTTATGTTGAAATGATTTCTCCCCTATTACATATTAGACATTTTTCTTTTAACTTAGAACATACAACTATAGAACTTTCTAATTACTTACATTATTTTTGCAATTTTTTCCACCCAAAGGAACTACATTTCAGAATTCATTTGACTGAATGAAGTAACCGAGGGTTTCATTGCATAATAAATTATCAACAGTATCCAATTTCATCCATTCTTGATTTCTTGCTATTGAAATTTTTACCAATTGATGCATTTCTTACCTAGCCATTGTTAGTAGCAATAATGATCTAGATTAGTATATTATATAGGATGATAATGATGATTATTTGGAGTTTAACGTCCCGTTCAGCAACGAGGCTATATGAGACGTGGACCTACTGATTAACGTGGAATCTGAACCACATGAGCTCCCGCCGGGAACTGAACCCAGGTCTCCCACGCCAAAGGCGCGTACGCTAACCGCTTAGCCATGAAAGAGTTCTATATTATATAGGAATATATACATATTCTTACCTAATTTAAGTACACTGTAATGCTATTCACATGCTCTAAAGACTTGTGAAATTTTAATCTGCTAATATTTCAAGTCTCAGAATGTTAGAAGTTTGAAAAATACACTGCAAAAAATTAGCATTGTAGATATTATATTGAACATGCAAACCAACAAAATAAAAGGAAAGAAAGAAAAAAGTTCTACTTTTGCCATTCTTCTTAGCTTTTGAAAGTTGATTTTTTTTAAATTTCCATAACAGCGTTAAAACAAGTATATAAGTAAACAAAAGGTTAATTCTGGTAGGAACAGCTCTCACTAAGTGGAACGAACAAGCTGTTTCACAATGGAATTGACACTATATACAGAGCCGTCCCTTAAGCAGCACAAGTGGCACATCGTTTTGTAAGACATTTTTAAAATTAAATCGACATATTAAGGCAAGTCTGTGGTAAATATAACTGATATATATAAATCGAAGTTGGCACCCAAAATATTCACCACTCATGCTAGATATGGAATTCTCATAAAATGTCTCCCGCAACTTTTTTCGTCCCATGTTCCAAAAACCATCGGGATAATCCTGATTATATATGCATATGCACTTTACGTTATCACATTTTATGCACTAGGCTACGATTAGCTATCCTATTATTTACTACGTCAACATATAAATGTCTGGGTATTGATAATTATGATTTTGGAAACTACGAAATTTGGCGTAAAGACAGGACTAGAATAAGAGTATACAACATATAGTTTGACACCATGAATAATTTACAGCATAGCCTTTTTCAAGCAGACCTGGCCATCCACCGCATAGTCTCGCAAATGTACGGGGGAATTTTAATGTTCTGTCTTAAAAATATTTCAAGTGATTATTGAAAGTCCACATTTCACTTGATTTGATTCCGTCTGTGGATGAGAACGCTAAGCGTTTCACAGAAATAAGTGGTCTTTTTTTTTTCCTTAACAGAAATGGCCCGTGGTTCAGTGGTAGACTGTTCACCTCTGGTGTGTAAGGTTCCTGGTTTGATCCCAACTCGCGCCAAGTCCACTTTGCGGTGGACAAACGCCATGTAGGGGGTTTTCTCGGGGTTCTCCCGTTTCCTTTCACTTTCTTCATTCCGCCATTTTATTCATTCTCATCATCACAGCCTCCTTTGGCTTATACGGCGTAACCGTCGGACGTAAAACTGAAAATTTTCATTTTTTAAACTCTACTGCGCAAAAAAAAAAAAAAAAAAAAAAAAAAAAACTTGCACGATTTGCATAGCTATACAATTCATTAACCGTCACGCAACACCCATAAGGCGAAGAAGCAAGAGCAATGCAACGGTAAATACTGTAGGGATGGAGAAACATCTTTCCTGGTGTCAAAGAAAATACGCGTGCGAAAGAGTGCTAATCTGTACACAAAGTTTCTCGCATCTTATTGCAAGATGTTAAAAAGGAAACTGGTTTTGTCACGTGGTTAGCAGACAATCATAGCAAGGACCCACCCTACTTGGAAGAGAAGTAATAACAATAATAATAAAAAAAAATCTGCAAAACCTGCTCAACCAAAACCACTTCGTAGCTTCGGAAGGAAGCAGGACTTTTCCACCCACCCACACATCCCACATCCTTAGCATCAATCACCTTCCAAGTACGCGTTTGATCATTCATGCATTCACAGAGTTTTTGTTTCCTCTCTTCTTCATTCAAGAGCTATGATGCACGAAGCACCAAGGAACGTTCTTCACGTCGATTACAGGTTACCAATATCAGAATAACGATGCAGATACATCTCCCTTGATTCATTTTTTCCCTTCTTTGCGCAATCTGACATCAACGTCTGACTCAACCAATACAGATGGTATGGTAGTGAGTGAACAATCAAATTTCTCAATTATCATTATCTGGAATTTTTACAGTAATCATCTTACTGAACTAGTTTGTAGAACAAACACGAATTTTTTTTCTCTTTGGTCATGCCTTTCAATTTTACTTCTTTTTTTATTTTTATTATTTGTTTTATTAGCAAGCCACTTGATTAATTTAAGAATCTGCACGAATATACATGCAAAGTTTTCACTGTATTTTTTCTGATGGATCGTAGTGTTCTTTGCTTAAAATTTCACAGTGTTTGCCATTTATCTTCCAAAATGTCATTCAAATGGTAAGTATCTGTTTTCAGGAAAGCTGCAAAACAGTTAGCACAGGCTCTTAGATAAGCTCATCCCTTCTTTGAATTTTAGCAAATAACTAAAAGGCAATGAAGAACATCAAAAATATAGAAAGTAATCCAGATAGTGTTTGCAACATACTATTACATAAATTAATAATTGTTTCAAGCCCTCCGTATAGTGTATACATTTAGGTGTCCAAAAATTATGACGTCATAAACTGCGCACCCAAATTCCTGGTCTATAAGGAAAGGTTTGGAAACAGTTATTATTTTATTCTATAGGTATTGTGGGTGGAAACAATTATTATTTTGTTCTGTAGGTATTGTATGGCTCTCTCTTCACATTGGAAATAATTATTATTTTATTCTATAGGTGCTGTGTGGCTCACTTTTTACATTGGTAACAGATATTATTTTATTCTGTAGGTATTGTGTGGCTCACTTTTTACATTTTTTTGATAATCTTCATTGTCTAACTACGGCAAGTTATTTACTACGATTAAAAAAAAAAAAAAAAAAAAAAGTTGGATGAGTTTAGGGAAAAGTTTTAAGGCTACACACTGAAATGTAAAGCGAGGTTCCAAGTTATGAAAACACAAAGTACCTACCATCACGTACAGTAAAAACAGAAAACTGCAATTTAAGACGACATATCCAATACTACATGATCAAGATTTGGTGCTTTACATTTTCACTTATTTTCCCCCACTTTTGATTTTTCTTTTCTTTATTTTTTCTTTCTTTCTTTCTTTTTTTTTTTTTTTAAAGAAAGAATTTATTTACAGAATATGCAAGATTGTAAATGCACGATAATTCTAAGCAACCTTTAACACATATTGTGAAGATGCGAATTTCTTACACTCGAAACTTTTTGTTCTTAAAGTATTTTAAAATGATACTGTAGGGCAATCAATTGTACTATCACAAGATTACAACTATGCTATTGCCCACTATCTTCATAATTTTAGTCATTTCGAACAGAAACGAAATCGATTTTACCCTCTTAACGTTTAAAGCATCAACAAATTACTGCTAAAAATTAAAATAATCAAACCAAATAGTGATTCACGTCAATTTCAATTATGGTTTGTATTACTCATGTTATACGTAATTTTTCATTTAAAAAATCTAACAAGAACTTCCCAAGAATAATAGCCTTAAGAAAACTTTTGAAAGCACTTAAATAATATACACAAAAAGATTTTTTGTATAGTAAAATGAAGAAATGGGATAGGCTACAAAAGCATTGGGCACTGACTCTAAGCGAGTCGATATAATCCGTTATAATCAATCGTGCACAATGCTTGTATAGTCTCAATCCCATTTCTTCGTTTTACCGCACCCCCCCCCCCAAAAAAGGTATTTATTCTGCATTTTATAAAAGCATTAGTTTCAAGGTTTATTTCCATTATTTTATTTTTATTTTAATGTTTTGATATTACTATATGACTTCATATTCAATCAGTTCTTCAAGTCTATCGTAGTTTCGCAATGGCAACCATCATAATCACTGATATTTGCCATTATTGGTGCTCACATGCTGCAACTGAGGAACTTCTATGCTCCATAATCTTCAGCTAACCTCTTCATCTTCACATATGATTTCTGTTTTGATATTGTCCATCAACTGCTTCATTCGCCCTCTTCCTCTCTTTTCTGCCAGTATACTTTTCTGCACATTCTTTCCTAGTCAACATTCCAACCAATTTCTCCTCCTCTTTTCAATTACATCTAAAATTGTTTTCTCCCCCATCATTTTTAACATCCTCTCATTCGTTTTCCGCTCAGCCGAGCTAATTCTCTCCATTCTTCTCCACACCCACATTTCGAAAGCTTTCATTCTTTTTTCATCGTTTTTGAGTAATGCCCATGTTTCTGCCCCATACAATACAGTACTCTACACGAAGCATTTTATGAGTTTCTTGTCAATTCTTTATACAAGGATCCACAAAATAAAACTTTTCTTCCTCCTAAATGCTTCTTTCGCCACTTCTATTATTGCTTTTATTTCACATTCGCACTTCATATCATTACTAGTAATATCCAGGTATCGAAAACTAGTCACCTGTCCTATTTTTGCCTCCTACTTTTCTATTTGATACTGACCGCTTCGTTTCAATCACCATTGTTTTTTTTGTCTTTCCTAACAATTTTATTTTATATTCTTCACAGCCCTTCCTTAAGTTTTCTAGTCTTTATTTCGCAATGATAAATAAACTCAATTAAATCACAAAGGTATCCTTAACATTATACTATAGGTGGCAATTCCAGAGCATTTTTGGTTGCGCAAAAAAAAAAAAAAAAAAAAAAAAAGGATACTGTACAGTCATTGGATTTACGTACCTGTACATTATTTCAGACCAGACCGTAGCCAGTTCTAGTTAACATGTAAGTGCGTGAAATTAAAGTTCCAAGAATGGAATCTGAGAAAGAAGGAAAAGAAGAAAGGAAGGAAGTAAAAACATGTGTGTGTCCTAATGAATGAAAAAAAAAAAGTATTGATAATATTATATAACTGAATAATTATACTACAAGCAATGAAATTTATTTTATTATCAAAGATCCATGTGTAGACTATATGTGGAGAGCATTTACAAGAAGAATCAAGATATTCTCTAACAACAATCAGTGGAAGAACGCGACAGGCGTTCCTACTTACTCCCCATGTAACGAACATGATACTTGTTCCTGCATCCTTTACCACCAGTTCTTACATTTTTTTAATTTACTTCTGACAGATTTATTGCTCGTAGCGCAATTTATCAAGACGCAACTGCCTGAGGAACATATAATATAAAATCTCATTTATTTAAACGATGTCATTAACTTGAACGAAAATATCTGTTCCGCATTTCCCTATTATCTGCTCTTAATATCGGATATAAACACACCGCTGAATTTTCGATGTAAGAACAATCTGTACAACTGCAGACGGTAATATTTATAAGTATTAATAGTATTGGTAAGTCTCTTGCTCCAATATGAGTGAATTGACTTCGATGTACATAATTGCCTGTAAATTAAAGATACTTTGATTTATGCTAAAACTGAAAGCTGTACTGTGATTGAACAATTTATCTCTGGCGAAACAAATTTCATTATAGAGACATCAAACTGTCATACTTCTTCTAAAACTTACTAGTTTAGACAGTGAATAATTATTGCTCTTCTTCGTCAAATTTTCATTTAATGCAATATTTAAACTTGAACTAGAAGACAGTGTTAGCTTTCTTTCAGTTTCATTGTGTTTATCTGATGTCACAAAACTACGAGTATTTACCTGCGATATGCATCTACCGCGAGTCATCACTGGACTAACTGAAGTATTTCAAAACTGAAATTTCAATGGAAACGACGAACGTTTTACAATGATAATTTCATTCAGTGGATAATTTGACACGCAGCATCAAACATATTTTGCTCTATTAAAAATATTTGTACATTATATCATTTATCAAAATAATACCCACTTCAAAATTAAGAGAATTCTTATTGAAGTTCGAAATATCATCATAAAACAATAAATTCTTTTTATTTTTATGCTGTATGATGACACACCGCCATATATACAATTGACATCACATTTGACCCTTACGTGTTGAGAAAGTAATTCTGAGCAGCACAGATGTATTAATAAAGGTTCCATCTTTCTGAAATCAGAAACCAAGACCTGAAAACCAAGATCGGAAGAACTAAAACTATACACAGAAACCAATATATTTCTCTCTAGTTTACTTTTTACTAATTATTGCATTTTCCGCAACTCAAGTATTGGCTAAATAACATTGACAGAAGCGCACTACATATTCCTCTTGCCAAGAGTCCCAACGACGCATACTAAATCCATTATTGGAAGCATGTCTTATGTTCTCTAGCATGATTATCCCTATTACCTCTGACACCTGTTTACTGTCGAGGACGTCTTTGATACTTCACAAGGGACTCACTGGAGAGAGAAATATAGATGATGGTGGTATTTAGTGATCAGAGTTGTTTCTGTCTCGATCACAAAGACGGGAGTATGTATGTCCGTGGGGAAAAATCATCCCTGTATTCTCAGTCGCCGTGTGAACTACCACTTGCATTCTGGTATGAGGACAATAGGCTACACATTTAGCTCACCTCTAGTCTTAATTTAGGAAAGTATAATAAAGCATATAAATTCATGATGATATTAGTCTTCTTCCCTGACCATATCTGGACACTTTGTGGAGCTTGGCTAGAAAGCATAGATCCTCACATAGCCAGGGCATTCCACATCTGGACCGGAATACGCCAGGTCTGCTAGATCTCCGGATCTAAGCCTTATCGAGGACGAGGTTGGCGCCACGCCTAAGAGTCAGATGGGCTCTGGAACGACTATCGTTTAAGTACGATAAAATTTAGAGCCAGGATGGGTATAATTCTTCCCTGAAGAACTGCTCGTGTGGCCTTTCGGGGCAGTTATATGTGTTAAGATAAGCTTTTCAACACCCTATATAATATGTTCGGAATATCCGAAAGGCACCTGTTGGAATCTCTGTCATCTCGTGCACTAAGCCTGGTTCGTACCCATGAATTACTAGGTATTCTCAAATGCGTTTCCACCAGTCTATTTACCGACAGAAGTGTTTTAATTATACTTTTTTTTTTATTACACGAGCAATGTACACTCATATCCAAATTATTGTCGCATATCTATAACTGTCTTCTTGTAAGAATATAATTTGATAATGATTTTGCAGGGTACTTTTAATACTGATACTATGTGTATAATCGGGAAATGTGTATTTGTAGTAAATTTCATAGGAAAAGAATTATAAATTCGAAAATTAGAATGAACTAACTAAACTAACTAACTAACTCTATGGCCTATGGAACCCGGAGGTTCAGTGCCGCGTTCACAAAAGCTCTCCACTGACTTCTATCCTTAGCTAATTGCATCCAGTTTCTACTTTGTATTCCTATCTCTGCGAGATCCATCTTAATATTATCCTCCCATCTGCGCCTAGGTCTTCCTAATGGTCGTTTTCCTATGGGTCTACCAGTCAAGACTTTGAAAGCGTTTCTACTTTCTTCCATTCTAGCTACATGACCTGCCCACCTAAGCCTCCTAGACTTGACGACCCTAACAATGTTGGGTGAACCGTATAAACTATGTAGTTCCTCGTTATGGAGCTTCCGCCATTCCCCATTCTCGTTCCTCTTGGGTCCGAATATTCTTCTCAGGATCCTGTTCTCACATACTTTCAGTCTATGTTCTTCCCTCAGAGTAAGCGACCATGTTTCGCAACCATACAGAACAACAGGCATGATTATCGTTTTATATATTTTAAGCTTCAAATTCCTCGACAGAATTCGCGACGACAAGAGATTTTGAACCGAGTAGTAACACGAATTCCCTGCTTTTAGTCGACATTTAATTTCTTCGTGAATATGATTTTCGTCTGTTAATATTGATCCTAAATATTTGAAAGTATCCACTTTATCAAAAGCATTATTTAATATTTTAACGCCTCCACAATTTGCCGTATTACGGTCCCGACGTACTTCCATGTATTTAGTTTGAGTAAAACAAAATTTTGCTAAATGGACAAGAAAGTTTTATTTTCGTTTTAATTGTTCTTATTTACTGCTCTTTTGACGTGAAATTTGCCACATACATGTCTTTGCCGATTATACACATACTAACATTATAAGAAATACCGGGCGAATTCGTTATCAAATTATATTCCTACACGTGACAATAATTTTGGACGTAGAGTTTACATAGAAGCAATACTTTGCACAAAAAAAAAAAAAAAAAAACTAAGAGAAAACGTTATTTGTTTCCTACAAGCCTTCGGCTTGTCTACACAGAAAATGTTGATCTTTAAAAAAATACTTCTGAAATTGTATAATTACTTATTGGAAAAATAATTCATCTCCCTTACACAACTTTCGTAAAATTCATGATAATGAGATAACCGAGACGTCTAGGAACAATACTTATTGATAACGTTAGTGTACAGAGAACAATTTCAATCCTTTATTATTTTAAATCACTTCATATAGTAGATTAATTCCCAAGAAGACAAATGAGATGATTAATTCCCATGTTTATCCTTTCCTAACCTGACTACTATTAGTGGAAGCTCAAATATAGGATTATTCACAGTACTTATAAACTTGTTTCGATCCAATTGACATATTTATATATGTATGTTTGACATTGACTAGGATTACTATATGGAATCAAGGTGTGAAATACATACTGACTTGCACTTACTAATATCCAAATAATGCAGGGGAATCAAGACAGATTTTGTCCTCTTTTTAGTCTCCCTTAAAACTAAAACTAAATATCAGAATAATCTGGAAAATTATAGTTCTGGATATTAATTTCTTGCTCTGACGAATCAACTATTTACTTCGTCCAGCCACCTACGTCCGAGTATTTTCATATTATTCGGGGATGTATTCATACCCATAACGCAACTACAATGTTTTTGTTCATTCTTGTTCATTCTATGGAAAACTTTCTAGTGTTTCAACAAAAATACAACTACTTATGAGTGTAGATTTTATGTACAAGTAGCTCTCCTTGTATTATCAAGATGATGATATATAAAGTTCAAGATAAAATCAATTATCCGAAGAATGTCATCTGTATCTAGTCTAAATTAGTTCAACAATTGAACTAAAGTCTCATAAACATCTTATCTTCGAAATTCTTTCTTAATCTTATCACAGTATGCATTTTTATTAATATATTTATCCTGTTCTAATACTTCTATAAAATATATATGTATCAGATGTCGACTTAGCATTGACAAAGCCAGTAAACATCTCGCAATAATCCCATTCTAAGCCACTAACAATGAAAAATAAAGCAATATATCTTGGAAACAATATCAATAATGAGGACAAAGATTTCGTTTGAGGCTACAATGTTGATTAAATGTTTTGTATATAATATACACAAGTAGTATTCTCTCTATGGTACCGGCTTTGTCATATTTTAGCCCTTACATAATTTTACCTGACGATGACCGGTATAGTAGTCGCATATATACCTAGGTATACCTCCCGGTAAGAATATGTATATACCAATTATGACATGTGTGTATATATATACTCTTTTAGAGTAATATATTGTTCTTTAAATACGTGATAAGGGATATAAAGTAACTACGTAAACCTTTGGCAGCACTTTCTCAGACACTAGTAAACTCCTAACTGATTCAGAGATGTGCATTTTTCCTTTGTCAGAGATCTCACTTCTTAACTATAAAGAATAGAGTTATTTTATATCGTAAGTGAGCTTTGTGCTGAAGCCATGGTTACTTCATATGTGACAATCCTAATCGTAATTCTCAATCTACCGCCCCTCTCTATTCCCTAATTTCAATGTTTTACATAGTTTTTGAACCAAAGAGGAAACCAATTCACCACACTATCTTCGCTCTGTGAACTTAGGGATTTACCTAGCTACGTATACGCAAGTAGACTAAAACCTGTCTATGGGATAAACACGAACTAAAGAGAGAAAAAAGAAAATGCATTGCACAATACTCTGTATTACTTTCCTTCACGTAGGAATCTATAGATCTATTTACTACTATATTTACATCCGAACAAATTAAAGTTGTTGTTTGCCTAAGATATTCCACCCGACACCATCGGTCATGTTCGATGTAATGGTCACAGTTATACCTAGACCATTGCATGATATCGCAGTTTCCATGCAGCACATTTCATTGCAGCTGTACTAAGATTATACTAAACCACTCCTGTTTACAAGGTTATTCACTGTGCGAAACCGGCACGACAAAGGCGCCGTTTCAGACATTTAAAAATTGTAATCCACGGAACTTTGCTAGACCATAAAGGGAATATTCTCAAATGAAATAGCATGAATACTAGCTGCAGCTGTTATGCGACGATAGAAAGGCAGTGGTTGACCGTGTTACTTGAAAGCTTGTCATGATGCAGTTCCAAACGATGTGTGTTATCGCCATATAATACTGGTATTTTGTCTGTGTAAACTAGGACTATATGTTCTTGGTAATAAGCAACACTGATATTTTTGTTGAATTTATAAATCTTGACCTTTACTCTGTAGCAATATAAACCTTTTGAAAACCTTTCTTTCCACGCACAAAGTTATATTTTTAAACACCTCTGTAGGTGATGGCACGAACTTTCCATCTTTTAGGTAGATCCATACTTCGTCCACTGTTAGAAGAAATTTCTAACGGTCACCAACTAGGTAGCTTGTATAGCCTTTGCCCTTGCTCTTTCACTCTGCGATCTTGATAACTGAGTCATTGCTGATTCGCTATGAAGATAATCGAGTGAATTCCTTGAGCAATTCACTCGGACTTCCTGTTCATGTGCTAATCACGGAGACAGTTTGAGCTGGAGAACCTGACGTGAATGGTTTGAATAAAAATAATGAATTACGCACTCACTTTGTCTGTGTTATGCGTATGTGCTTTGCTCACACATGCTCCCCGAATTGTCTAAAGTAGGACTCTCGAATAAGTGTAAGAGAGTTCATTATGTACGTTAGACTTTTGATCTATCCAGTAAATACTGAACGAAAAACAAATCCAGTAGTAAGATGAGCGTTTGTTTTGTTCGAGCAGTTCTCGAATTATGAAAGAATCCGAGCCAATCGCTCAAATGCATTTATACCAATGAGAAGCTGGGAAGGCATCACGTGGTACTATGAGTGAAACATGCCATACATAACCTTCCATAGGTTAGGTAAGATTAGATTAGATTTGCCGGTAAGATGCATGAGCATAACTGTAGGATATGGGGTGAGGAAAATCTACATCCACTATGAACGCAAAAGCCCAAAATTAAACGTGTGGTATGCGTTGACTGAAAATTTTTTCATAGGTCCATTCTTCTTTGAAGAGGCTACAATTACAGGAGCAACGTACCTGACAACGTTGGAAAATTATGCTGTACCTTGCATACCACAGGAAAACGTGTTCTAACAAGACGGGGATCCTCTCTATTATGTCTGTTGTTATCCAGAAATTCTCGCATACAATTTCCAAAACAATTGGATTGGAAGTCCCATTCAATGGGCTCCGATATCACCCGACTTGCCCCCTAGTACTTTGTCTTTGGTGATACGTGAAGATTTTTGTATACCAGACCCAAGTTGAAGATTTGGATGATCTAAGACTACGAATTATCGATGCTTGTGGATCCGTGATACCTCAAATGTTACGCAACACTTGAAGGAAGGTTGAGTACCACCTTGATGTTTGCCGAGCAACAAATGGGGCACACGCGCAGGTGTACTGAAGTGAAAAAATGAAATGAAATCTTTGAGTTTTACGTCCCATGGTTATGCCTGTTAGGCTAAAGAAGACGGTGATTATGAGAGATGAGTGAAATGGTGGAATGAAGAAAGTGGGAGGAAACGGGAGAACCCCGAGAAAATCCACGAGCACGGTGTTTGTCCACCACAAAGTTCACTTGGCTGGGGCTGGGATCGAACCCGGGACCCCAAGCACCAGAGGTGAACGCTCTACCACTGAGCCACCGCAGAGAATAATATCATTAATGTAGTCTTGCTGTAGAAGGAACGGAAGCAAAGGCTGAAACAAAATACGAGGCCGTATGACAAGTAAACGTGGAGGTTTGGGGGGTCAAAATCTCTAGCTAGCTGAAGGTTAATTACAAATATTACGAATATTGTAACAAATAGGTGTTAAATACCTTACAAACACAAAATAAATAATTAGTAACAACCGTGGTTTAATTATAAACATACATAGTTACTAAGAAATAAATTCTCATAGACAGTAAGAAGAATCACGCACTAGAAATTTCAATTTCGTACGGCAAATATCATCCGCTGACGGATGTTTGCTGCTATCTAACGGCGAGATATGTAACCTTTGATTCAACAGTAGAAATAAGACACGAATAGCTACAGTTAAAGCTATCTTTATCCGCTACAAAACGGTGGGTATCTATATCCCATAGACCCTACCTGTAAGCGAATTTTTAAATTTGGTTTTTACCAATAAGTAGCTAGAGCTATTATCTCGTCCAAGTGAATCCCTTAATATCTTAATGGATAATGGCGACTTTAACGGTGGCTATAATATCGTATTCCATATATGTACGAGACAATACCGTCGTTCTCGAATAATCAGCTAACTAATATTTCTATAATAAGGTTGTGTTTTAGTTCCTATTTACCTTTGACGTAAAAAAACTGGATTATTAAGATGCTCTATAAAAAATTTCAAAACTGATAAATATTGTTTTCCCTCTTAATAAATGCACAATTACTTCGACAACGTTCAAACTCACAATGAATTCTGGCAGCACAACATAGTCTTAATTCAGTGACGAGTGATAGGGAAGAGCACTTACTTTGTGAAAAACGCGAATATTCGATATTAGGCTGGTATTTGATATTTGATAGTTTTAATGTTTGATAGTACAAAGTAATTATCGACCATACTATATTTTTTAATATGTTAGTTACTAGCAACATGCTTATTGCTGAGCAGGGAGGCCACTAGGAAGCCGTTTTCAAGTATGGGATCTGGCCCCCCAGGTCCCCTTTACCTCCGCCTCTTGTGATATTTCAACCTTTATTTTTAGTATGATAAAGATTTTTAATGAAGTTATTAAAATTTCAAAAACTGACGATTTTGACTAGCATTCTTGAATACGTAATAAATATAAATAATATTTATACATGTGAAGGTACCTAATATAGATAGTACTGAACTCAAATTTACCTTCTGCAGGAAGGAGTTCATCCATTTCGTGAAGGTCTTTTTCTGAATATGGAGTCGCTCCTCCTGTAGGGCTTTGATACGCCCTGTTTCGAATTTCAGGGCATCTTCACGTTGTGTCATGTTGCCCGGCTCCGGTTGGCTGGGACCTCGTTCATACTGGGCTGAAAACAAAAGAAAAAGAAATATATAAGTCAAGCATGTCAATACACCACATACATATGCTTTAAATTATACATTTTTAAACACCATACACAAATAATACGAGTGCTTATATTTACAATATTTTTAAACATCTTTACAACATAGAACTCCACAATCTCTCTCACCAAATACCACGGACTATTGGATTAAGATGCCGGAGATGGAAATGACATGTGACTTGTACGAAAAATCCACGAGAGAAATTACATTTCAGAAGAATAACATTTGGAAAATACAAGAATATAAGGTAGAATAGGGAAATATAACAAATTGGATGTTAGGAGAGTAAAATGAGAGGATAGAGTTAACCTTCAATTGTCATATCCGAGTTACAATTACCTCATGGAAATAACTCGTAAAAGCATTCATACTTACATGCAAGCATCATATCATATTATATGTATATGTCCAAAACTTAAGCATAATAACTGTTCGAGTACATAGAGAACGAAGAACGTCAAGAAGGCACACCAAATGGAACCATCACACCAACATATCACACGTAAAGGCCACACAAACACGGAACAGACCAAATTGGAAAGAAAACATGCTAGAAGGGGTCACAAAACGAACTCTCAACGTGATACCATAATAGACATATCACAAAAACACTGAGTCGCACTGGCGGCATCGAAAACAGGTTATGGGATATGGTCGCCACGAACAGCCATATATGTCTGGCACCGACGTTCCATGCTCACGATTCGGTTGTTGAAGAGCTCTTGGGGTAGGTGATTCCACTCCTCACGAAGAACAGTACAGAGCTCCTAGCATGTCCCGGAGGGCGGCTGGCGGATTGCAACACATCTTCCTAATGCGTCCCACGCATGTTCAATTGGGTTGAAGTCCGGAGAACGCGCTGGCCACTAGGTACGTTGGATGTCTTCCGTCTCGAGGTATTATTCCACCAGTTTGGCCCTATGGGGACGGGCATTGTCATCCATGAGCAGAAACTGTGGGCCCACTGCGCCCCTGAAAAGTCGTACATGGGCATGCAGAACCTCGTCTCTGTACCTCTGACCATTGATAGACCCAGCATCGAAGATGTGCAGGTCAGTACGAACATCATAATCCCTGCCCAGTGCAGTACTCCACTACCACCATATCGATGCTGTTCCACAATGTTCGTGGTATGTAAGCGAGTACCCTGATCGCGCCAGATCAGAGTGCGATGGAATTCGCTCTGGGAACTGTATCGGGGTTCATCAGTGAACAGTACGCGGCTCCATTCGTTGGGGGTCCACTGATGATGTTCCCGACACCACTGTAAACGGGCTCTTTTGTGTGCCTGCGTCAGTGGAACACATATTGTTGGTCGTCGGGCATACAGACCATTGGCACGCTGTCTCCGGTACACAGTCTGGCGTCACACACGCACCCCTGAGGCGGCTGCAAGCTCCGCTGACAGTTGTCTTGCAGGCAGGGTCTGGTTCCGACGCGCAGTTAAATAGCGGTCCTGTTGTGGAGTTGTAACCCGTGGACGTCCCCCGCTGGGCCTACGGCGGCATTCTCCGGTATCGCAAAACTGTTTCCACAACCTAAACACGACACTTTGTGGCACATTGATGACTGTCTGTGCTGTCTGTGTGTCACCTTTTTCCAAGCGCCCAATGATTCGACCTTTGGTAAACGCATCCAACTGACGTATTTGTGCCATATTTCATTAATATCTTGCTACATTCAACTCAGCAGTACCTTCCGCTCAATACAACACTGCACTCACTGCACACACGGAAGGCATCTTTTTCGCATCCAAGCACTAGTTTTCCATTCTTTCCCATAGGGGGCCTGGCAAACGTTTGCCATAGCCGGTTCAATGCTCCTCACAAGCAATACACCCCACTCACCAAAACTCATGTACTCACGATGACCTTCCCACCTTTTACATGCAACTTCTTGCATTATGCTTACGTTTTGGACACGTGAATATATATTATATACAGTGTTGGCTGGTTTAAACCAAGGTGGTTTAAACCAGCTGTTTTTTTAAAAAAAAAACAACTGGTTTAAACCAAAAAACGAAAAATGTTCGTAAAAGTGTAAGTGTTCGTAAAATCTTGATGAGCACACATTTGTGGGTTATCACGTTTCACTCCCGTATGATATTCGTATTATATTCAGACCTAAATTCTCCGTTCATTACTCGGGGGCGCTTTGGCTCAGTGGTAGAGCATTCACCTCTGGTGCTTGGGATCCCGCGGTGGACAAACACCGTGCTCATGGGTTTTCTCGGGATTCTCCCGTTTCCTCCCACTTTCTTCATTCCACCATTTCACTCATCTCTCATCATCACCGTCTCCTTTAGCCTAACCGGCATAACCGTGGGACGTAAAACTCAAACATTTCATTTCTTTTTTTTCCGTTCATTACTCAAGAGATTATACTACAAAAGTAACTTTTTTAAAGTTTATGAATGTTTCTTTTGTGATTTTTTTACAGTTTGTTATTGTTATGCAAAATAAAAAAATCTAAATATTGCTTCGTAATGTTTACTATTGATAAAATACATCGAAATGCCGTACTTTTGGGGGTCATACAAACCCCACGAGAGGCATTTATTGAAATCAGGTGTATCTTTGGTATCTATTTATGTATAAATGATTCAGAGCCAAAGTGGACTCAAATAATTCATATCTTTATTCACTTCTTACTGATATGCAAATTATGTCCTTGTATTTCTTTAACTTGAACTAACAAAAGTCATAGAGAACTAACTTGGACCAAATTAGTTCTTCTGTACTCTGCTGTATTTTAAAATTGTCCATATGTAATTCTGTATAATGGCTTCACTTCTGCAACTGTTTATCTTTTTGTCCTTCTGAAATGACTCGTGACAATTGTATATTAACAAGTATGTAAAGATCAGTACAACGTATTTTTGTTAGGAGTCCTTCGTGAGTGAGTCGGCAGACGTATCACATTTGTGAGCAATTAGTCCCGGTTTCGAGTTCAAATGGAGGACAATTTCTCTCGAGTGTAAGCCGGGAAGCAGTTTGGATTTTGCTTTAAGCTTACTTGACCCCTTCTAGCATAACCCAGTTGTTGCATAACACCACCAAGGCGAAATAAACTTATTTCTGTCCATATGTGATATAAGTACATAGAGCAAATTATTTAAACCAAAAAACCGGGTTTAAACAAAAACAGTTTTTTTGTTTTTTCAATAAAAGCCATGTTTTTTGCCAACCCTGATTTTATAGATATATTAAAATGCTACATTAGCAACAAAAGCGCCTGAGCTCCTGATTTACGGTTATTTGTGATTTCACGTTTAACAAACAATTTTTTTAAACTATGTGTACTTTAAATAAATTATTTGTAGACCTTTTTACATATAAAGTTTATTTTTTTAAAATTATTGTACAAAGCCTTCGTATTTTAATAAGCACTTTCCAAAATCAATGCAAATGAATTGTGCTGCCATCTTCGGAGTTCTTTTAAACTATACGTTGGTGGGCGTTTATATGTTTGTGGCCAATCCTTTCGACAGTGAGATCTCGAAAACTACAGGCTCTAGAAAGATGACATTTTCACTGATCGATTTCAAATTTTGTGTAGATTATCCAGTTCTAATTGAGTATTTAAAAAAACATTACCATTATTTCTTTATCGCATTTTTACGGTACACTGGAAATGTTGAAATTAAAAAAGAAAAAACTAAAGCATCATATCCTACACATTATACATTCCAACACCACATCATTGTATACAGGGGTCGCATACCTCTTAGGCGTTTGATTGATGGCCAAATGATAATGAAAAACGAAGGATAGCCATTTCTGCACTCTAACAGTAAGTTGAATCTTTATTGTTTGGAGTGTTTTGCCGAGTGAACATTGTTTGGAGTGTTTTGTCCATCATATATCACTGATATTATAATTAATTGTGTGTAATGTATTTGCTTATTACATACTGCATGCAAGAAGAAAGAAAACACTGATCATACATGAATTAAAAACTCCAACCAAAAGTAGGCTCAAATCTTGCAAACGGTGCGAGATATTAAAGTAACCGACAAAATCTCCCCTTATTTCTTGCCATTTTTATCAAGACGTCTTTCACTTGTGTCTGTAAAGGGGCATGTACAGATGTGAGGAATAACAAGGACATTCATGCTAATATGTGAACGATGCGCTGTGTAGAGAGCGCAGGTTCAGATAGTATTACATACACACACACACATATATTATTATTATATATATATATACAGACTGTTCCATAATTCGTGTTATTTTCTACAGCGCTGGGAGAAGATGAAGTTTATACACTATTAATGTAAAATTTGGCACTCTTATTGAGAAATATCTGAATTTTTCGAATTTCTAAAGAAAATAAGAGAAAATTGCTGCTTAGCCCCCCTTTTAGGGATGTAAACACGAAAGTTCATTTTCCTTATGGAAGATTCAATGTTAAATTTTTGAAGCAGTTTTCTTCAATAATTATTCGTGAAGATTTTGGAGCAAATGAGTTGTATTTGTTACAAAATGCAAAAACACTCATTCACAAAGCTAGTAAAGCCGTCTCAAACATTATTTTGCGAAGGTCCCCTTTTGGGGGGGCAAGGGGCGTAAAAAGGTGGTGGTGGGTGATATGTTACCAAAATCCCAAAATTTATTTTCGGAATGCCAGTAAGCGTGAGATTAATCACAAATGTCACAGAATTAATGCTCCAATGTCCTTACATGTAAGAGTAACTGATAATGGGGCTACAGTCCCCTTTCAAAAATAAAAAAATAACCATAAATATTCTTAGTAGGGACATAAGAGAAGAAGGTATTTTTGTTAATTAATGTGAAATTTGGCGTCATTGTATCAAATGAGTATGCTTTTTTCAAATCTGGAATGTTATTTTGATAACGCACCGCCTTTAGGGGGGCACAGGGGGCGAAGCACTCAATGATGGATCTTTATAAAAATTCCAAATTTTATTCTGGAAGTGTGAATGAGTATTAGATTAATCACAAATGACACAGAATTAATATTCCGATGTTCCTTGCATGTGCCAGTGATTGATGTGGTGCTACAGCCACCTTCCACAAATCACCAAAAATCACGATAAATATCCTTAACAGGGACATACCAGAAGAAGCTTTTTTTTTTCTATTGGTCGATTAATGTGAAATTTGGCGTTATTGTAATAAAAAGTTATGTATTTTCCAAATCTGAAATGTTATTTTGGTAACAGGGGACAAAGGGCGCGGTTGGTAATTTTTGGCTTTGGAGGGCACAGGGACCGAAGTATAAAAATTCCAAATTTTATTTTGGTAGTGCCAATGAGCATGAAATAAATTGCAAGGCGCACAGAATTAATGCTCCTATGCTATTTCCATGTACAATCCGCAGCAAAGAACCTGCAACATGAGCATGTAAGTTTATTGTGAAACTACGACTAACAGCACAGAAAATCAACATAACGTCTAAGTGGCATGAATCACACCAGGAGAAACTTCGGCGTCCTCCCCTGCACACTTATTTTGGAGCAAAAGACTTCGTCGTTTCACAATAAACATATATGCTCATGTTGCAGGTTTTTTGCTGCGGACTGTACCAGTGACTGATATTAGGCTACAATTCCCTTTCATAAAACAATAGAAATTCATGATGAATGTCCTTATACGCAAGGACCTACTGGCAGAAGGTAAATATTTTAAATTATTAAAGTGAAATTTGGCATTATTGTCGAAAAATGTTAGTTTAGAAAAAGAGCTAAAGCGACAATATGATAATGGTCATGTGTTGATCTCTTCTAGTGGCGTCAACTCAAAATTTGATTGGCCTAACTGGAGTTTTAATGTAAAATGCGGAAAGCAGTTTGCTCTATATTTATACGAATTTTGCTGTAAATTAGCAGTTTCAGGTAGAAAATACGATACCATTCCTCTTCTTCCTCCCCTTTCATCTATGATGGTACATGCGTTTCTAGTTTTATTACGCCAAACCTCCAAATTGGGGAAGATAGGCAGTAAGAAAAATTCAAACTTTTCGTTATTTCCCGTGAGCGTCAAAATATTTGGAAACATACCAAAATTAATGCTTAGAAGCTACCTCCATGTGCCAGCGACCACTTTAGTGATTCAATTCCCCCTTCCCGGTCCCAAAATCATTTAAAGAACCACACCACTTTGTTTTATTATCTTCCATGCTTCTCTCTGGTCTATTCAGAATGCATGCTACGAGATGGGTGTTTAAGAAGCACTGGAACACGTCCGAATCATTTGTTGGCATCCCACTGTAAGCTGATTTTAAGCAATGTCAACAAACTTTTGTTTAAAAAACACCCTCTAATTCCTGACTCAACTTCTTGTTCATGTGTGCTGACAACAGTTTCAGACCTTTTCTTATCGCAATACACCAACGATTTACGAGTTAACGTGTTGACAGTTCAATAGGATTTCGTGTCTGTAATCAACACCTGGGTTAGATTGACTTCTTCGGAAATGGACATTACATAGTAGGTGAATCTCGGGGATAGACTGGCTTAATCATTTGATAATTACTTGTCGTTTCCAGTATACTTTTTAAGAGTGCATTCATACTGTAGTGTCCTTCGATCATGCAGTCTTTAACTCAGGATCAGCGTGCTAATGTAATTGAATGGTACATTTTATCAGAAAAATCTGCAAGAGCAATAAGATCCCGTATAGTTAAAGAGCTCGGATTAAAAGTACACGATATGCAAATTCACCGTTTGTATATACAAACAGTTCCGCAGCAATTGTTTTCACACTGCCCATCTTTCATCTAGAAAAAGTGCAGGAAGATCTCCAAGTGTATCTACAGAAGAAACAAAAAGACAGGTGTTGTTATCTGTTACTAGTTCACCGCGGAAATCCCTTGCTCGTCGAAGCTTAGGCTTAAATATTAAGAAAACTACGCTACACAGAATTTTAAGAAACTTGAAGGTAAAACCATACACGGTCTGAATGGTTTCTGAATTATGTGCAAGTGATTATGGTGATCGTGTTTATTTCTGTAACTGGTTTATCGAGAAGTTAAATGAAAATCCTATGTTCTTATTTCAAGTGATGTTTTCCGATGAAGCAAAATTCTTCTTAAATGGTTCTGTATCCTCATCACATGCAAGATATTGGTCATCGATACAGCCGAACGTGAGATCAGAAGTGTCAATGGACAAACGAGGAATAATGGTTTGGTGTGGTATAACTGCGACTGAGGTGATAGGACCATTCTTTTTTGATGAAAATGTAACAACGTCATCATACCAAAAGCTACTAAGAGAAAAAGTATTTGCTGAACTTGATCGTTTAAATTTAGGTCAAAGTGATGAATTATGGTTTATGCAAGATGGAGCGCCAGCGCATTGCTCAAATACGACTATAAATCTTTTGAGAGAGAAATTTGGGGAACGGATTATTTCTATGGGGTCGTGTCGAATGGCTACCAAGAAGTCCGGATCTTACACCACGCGATTTTTTCTTGTGGGGATTCCTAAAACAAATTGTTTACCAAAAATCATGTAACAGTGTAGAGGACTTGAAACAGAGGATTGTCCACAGTATAGAGATGATCACTCCAGATATGCTGGAGAAGGTGTTCACAGTTTCTTTAGTAAATCGCATTAATTTATGTCTTGCTCGTTCAGGAGGGCATGCCGAATAAAAGTAAGTTGATTTTATGGGTTTTACACTTAGGTTAATGATCTTTTTAAACAATTAGTGATAGTAGAGCCAAAAAGAGTAGTTCTCAACAAAGAATAATTTCCAGCAACTGATTCTTATTCCTCGGGAAACATTTGTTTCTATTACAACCGTGTGTCCGTGTGTATTACGTCTGCAGTACATACAAGTAAGTTGTTATATGGAAAGTTGGATAATACGGTTATTGTGTAAGAAGTAATGAAAATACACGCTTTTTCTTTTTACGAATAAAGCAAACAATATTGAAAAAGCTCACTTTTAATTTTTAAGATCTTACTTTTCTTTTTTTTTTTTTTTTTTTTTTTTTTTTTTTTTTTGTTCCTGCTACGTTTTCCATTGTCATTTTGTGTTCTATTTTGAGATGGTTCTGCTTAAGTGTGTAGAAAATACGTAGGTGATTTGTGTGTGAGATTTTCTGCTATAAAAAGAGCCCTAAATGATTTTTAAAAATACAAAATTCTTTGATTATGTTCCAGTGACACCATAACAACAAAGTTATATGCATAATCAGTTACGCTGACAGAAGTTATTCATTTACAGTAATTTCCAGGTTTATTGTGTATATTTTTTTTTTGTTTTGCAATATTAATATGCACTTGCATATTAATTATGACATATTTATTGTGAATTTTTGTTATTTTTGGAAGGGGGCTGTAGCTTATATAAGTCACTGGGACATGCAAAGAGCATCGGAATATTAATTCTGTGACATTTGTGACTAATCTCACGCACATTAGCATTTTCAAAATAAAATTTGGAATTTTCATAAAGATCCACAATCTTATGCTTCGCCCCCTTTGCCGCTAAAGGTGGTGCGTTATCAAAATTATAACGAATTAAAAAAAAAAACGCCAGCGCCAAACTTCACATTACTTGATTAAAAAAGTAGCTTCTTCCGGTGTGTCCCTGTTAAGGATATTTATCGTGATTTGTGCAAGGGGGCTGTAGCCCTACATTAATCACTGGCACATGCAAGGAGCATCGGAATCTTAATTCTGTGTCATTTGTGATTAATCTGATATTCACCCATCCAGAATAAAATTTGTTTTTTTTTTTTTTTTTTTTTTTTTTTTATAAAGATTCAAATGCTTATGCTGCACGCCCTGTGCCCTCCTAATCCGGTGTCACCAAAATAACATTCTATATTTCAAAAACGCGTACCATTTTACTAAGATAACAAATTATTTTACATTAATTTGAAATAATGGTATCTCGGATGTCCCTGCTAAAATATTTATCGCTAATTTTTTTGTGATTTTTTGGAAGGGGGCTGTAGCCCCATATCAATCACTAGCACATGCAAAAAACATCGGAATATTAATTCTGCGAAATTTAATTAATCTGATGCTCTCTGGCATTTCCAGAATAAAATTTGGAATTTTTATAAACATCCAGCATTTTATGTTTCGCTCTCTGTGCCCCCTAAGGCGGTGCAGTACCAAAGTAATATCCCATATTAAAAGACACATACCTTTTTAGCACAATAACACCAAATTTAACTTAATTGATTTTAAAAAAAAAAATAGTTTCTTCCGGTATGTTCCTGCTAAGGATATTTATGGTGAATTTTTAATATGAGTTTTGGAAGGAAGTCTGTAGCCCCATATCAGTCTCTGACACATGCAAGGAGCATCGGAATATTATTTCTGTGACATTTGTGATTAATCTGACCCTCACTGGCATTTCCGGAACAAAATTTTTGATTTTTATAAAGGTCTATCATCTGATGCTTCCCCCCTGTGCCCCCGTAAGGCAGTGGTTACTAAAATAACATTTCAGATGTGAAAAACTCATACCTTTGTGCTACAACGACGCCAAACAACACATTAATTGACAAAAAGTACCTTCTTTTCGTATGTCACTACTAAGGATATTTATGGTGATTTTTTTTTGAGAGGGGGCTATAGCCCCATATAAGTCACTGGCACATGCAAGGAGCATTAGAATATTAATTCTGTGACAGTGGTGAAAAATCTGACGCTCACTGGCATTTCCGGAACAAAATTTTGAATTTTTATAAAGATCCATCATCGAGGCTTCGCCCCCTGTGCCCCCCTAAGTGGTACGTTATCAAAATAACATTTCAGATTTGAAAAACGCATACTCATTTGATACAATGACGCCTAATTTTACGTTAATTAAAAAAAAAATACCTTCTCGTATGTCCCTACTAAGGATATTTATGGTGATTTTTTTATTTTTAAAAGGGGGCTATAGCCCCATATGTCACTGGCACATGCAAGGAGCATTAGAATATTAATTCTGTGACAGTGGTGAAAAATTTGACGCTCACTGGCATTTCCGGAACAAAATTTTGAATTTTTATAAAGATCCATCATTGAGTGCTTCGCCCCTTGTGCCCCCCTAAGGGCGGTGCGTTATCAAAATAACATTCCAGATTTGAAAAACGCATACTCATTTGGTACAATGACGCCAAATTTCACATTAATTAACAAAAATACCTACTTCTCGTATGTCCCTATTAAGAATATTTATGGTTATTTTTTTTTTATTTTTGAAAGGGGGCTGTAGCCCCATTATCAGTCACTCTTACATGTAAGGACATTGGAGCATTAATTCTGTGACATTTGTGATTAATCTCACGCTTACTGGCATTCCGAAAATAAATTTTGGGATTTTGGTAACATATCACCCACCACCTCTTTACGCCCCTTGCCCCCCAAAAAGGGGACCTTCACAAAATAATGTTTGAGACGGATTTACTAGCTTTGTGAATGAGTGTTTTTGCATTTTGTAACAAATACAACTCATTTGCTCCAAAATCTTCACGAATAATTATTGGAGAAAACTGCTTCAAAAATTTAACATTGAATCTCCCATAAGGAAAATGAACTTCCGTGTTTACACCCCTAAAAGGGGGGCTAAACAACAATTTTCTCTTATTTTCTTTAGAAATTCGAAAAATTCAGATATTTCTCAATAAGAGTGCCAAATTTTACATTAATAGTGTATAAACTTCATCTTCTCCCAGCGCTGTAGAAAATAACACGAATTACTTGCAGGATATGTGATAAGGAGAAACTTTTGTATTCTTAAGCATAGATCACCGAAGAAAACTCCGATTTCCAATGTCATGGATTCATAGAGCATCTATGTCTCGGTGATCGAAGACGCCTTCATCGCCCTCGAAGACGCCATCATAAGGTTCTCATTGTTATGGACTCTTACATGGGACTAACAGTGAATATTAAATTTTGCTGGAAGTTAGAGAAATAGGCAACAGAAACTTTCAAGATGATCAAAACTGTTTGCCGTGAGAATACCGCATTTCGTGGTCGTGTATTTCAGTGGTACCTCCGATTTCATGATGGAAGTGAAAGTGACTCTAGAAGTGGACGTCCGTCAACCGGTCGGCTAAAGGATAATGTGGACCATGTTTGCAACTTGTACTCAGACCATCGCACGACCATCCGAATTGTGAATGATGTGTTGCAAATTAACAGCGAAATGATCTGGCACATCCTGTTACTAAGAAGATCAGGAGAAATGATTAGGAATATTTGTGCGAGATTTACGCCTCATTCTTTGACTAAAAAGGCAAAAAGCTCAGAATCGAGCGCTGCACAAATTTCTTGCTACTCCTCAAAATAAAATTGGCACTGCAAGGACAACATTTTTCAGTTGTTCAGAATATCCAGATACCCATGATGGCAAAACTCAGCCGAATTCCAGAGAATGACTTGAAAACCAGTTTTAGAGACCTCAATAAAATCTGTGCATTGAAAGAAAGAAAAAAAAAAAAGAGAGAGACTACTTTGAATAATCCTCAACGCGGTTTGCTTCTGAAATTTAACTTTCCAGTTTTTTTTTTTTTTAAATCAAACCTATAATTGTGAATCCCTGCTCCAATTTTGATTTTTTTTTTTTTTTTTTTTTTTGTTTAACAAAAGCAAGCTAGAGTATCAATGAAGAATAATCTAAATTAGTTTCATTTCCGAGTAACAAGCTTCGTAATGTATCGTAAAATAGACTATGAGTCCATACAGTATACGAACATATTTTTGGCTTTACAGGCAGTGTGGAAGATTTTAGAGAAGCTCAAAATTGAACTACCCGTAGTATGCAATTCAAAAGACTACCCAGGCTGCACAAATAACTTCACAATAATGTAATTTTGCTGCAGAGAGAATTGAAAATTCTCTACTTTACACGGGCAACTCCTTTTGATCCTAGACTGCACAATATTCTCTAAAATTGCTCATACAAAATTTTTCCCACCGCTTCCTGTTAAAGCCAATAAATTTCTGCTGTTGTTTCATATACCGCAAAACTCGTAACTCAAAAATAAAGCTGATTTCCAGTTTCATTCACACAGACGCATTGAAGGGCTCATATTGACCAAAGGCAGGGCAACCGATCCGATTAATACGGAAAATCCTTCGTCTAGCATACGCTTGAATGAATATTCGGTATGAGGCTTTGTTATATCGCTCACAATACTGTACATCGACTCGGCGGATATATCGGTACATCCCTAGAACCAAAGGTCCTTCAGTCAGGATCATGGGCGTCCGAAGAAAATTTTGTAGCGTCGGCCCAAATCCACCGCCAAAATTTCGCAAACTTTTGCCGCACTCCATAAAAATTAATCAATTAACGACAATTATCTTCACTAATTACGCTATAGAATATTATTTTCTTAAAATCCCAAAACAGGGAAAAGAGAAGAACATAGAAATCCGATATTATCCTCGCGCTTATCCAGTTCCTTCTAGCCGCTTTATTTTTTTTCCTTCATACTTTCACAGTGCATGTATGAAGTTTCAACTTTTAAATTCTCCAAATTTTATTTGGATCAGAATGTGTCTGGCTAGCAATGAAGTAATTAAATTGTCATACTAAATTTCCATTTTCTGTAACCAGACGTGACTCTTTGTACACATGAGGTCAAATTCTAACCTCTTAAAGTTAGCAGGGTTCTGTATATAAAAAATATCTAATGTACAGGAAGTCTTTAGGAAACGCCTCTTCGTTGTCCTGCGCAACTCAGAGTCTAAATTTTATTTTTTTACAAATAAACTCCAATCAGGTAAGACTACGGCTTACCCCTGTATACGCCTGACACTGAAGTAGTGCCTAGTGCAATTGATAATCTGAACAAAAACATATTGCACCCTCTCTCGAGGGGATCAGAAAGGAAATCAGAAAGGGGGAATTCTGCTGCGATTAGTCGACGTGGAAACTGTCTCCCGTTCGGGGAAACTCCTTCGAAACTTCACGACGCGGACATGTCCGTAGTCTTAGGGGGATCGCCCTCTAACCGTCAAGGCACGAGCTTTGTGCTCGCTGCCCCTTTCACGGGAACTTATACTTGGAGACTTTGTCTCTCGTAGACACTTCATCTCCCGTCACGCCTACTACCGACTAGTGCTACTTTGTTGTCGGTACTGACTCTTTAATCTTAAGGGGATACGAACTGAATACATAAAAATACCATCTCTTAATTTCACTATGAACAGTGAATGTGTTATCGTCCATTCATTCATTAGTGCTAACTTCAGCTGGACAGTACTATTTGTCTAATTGTGAATATGCAGCTTAACCTAGAACTTATTTGCTGCTAATAAGACTGTCTATCAATCTCTGAGAACTGACTATTCACAGATCCCTTAACGATCCATCATTAACTCTGACTGCGTTGGCTCCTAAACGCTTCCTCGTTCGCAATTATAGTTTTCTTGTGCTAATACTGATTTACATAATTCTCGAGACCTCATGTAGGAAGTCACTTGTTGTTGTACCAAGTCCACGGACTTACTCGAGCCAACTAATAAAACTCTTTAAACCTCGTACAACTTGTGTCGCTACGTAATTTCAAATTCTCTCAATACTTCCTTATCCGAATCTCTCATCGTTTTCTTGAGACATCTATTAACGCCTCATTCATCGGTGTGCGAGTGCTATAGTCTATTGGGGAATCAGACGACCTGTGGAGTTAAGTCCCATTAGATGCCATTTTATTGGGTGCTGTGTTCTCCCATTCGTCTCACGGTCTCACCTATATTCCAATATATTCGATCCAGGAGAAGACCAGCTTGTGCGAAGTCCCAATACTCAGACGATCTCTAATTCTGTACGAAGCCCAGAGACATCATCGTGTACGAAGTCCTGGTAATCGTCCGTCTATCTTGCTCTTGTGTTTCAGCCGCTCGAAATACAAGTGAGTAATTATAATATCAATGTGATTTAGTGTGTTAAGTGAAAAGTGCTACCTGGTGTGTACGAAATGTCTATAGCAACGCCGACGTAACCCAGGAGTCTTCACAATCTCGACTTCGGAGTGCCTGGAGGTAGGCGCTTGCATTTCCTTTACCATCAAGTCAATTAACTGTAAAGGGGATCACCTTTCAAGTAGTTTCAAAATTACTTTGAAACATTTTATTGTTTTGATATAACATGTGAATGTTGATAGAGCGAATCCTAAGCGCTCCTCTCTTTTGGTCAATTGTTATTTGTATTTGATTTCGAAGATCTCTTTTTAATCCAAGCGGTAATATCTTTGTTTAATGGTAGCGATATGATATATTTTGATATGATAATTGTTAAGTAATCTAAGCTGGCTGGTAGCAGTGGTATTATTACTCACTGAAGCCTACACACGAATATTAACTGTGTTATGAGATCTAATTCGACATATTAGTTAAACGTCGATTTATATTACTCCTCGTCAGTCATTCTTTTGCGTACTAACTCCGCTTGTCTAGTTTCTAACGAGACCGCCACATTCTAGTTATCTGTATTGCTTTGGGACCCGAACTGTGTCCTCTTTGACAAGTGGTCATTTGATAGTGCTAATATTTGAGATGGTCCTCTGCGCCTTTGCTTCCTAGACTTAATTGATATTGCAATTGTGTGCTAATAAGTCATCTACCACCCGAACCGCATAGCTCGCCTTTGATACGGACTATTCTAAAGTTTTTATACAAACAGCCTTTTCAAGGCTACTACTTGAAAGTCAGGCTCACTTTCTGGTGACAATTTACATCTGATTCAGTTGATGGCGAGTACAGATTATTTCAAATCATATACAGTCGCTCTCACAATTGAGCGTACACTTGTAGTTATTATGTTAAAATTACTATAACGTCTACGTGTATATTTTGTGTCGATAAATTAGCGTGGGTCTATGTAGGAAGGCTTCTTTAGCCAATGTAAGTAAGAATTTGCTGTGTTTCGAAGGATGTATGCTTACTAAGTCCTGCAGGATATAAAAAACAAAGACACAGAATTGAGTGTACCAAATTTCACAAAATTAAATCCCCACGTTAAGCGGGTTTGCATATCCAGGCTCCTAACTATGAAAACATTTACGCTCACTCCAACCTCAATCATTTCACGAATTCAACCTGTTTTACGTATGTTATTAGGACATAATATCGATTGTGATTTATTCTAAAAATACTTTTATACATTGCAAGAGCTATAACGTCCAAATATTTACTGAGAACTCATAGTCGTATCGGAATAAACAAAAGCGAGTATGGAACAGTAAACTGCTTTCACAAAAGGCAAAAGAAGATTTGCAAAGGCATACAAAACGGTCGAGTGGTTTGGCTCGATACACTACCAATCGCATGTTTGTGTGTTCGAACCCGGTAGCAAGTTGTTTCTTTTTTAAGTGTCTTCCTATTTTCATCCGGAGGCTGAAAATATTTCTTTGAGTAACTCATTGAAAACTTCTTTTGTTTCAAATTCGATTAGAACGGAACATTATATGAATTGCGAATCTTAAATCCATAGCTAAAAAAATGAAGTATACTCACTACTCCATTATCCTCTGATTTGTAACGAAAAACTATTTATAAACAGTGCTGACTTCAGAAAATTATCCTCGGGGAAAATTTCAATATGCGGGTGGAGGGCAAACATTGGTAGTCCACATTGAGCACGATCGAATATATGGTCCTGAAGGCGGTAATTTCTTAGCTCGAGAGGAGTCTCAAATTCTCCCTCAGATCACGTCCTGAAAGCATCATTACTTAAATGCTTTTCGTAACAAATATAATATTACACTTGTTTCTAGTTCTGCATTTTGAATTGGTAAAATCATAACTTATAGAGGATTATGATAAAAGCATAAAAATTACAATACCAATCATGTATAAATTATCCTGTAAGTTACCAACTTTGGGTCAGATTAAAACTCAAATATTTGTTTTCGGATTGCACTTAGAAGTAAGTCCTCTCTATATAATCCTGATTGGAAAGCCATGTATAACTCTAATTAATTAATCAATATTTATACAAATATTTTTTTTTACTTTACTATTTTTACTATTCAATATTATATACACACTTCATTTCCAAAATCAAAATCTCAAAAATGTATATTGTACGAGTGCAGATTCAAAAAAAAAAAATGCTTATTTATCATATATATTGGTCTCTATTCGAAATTCTATTTAATCGAATCCGACAAGAACACAGACAGAAACATCGAGAACAGGTGAAAAAAAAAGAGAGAAAGAAGTGCTGTACACGGCTGGGACTCGAACTTAGTTCGAATAGTGCTTTATAAGCCGAACGCCTTAGACCACTCGGCTATGGTAACAACTAGTGACTGTGGCAAAGGCTTCGAGTAGTAGTTCTTATTACAGAATAACATTTTCTATTGCCTAAAATTTAAACCTAATTTACTTTGATATAATATATCTATTAATTTGTTTCATGAACACGTTTTCGTTACTTTGATGAATGATGTATGTTGTTGATATAGATTCTATTACACGTTCTTTCGTAAATATTATAGAAAGTATCAGGGTTATTTATGATCTTTCATGGAAATTGACTGGCGCATGCGCAGTACACAGACAGTTCAATTGGAAGGCGAGGGAAGGAAACGCTAACACACTGTTAGAATGTTTCCCTCGCAAGCAGTAGTTCCCAACCGAGGGACGGCGGGACGCACTTCCTCCTCCTGGGGTGGCGTAAAGAGTTTACGAAGTCCCTTCGTTGTGTTATATTTCTTGAATGATTATGCACAATATCCAGTCACATCTTCTACACATTTGGAAGTGATAATTCGTAGTATAAATAAACCGTCCTCCACACACAGTGATTGTTGCTTTTCCAAGATTATAAACTGAAACACTTTTTATTTCAATAGAATATAAAAGTTTCAATGGGAGGGGTTACAACCCCCTCAACCCCCTGGGTCTTTGATATGTCACCGCCTAAACTGTAACTTTCAAGTTAGAATCGAAAAATGGAGACATGTGACTTATTAAATATATTTTCAGTTCATTATACATTTTCATAAATAAAATATCCACAATTACAATGACAGTAAATGCTAAATAATTATTGTAAATCTTTGTACTTTCATTTTCGCTCTTTCTTCTCAACCGAGCTTGAAAAATGTAAAAATGGGAGGTTAAGAATTTCAAATATTACGTATATTTTAGCGTATTACGAAATTATATTTAATAGAATTCGGCAGGATCACAAACAGAAACGTCAAGAAGAGGTAAAACCAAATTGTACTGTGGTGGGATTCGAACTACTCTTGAATGGTGCCTCAGGATCTCTAGCCGAATGCCTTAGTCCACTCGCCTAATGTGACAAGTTGAAAATATAGTAAGCGTGTTTCATGTTCAATATTTTGTTACAGTATGAAATTTATTTTGTATTCTCTGAAATCTAAGCCTATTTTGGCCTGATGTAATAGTCTGTTGAAATTGTTTTATGTTTACGGTATTCTTTACTTTGACGAATGATGTTGTTAATATACACCGTGTAGGTTCTATTACGTATTCGTTCATAAATATTACAACAATTGTCAGGATTATTTATGATCTTTCATGAAAATTGACTGGTGCATGCGCAGTAGAAACAGAAAGATGCACTTTACCGACATTTGTCATATACGCCAGAACGCACATTTCTAACAGGTTCTGAAAATGCCTCGCTCTAAAGGTTGTGGAGAACTGTCTGTTGCTCTGAGAGGAGAAATCATAGGCCGAGCAAAAATGGGACAAACTGTGCCTCAGATTGCTAGAAATCTGGGATATGACAAGAAAACGGTCAAGAAATGGATTCAGCGACATGAAGAAGGTGGTGAATGGTTCAGGTCTCGGTCAAGAAGTGGAAGGCCAAAAGTGACAACTGCAGCTCAAGATCAAGCTTTAGTTACAGAAGTAATCAACAGACCTCTACGCCACACGTCAATCCTCTTGGACAAAGCCAGAGAATATAATTGTTCTCACGAAACAATAAGAAGAAGATTATTGGGGGCTGGTCTACACTGTTCAAGACCCGCTAGGAAGACTCTCCTGACTGAAACTCACAAGGCCAGACGAATGGAATGGGCACAGAATAGCATAACCCAACCTCAGTCATATTGGGACTTAGTCATCTGGACCAACGAGAAGGTTTTCAAGTCTAACCAACAAGGCAGAGTTATATTGTATAGACCGCGCGGAACCAGGTATGCTGAACAAAATATTATCAGAACTTCTTGTTCAGGGCGAATATCAGCACACTTTTGGGGATACATGACGGCTGCTGGTCCTGGAGATTTGGTTGCGGTGCCTGAGAAAATGAACAGCAGTGTTTACATTAATATCCTCGAAAATACGTTGTTACGGTCCTTAGAAAGAAACTTCCCCGAACAGGAAGAATATATATTTATGCATGACAACAGTGCTGTTCACACTTCCCGGCAAACACGAGAGTGGCTAAGTGAACATCCAGAGTTAATTTGTATTGAGTGGCCCCTCTATCCCCAGATTTGAACCCAATCGAACATCTGTGGGCCTACATGGTGCAAGGATGGGAAGAGAGACGTGAAGACAGAGACCAAAGTTTCTTCAAAATCATGTTATGGAACTGTGGCAACATTTTCGTGACACACCGTCGTATTGCTCGAGACTTGTATCTAGTATCCCCTCCAGACTTCAAGAAGTCATTGACTCTGGAGGTGATTACACGAAGTACTAGTGTGTTATTTTTTGTGTAAACATTTATTTAAGTTTCATTTATTTATTATATTTTTTCAAGAGCAATACTTTCGTTCTTCATTCTTTTCCTTTGCTTGTTTACTTATTAGTTCGTTAAAACGTTAAGGAAGAGTAGTATATCTTCAAAAAGTATTTGTGAATTTACTTTGAACGTTTCTAAGAATACATTTACTTTTTTTCTTACTCTACATCATGCCCAATATTACTTTCATTTCAGTTAATTAATAACTTTATTTCACATCTCGGATAAAAGTATTATTGTCATTTTAACGATGTTTTTCCTTTTGATTGTGTAATTTCTAGTTTCATTGAATTATCTCAATTCGAATGAATAAATCACATTTTGTATATTGTCCCTTCCTTAGCTAGGTTCGAATTCGAGAACAAAGTGGTGTAATTTACGTTCTTTATTCTTCATATTGTGCAGTAATGACAATATTAATTATTTTTCATGAGTCCAGTTGATCAGTGAGAACTTGGACAATCATTAACCTGGTGATTCTTTACGCAATGACAAGCGTAAAATACATTTGAGCTGTTCTTTATACTTCACAGCGATGAAACATTCTAACAGTGTGTTAGCGTTTCCTTCCTCGCCTTCCAATTGAACTGTCTGTGTACTGCGCATGTGCCAGTCAATTTCCATGAAAGATCATAAATAACCCTGATACTTTCTATAATATTTACGAAAGAACGTGTAATAGAATCTATATCAACAACATATATCATTCATCAAAGTAACGAAAACGTGTTCATGAAACAAATTAATAGATATCAAAGTAAACTAGGTTTAAATTTTAGGCAATAGAAAATGTTATTCTGTAATAAAAACTACTACTCGAAGCCTTTGCTACAATCACTAGTTGTCACCATAGTGGTCTAAGGCGTTCGGCTTATAAAGCACCATTCGAACTAAGTTCGAGTCTCAGCACTTCTTTCTCTCTTTTTTTTCACCTGTTCTCGATGTTTCTGTCTGTGTTCTTGTCGTATTCAATTAAATAGAATTTCGAACAGACACCAATATATATGATAAATAAGCATTTTTTTTTTTTTTTTTGCGAATCTGCACTCGTACAATATACATTTTCGAGATTTTGATTTTGGAAATGAAGTGTATATAATATTGAATAGTAAAAATAGTAAAATAAAAAAAATATTTGTATAAATATTGATTAATTAATTAGAGTTATACATGGCTTTCCAATCAGGATTATATAGAAAGGACTTACTTCTAAGTGCAATCCGAAAACAAATATTTGAGTTTTAATCTGACCCAAAGTTGGTAACTTACACGATAATTTATACATGATTGGTATTGTAATTTTTATGCTTTTATTATAATCCTCTATAAGTTATGACTTTACCAATTCAAAATGTAGAACTAGAAACAAGTGTAATATTATATTTGTTACGAAAAGCTTTTAAGTAATGATGCTTTCAGGACGTGATCTGAGGGAGAATTTGAGACCCCTCACGAGCTAAAAAATTTACGCCTTCAGGACCATATATTCGATCGTGCTCAATGTGGACTACCAATGTTTGCCCTCCACCCGCATATTGAAATTCCCCCCGAGGATAATTTTCTGAAGTCAGCACTGTTTATAAATAGTTTTTCGTTACAAATCAGAGGATAATGGAGTAGTGAGTATACTTCATTTTTTTTAGCTATGGATTTAAGATTCGCAATTCATATAATGTTCCGTTCTAATCGAATTTGAAACAAAAGAAGTTTTCAATGAGTTACTCAAAGAAATATTTTCAGCCTCCGGATGAAAATAGGAAGACACTTAAAAAAGAAACAACTTGCTACCGGGTTTGAACACACAAACATGTGATTGAGAGTGTATCGACCCAAACCACTCGACCGTTTTGTATGCCTTTGTAAATCTTCTTTTGCCTTTTGTGAAAGCAGTTTACTGTTCCATACTCGCTTTTGTTTATTCCGATACGACTATGAGTTCTCAGTAAATATTTGGAAGTTATAGCTCTTGCAATGTATAAAAGTGTTTTTAGAATAAATCACAATCGATATTATGTCCTAATAACATACGTAAAACAGGTTGAATTCGTGAAATGATTGAGGTTGGAGTGAGCGTAAATGTTTTCATAGTTAGGAGCCTGGATATGCAAACCCGCTTAACGTGGGGATTTAATTTTGTGAAATTTGGTACACCTTAGTATTTGTCTTCATTCCAAGACTGTAAAAAGGGTACAAAATTGCAATAGGCCTTAGTCAGTGATTGTTTTACTTCGTCAATACCTATCTTGATACATCGAATGTGTTTTGTGTGAAAACAAGAGCAAAATGACTGGAAGAAAAGAGACAACTATTGAAATCAGAAACTTAATAGTGAAATTCGCTTTACAAGGTAAGTCACTGCGACAAATTGGACAGCTTGTGGGTAAAACGCATTCTACAGTGCAAAAAAATTGTTGACAAATTTAAGTGTGAAGGGACAGTGTGCAATAAACGAGGGAGGGGTAGAAAATCAATTTTCAATGAGCGAGAGCAAAGAAATGTAGTTATGCAAATAAGAAGAAATCCACGTCAAAGTGTGCCAAAACTTGCCACGAAAATTTCATTTGAGACGGGAAAAGCAATCTCGTCTGAAACGACACCTAGAACGTTGAGAAGAGCTGGATATCATGATCGCAAAGCCTAGCAAGTGAAGTCAACAAACGTAAAAGATTGGCGTTCGCTAAAAAGTACATTTCACAGCCTCCTGTATTCTGGGATTCAGTGATTTTCAGTGACGAAAGGAAGTTTAACGTGTTTGGGTCACATGGACTGCAGTATGTGTGGCGATGACCCAATAAAGCCCTACAACCGGAAAATCTGCGACCTACTGTCATATACGGAGATGGCTCCGTAATGTTGTGGGGCTGTATGTCAGCTTCTGGTGTCGGTAGCATGGAGTTTATTGATACCACAATGGACAAGTACGGGTATTTGTCAGTGTTAAAGAATAATATCAAGGAAAATGCTAATCAACTTGGTATGAGGTCATTGTATTATTTTCAGCATGACAACGATCCGAAGCATACTGCCCATATTGTCAAACTGTGGTTATTATATAACACTCCAAAAAGGTTGGAAACTCCACCACACTCTCCGGATTTAAATCCAATTAAGAATTTGTGGTGCGAATTAGAAAAACAAGTGGAGAAAACATAAAATAACGAATAAAACTGAGTTGAAAAGGATTCTGTAAGAAGAGTGGAGCAAAATTCTTCCTTCAGTGACCCATAAATATGTACACTCCATGCCTAAAAGGTTAGTTACTGTAATAAAAGCCAAAGGAGGCGGCACCAACTACTGAACTTTTTTTTCTGTTCAATATTCAAATGTTTACGCTCAATATTTAAGTGTGTATTTAAGTGTGTACGCTCAATTTTGTGACTCAGAAAATACATAGTATTTTGTTTCTTATTTTTTTAATCATTACTGAAATAATGTTTACGAAGAAAATGTATTATAATTTCTTCTAGATCTGTTCAGGAAGCAATATTTTAAGTTTGAACTACTTACTTCACTTATCTAGATGTCTTTTGCGCATTTTTATGTTAATAAATAAGGTGTACGCTCAATTGTGAGAGCTACTGTATATACACTCCAGTAGGTTTCACTTAAAAGTCACATAACAAAGCTTTAGTTATACATTTTATAGTTGTAATTTCCACTGCTTCGAACACGAACTACTTTGTATATATTAGCACGTGGGAAACAAACAAAGGAATATTCTTATGGAATTATTCGGGCAGCTCCATTTATCCGTAAATAATTAAGGAAATCTGTATTTAGAAATACTATTCGAATATAATGGCAGTACTACTTACGATTTAATGCAGTGTCTATGACTCACGAACACTGCTTTTGTAGATTCCACCATTAAATATCTAGCCTCAAAATATAAGCTACTTTTCGTTCAGATACATTTCTTTAAAATGCATTCTCCCTTTATTATTATGCATTATCAAAGAATCAGAGATTCAATGCTGTCTTACCGAAACTGCAACGAAACTCTTCGTAATCATTAAGGATGCTTACGCCATTCCTTAACTTATGATAATTTGATAACAGTACAATCCTTATGAAGCAAACGATCAAAGAACAAGAAACAGTATGTGATACGCCTGCATATCTCTTGTGGCCACCTACGTAGAGAATCCGTAATACGAAGCATTCAACCTAAAAGGACGGTGCAGTCAAATCTGCCCGCTAAAGGATTTGCAGCATGTTTTTTCATCTTTCTCTTCCTTTCTTTATATTTTTCAATGTCACTGACTCTCCTCTTATCATTAAATAACGGAAGCGGAATGTATCCTTCATGCAGAAGTTCCAAATGCATCAACTACAGACCTGGTACGATCTCGTATTAAATTATATATATATATATAGTTTCAATATCATTTCCACATTGCCATCAACAATTTCACGTTGTCCCACGCAAATGAATTTTCCATGTAGGGAGAGTAGTGCCTGGTACCAGATAACATCAATTACAAAAAGAGAAGCACAATCTCAAAGACCAAGGCTCTTGTTAACCAACTGAGATGAACAGGATGAATGTTCACACAAAATAAAGAAAAAAGATAGTAAGAATGTTTCTACGCGGAAAGTATCTTCCGCGTACACACAAAAAATATATCGTAGTTATGTATAGTAATAATAGAGCCACTATTCAAAAACAATTTTCTCTATAATCATCGTGGGCATTTGCTCTTCTGTATGACTACCTTCTCGTTAAATAAACAAAGAAACATAGTATGATAGTATGATAGAAACATAGTATGTGTGTGTGTAACCTGTAAAGAAATCTAATTTCAGTGTTCCAATTAATTCCTTAGTTTTATAATTAGATCCAGTACAGGCGTTTTTCATACAATAATTCACTTTCAATTCCTTCTTAGTGCCTCAGTGGTAGAGCTTACACCTCTGGAAATCCTGGGTTCCCTGGTTTGATCCCAACTCCCTCCAGGTGGGCTTTGTGGTGAAGAAATAGTGTGTGCATGGATATTCTGTTTACCCGTTTCCTCCCATTTTCGTCATTCTATCATCATCATCCATATCATCACTGCCACAGTCTCCTTTACCTTTGATGCACAATAGTTTGACGTTAAACTTTAAAAAAAATCCTTAGTTCATCAATACAAGAAGGTGTGATAATATATTCCGTAACATTTACGGCTTGAGGAGGAACAATTTCTTATCCCTGCCCCCATTCCAGCATCGAATTCACATCTGATATGAGGTGCGGTTTTACACTAATGGTACGCAAACTAAGGGACATGTCTTCTGTTTATATGAAAGAGCAGCATGAGAGGCATGTGCTACTACTATTACTACAATAAATAATAATAATAAGAATAATAATAATAATAATAATAATAATAATAATAATGTATAAGCTAAATGGACTACGAGAATTAATTGCTTCATGAATCCTAATCTGAAACTAAATCAGGATGCATGCACCAAAGGCGCGTTGATGTTACATTATGAGAGTGGCACAAGTTTGCAATGTTTACAAAGCACGTCACAAGGTAGAAAAGACTGGAAATCTATGACTTCTAGATCAGCGGCTCCTAACTTGAAGCACGTGCTGGTTCATTCATGATGAAAAGCTAAAAAGCATTAAGTAATGTTTTTTTTTTTTTTAATTAAACAATATCTTAGTTAAATTAGGTTAAATGTTTAAGTGGCAAGTAAGATATTGATACATTCAGAAATTGTGTACAACTGAAACAGTTCACTCTCGCATTAGCCTCACCAATTTTCGTAAATGATATACCAAAAGTCAACTCAATTTTAGAACTTTTTTTCATTTTCGCGGGGAAGGTGTTACACGTAAACAGCTACAGTATAATAAAAATGATTGAAGTTGCACGGATGTCTTTCAAACTGAATGGCAAGTGAACTACAAATAACAGAAGGATATATATCTGTAATATTTTTTATACATTTTGATTTTTTTTTACTTGATTTCGAGAAATAACGCCCTGTTCAGTACCGAGGCTATATGAGATGTGGACCTACAGCTTAACGTGGGATCCAAACCATATGAGCTCCCATCGGAAATTGGACCCAACTAATTTGAATACGAATCAATGGTGATATGAATGACATGGACAGTTATTTATATTTTATATGCAACCAATATTATTATTATCTTATCACATTGTATATGACACTAAAATATCACCTTCTTCAAATTATATCCGGTATTGACATTTAGCCAATTCATCACTAAAAGAAACCATGTATTAAAACGTGTTTCCCTTTCTTTCTTTCTTTCTTCCACACGCTCACTCACTCATTCTCCCTCTCTCTCTCTCTCTCTAATTGTGAACATAATGTTGCGTACTTACCATTGGAATGTAAAGGTTCATTATTAAGAAAATATTTTATACGGAACGATAGAACTAATCAAGTAATAAACAACTCCCTATGAGCCTATTCAATCAAATCAGCATTTTAATAATCAAGCTTACAATACTTTTAGAAGACCCCCTTTTCATAACGGTGAAATAAAGTACATAATTTTCAAACCACACGGATTGTTAATTCAATATCCAGAAGCAAGTGCAATGTTTCTTGACCCGTAGTGACCCAGATAAATTATTTAGAATAATACATTTAGTTACAAGCAACACAGATCAGTAACTTCTGAATGTTTTACTATAACATTATCATTATAGTTAGTTAGTCGATTTTTTGTGTATTTTGAGGGGGAAAATACTACTCATTACATCAGAATATGTCAAACGATTTTTAGGAGTAACACTATAGGGACTTGGATCTATAGGATGTTGTTGGCACTATTGGATGAACAACATGTCCGTGGGATATTTTTCCTCCCACATTCTCACTCCACCATTTTTTTCAACCATTCATTTTCATTAATCATCCTCATATATTTCACAGAAAAAAATGTCCATAACTTGTGGAAAGTCTATTAAGTCAATATACCGGTATTTCTTTTGATTCAAGAGACCAAAAAGAGCTTGCGCTGCAAAGTTAACTGAATTCTCGTTGTAATGTGCATGAACTATAGTTTCCGCATTGATTTTCTTTTTCTCAAACTTCAATTCGAAGAGCGAAAATGAAGCGGTCCCGAGAGAATTAATAAACAATGCACACATTCTTGTAGACAAATACATTGAGAATGTGTCAACAGTTCCCTTTGTCTTGCTTTCTTGTACTTTTTCACTACTCATTACAATTGCAAGCTCTCTTAATCTTCATAACTCTTCCTGCGATAACATCAGTTTCGTAAGGGTAAATAATTGGATTTAAACGGTTACAGTAAGCATACTTGGCAAAGACATGACGTTATACTAAGTCACTCACAAGTTCGGTCAGTTACAGTCGTAAAAGAACATATTATTTCCAGTTAGATGCGAAAATGCCACGAAAGAGTCCTTAATACACAATAGCCAATCCAACGACTTTTCATTTCAAAGACGGATGTTGGCAAAACCACAGGAACAGCAGCTACAGAAGGGATGGGATGTGGGAGTATACAGCAATCAACGTGAATATCACGAGTGGGTAATGCTTCTAACTAGAGATGCAAAAAAGCCGGCTTTTTTGAATCGATGGTTTTTTTCACATAAAAAGCCGGCTTTTTTGGGAAAAAAACGAGAATTTTGGAAATTTTGGCTTTTTTCAACTTCATGATTTTTCTATCTAAATAGCTTTCTTATAGTATATTCTATAGTTAGATAAGAATTCCATGACCTGAATGTGATATTTCGCTCTGAAATTCACCATCAAGATGGATGGAGCACATGTTTTACGAATTAAAGCTAACATAACCCCGCTGTTGCATAATAACATCAAGGCGAAACAAACTTAGGCTATTTCTGTGAATATGTAATATAAATACATAAAGCAAAAAATCTAAGTCAAAAAAGCCTGGTTTAAACATCCCCCAAAAAACGGGTTTTTGGCATTTTCAAAAACAACCACGGTTCTTGCCAATTCTGCTTACTTTTGTATATAGGAGGTTAAAAAATTCTTATTATATACATTGGTTAATCCTGTGGAATTCATAATGTAAATATGTTGAAGAAAAATTGTTTGAAATATTTTTTCGAAATTCATAGTTTATTTTCGATGTTTTATATTATTATCAGCATCAACCACTAATTAAATGATTTTTTGTGTTATAGAGAAGCGATACAAAGTCTGTTTTATCAATTTAAAGCAGTATTTTGAAAAAAGCCCAAAATTTCCGAAGCAAAAAAGCAAAGCAGAAAAAGCCGAGTTTTTTTTCCAAAAAAGCCGGTTTTTTTCCGAGCCCTTGCATCTCTACTTCTAACACTTCCACTATAGCTACAGCACAAGACACATTAAAAGTCATACTCGTAATGAGAGTGTTACATGCACTGGTTACAGTTAAGAAATATGGAACATACCGTATCTTGCGTTTATTTGTTTTGTATTCGTCTTTTACATAACGCGGTAACGCAGCGATTGAAAAAAAAAAATATTAGTTTATTTTTATTTAGCACATCTCTAAATAAATTAACTGGATTATCCTCGGGTTAGAGGTCTACACGGGCCGGAATTTTTTAGCCCGGGCCCAGCCCGACCCGTGAATTTACAATGTGAGGCCCGAATGCTAAAATATGTTTTACCATTTAGGCCCGAGCCTGTGTGATAGTCAAATGAGCCCGAAATAAGCACGAATTACAAAAACTTAATAATTAACGCAAAATTGTATTTTTATTTACAGCTATTAGAGGTTTAATTTCGCAGCTGTGCTTTAAAAGTTCTCCAGAAAGAACTGTGCAATATATATATCTTGCACAGTATATTTATACAGTTAGGCCCGAAAAGGCCCAAGAAATATGGTTGTATATTTAAAAAATACGGCCCGGGCCTGATCGCAGCCTTCCTTTTCATTGTTTTCTTCTTGTTTTGCTTGTTGCTTGTTTTTTTTTTTTAATTCTATTTAAAAAAAAACTTCAATCACAAATAAAGATGTATTCCAACACTAAAAACCAACTGGTAACTTTATTTATTTAAGCGAGAATATAAATTCCACCGAACAAATGATGTATGAGTTATGGTTATATACTCTTCTTATTCTCTTTTCGGTCAAAATATTTTTGGTCATCCTAGCTTTCTCGTCTATTTCGTTAAATTTCGCCCAAAGAGCTTATAACACGTATTATTCTTCTACAGAAATAAAAGGTATTTCAACTTTTTGTAGTGGTGATCTGTATGAACACTGCAATACACGCAAGTTATACAAGCGACGTTTACAGTAATCATTTGGCGGCAACGTTACGTGTTTATAACATATCCAATGAATAACAATGAGGTTGATTACAAGTTAATGTTCATTCTACGGAAAACAATCGTAAACACATGAACCACTTCTGTACGATTAAAAGCACACCAGTAATAACTTCCGCTTGTTTAATGCCAATTATCACATCTTACGAAAAGGAGACAAGACATAGAATTCAAAGCTCTTTCCATTACACGAGATTGATGATTTCGTTTACTACTATCTCTTGCTTTTTTAATAATAACGACAAAGAGAAATCAGAGGTAGCTCAAAGTCAACAAAGTCATGTTATACTACTAGTTCTTGCTATCTCTTGTTATCATTGTACTTCAGAATCTTCAGTAAACAAACTCCCAGAGAGTTTCGAAAGAGAAAGGTAAACAACCTTCTATATTGACTTCAATTCTACAAAAATATGTTGAAAATGGTATGAATTTTAAAATTTCTTTAGAAATGTAATTAGTCTCAACAGCTTCAGATAAAGGTTTGTAGATGTGTAGGGGTGTTCCAGAGTCTGGAATTCCTGAATACTTCCGAATGAAAATCTTAATTTCGGAATCGGAATTTAAAAATAATTATTCCGGAATTGCGAGATTTCGGAATTTCGAAAATTTAGGCCGGTAGTTCAGAGTCTTGGAATTTAGGAAGGTTAGAATTCAGGAATCTTTGAACTTCATCCCAAAATTTCGGAATGCGCAACGACATTAGGTTGGTCTGGCATATCGAATTCTCGGACCGATAGTGTTTCGGAATCATGGTCATTAAAAATGCGGAACAAAGGAATTTTGGAGTTCAGAATTTTAAAGTTACTTAATCTCATGAGAGAGACATTAGCACCGAGACGATCCCCCTGTTATGATGAAACTTATTACCTTCGTTCTGCTCTTTTGCAGATTCGAAAATACTGGAACCAGTGATTTCAGGGTGAAATTCCTATCGGGAAATATCCCTAATCGAAGAGTATGACTACTATTACGGTTTATGTAGGTAATTCCCCCCAGGGAAATCTGACATCCTGCATCATAGCCAGGTGGGCCACTAGTACAATACGGAAGATGTATGATGGTCAGTTTCTTCCCCGTCTGAGTTCAAAATGATATATGAAAAACTTGAAATAAGAGCTCACGTAAAGGAACAAGTTAAGAATTTGCATTTAATAACATTGGTTTGTTGTGGTCATGTTCGTGTAAAATCCAATGTACTCTCATATTCGGAATAAAATTTTATTTTCAGTTATATTTCAACCAGCGCCATTTCAAAAATATACTAATACTACTACTACTACTACTAATAATAATAATAATAATAATAATAATAATAATAATAATAATAATAATAATAGAACTAAAATCTGTCTATGGAACCAAAAAACCTGAAAAACCTCTGTTACAATGGCCAGTCGTCACTTTTGGACTTCGGATCTTGCGATTGTAATCAAAAGCGTAACCACTGAACTTTGTCTACCAGAATTGTTCGCATGCTTCAATGTAAAACACACTGTCATTTGCTCTATATTTGTTTCATATATTGTCTTCGAATAGGTCTCAAACTGCATACAAATATGGTCAAATGTCTATACAAATGATCATATTTGGATATTTTCGTCTTGTTAGGTGGCGCTTACTCCTTTGACTCATTTCTTAGAAAATATTGAAAATGTTAGGAAGCTAATGCCTAAATTAACATTATGAAAGAAAGAAAGAAAAAGATTGAAATAAAATTTTAGTCTAACGACCTACAGTTATGCAAAGAACCCGAGACTGCATGCATCTTTAATATGTTTATTATTGTCTATCGCTTTTGGTATAGTCTTGTCATACGACATTAACAGTTGGTAAGGACTGCACGGAGATTTTAGAAACAATTTAAGAGACGGTAGGTATATCTGGTACAAATTTATAAGTCAAATTAAAGTGTGTACTAGATTAACACTTGTACTGGTGGAAATAAAAAAGAACGCTAAGAAATATGAAATTAACAAGCCATTCCCACTGGTCTAATGGCTAGCACGTGTATCCTTGGTGCATGTGGTCCCGGGTTCGATTCCCGGTACAATAGCACAAAACATTAATTTTATAATCGTTCACTTTCCTTAACCATTCTTTTAGTCTAAAGGGCATAAACAGGCTGTAAATTAATCACTGAAAAGTCTATGAACCGGAGGATAAATGATAGATCGAATGAGAAATACGTACGGAATGAGGAGGAGAGTAATTAGTAGAAAGCCCCTGGGAAAAAACTTTGATAGGTCGAGAGAGAGAGAAATGAATAACACAATTTAGAAGCTTATACTATTCTAATTGACTTAGACTGTAATACCTTTAAGAAACAAATTGGTGATCCACATTAAAACGTTTCAAGTGTTGGCTTTTTCCTGCTAAATATAGTGACCAAATATTTCTTACATATTTAACCAAACTAATAGTTTGAAGCTATCAAAATATGCTCAACAACCTACAATCTTCATTCTTAGGTTTAAGGATGAGAATACTGTGTCTATGTATCGGGATATTCCTAACACTGAACGACATTTTTTTATTTACCTTGAACTATTGAAAACAAACTAGGCTGTACAAGCAGAGTAAAGTAGTTATATAATTATCATACTATTTCAAACTAAAATTAAACAGTAATAAGAAATTTTCAGTCTTTTGATATAATATTAGCAGCGTACTGTTTGACGTATTGTTTATCAAAATTACTTTTAAAAACAAGAAAAGTATATTTTGGTTTATGCAATTATAACTACTCTTTATGAAGACTAGTCAGGAGCCATATAATTATATAATACTAGCAAGAGTCCCTGCTCTTCGCACGGGAAGAATAATGTTTATACAAAATCTTTCAAAATAAGTAAAAGCGTGGCATATATACTCATGAGCAATGGATGCCTTTGGCATCGCCCCTATCGATTTTCAGGCCAGCTGACATGCCCGTCATCGCATGGACAGAATAAGATTAATGCAAAAGAATGCCACAATCTCAAATGTATGCAACCTGGGTGACATACAAAACTGTTGGGTTGCCTACCTTACAGACAATGTTACCAATATTTTTTACATATAAATTTCGATCTTTCAATCCCGTCAAGTCGAAAATCGAAAAACTGCTTCGTATGCGATTAGATCTGGTAAAGATTTGTCTGTGTACAAAATTTGTTGCTTTGTGACTCTTTTCTATGCAAAAGTCTAATGACAGGCAAATACACACACACATCATTTTACATATTAGCACAAGAGCCCGCGGTAGCTCAGTGAAAGAGTTCATCCTTGGTGTGGGGGTTCCTGGTTCGATCCCAGCACGCGCCAAGTGAGCTTTGTGATGGACAAACACGGTGTGTGGGGGTTTTCTCGGGGTTCTCCCGTCTCCTTCATTCTACCATTATCCCTCATCTCATCATCACAGTCTCCCTTAGCCTCGGTGCATTACCGTGGGACGTTAAACCATAGATGTGACATAAAATTAAACTTTACGGCCTAGATACAGACATGGCAATGCAATTCTGACCTGCCTACAAAAATCTGCAGTGGAACAACAAACTACCAGTGATGGATTCATGACAAAGACCAATACAATTCCTGCCTCTGCTCACGGAAATACACATCATCACGCACAGCATCATTCAACGCTGCAACAAGTTCAAAGGTGTTGTAGGAAACTGCTTGCATTTCGCAACTTGTGTACACCCGAATGCCTTCAAAAGGCTATGAAATGTACGCGAACATATTTACAAAAATAAAAGCTTAGAAAGCAATGATTCTGTTTCAGTAGTGATCTGATAGCTGCTGAATAAGATATACTCGACAGGAAGGGACAAAAATCACTTTCTCTCAACTCACTGTAATATATACTATGCAAAACGAATGCTAACGGTTCCAATAACAAGCTGCTTAGGATTACTTCTGGTACAATTGAGAAGAAAATATTTTAATAAAAGATGAAGAAATAAACAATTAAACAATGTAATGCGTTACTTTGTATAATGTCATACGAAAAGATACTATTAAATGAATTAATTAAACTCAATTTGGAAATCAAATTTTATTAGCCATTTTACTCTTAAAATGTTCAACATTTAATACCGAGCATGTGCTATGATACTAATCAACAATTAATTGTTTCATTTGATCAAACACTAAAACCTCTACAAAATAGCCGAAAGTTTAAAAGGTTTACCTTTGAAAGTTTACCTTTCTGCATTATTGAACATTATCAAATCTTACAATCTGTTAATTCTATGAACACGAATTAATTTCTAATTGTTTTCGTTTTTGGTTTGAACTTACATGGTCTTTTATATATAACAAACCTACAAGGGATCCATAAAGATTTCAGAAATCTTGATTTAAGTTACTTTTTAGAATACTCCAGTTCCATGTCATGATGCCTCTTGAGAAGAGCTAAAAGAAACGAAGGAATCGTCTGAAGCATTTACAATAACGAATTTGTGACCTGATTACTGGAGTATAAAATCTCCTCAGCGGAAGGTATCTTGCCGTATATTCCAATGAGTAAGGTCCCTATTTCCATTTAAAATCGTGATTACTTGGAAAATTAAATGCGTCTAAACTGATCATTAATAAGTTGATGCACACATTTTACGAACATCTTGCGCACGTTGTAACTTATTTTTTATGGGAATATTTACTGATATTGGTTTCCAATGAATGACCTGTTATTGTGGACACGGTAGCTCAGTGGTAGCATGCTCACTTCTGGTGTGAAGGGTCCTTGGTTCGATCCCACGCCGTGGGATGCTCTTTCCTCTTACGATTCTCATTCCATCAATTCTTTCACAATAATTTACTTTAATTAACAATTCATCTCCTTTGACCTAAAGGCCATATGCGTGAGACGTCAAACAATTTTCATTTTTTGTGACCATCCAGTGTAGAAGCATGGTTAATATCTTTAATTTTGTTACAATGTCCTAAGCACAAAATCGACACAGTCCTACAACTACCGTACTCAAAAGAAACAGAAAAGCTAAGCAGCACATTAAGCATGATGGATTTTCTTTTTCATTGCAATTAACACACTGTGTACCAGACCAGTTTCACAATGTCTTCGTTCTGGATTCCATTTCCATTATTGGGAATAGAAGCCCAGAGTATGTGAACAGAAAGAAAAAGCACTAACCACTGGAATGTTGCTCCATAGCGTTATACAAGCTCTTCTCTGGAAAAGAACTCGGAACCAGCAAGTAAAAGGGGACCGTATCCAGGAAATTGACTAAATAACAACAATATATTGCATTTATTTTATGCGACTATAGATCTATTTTTTTCCTCCTCCGATGGAACGACGGCTACCAATAGGCAGAAAAATATAAAATAAATTTCAAAAAAGGATTAAAATTTACTTACCACTAGCTCTAGCAGCAGCAATCCGCGGTTCGTTCGCACTAACCTTCGAACTTCGTAAACTAGCGATTCTACTCCGTTGCATTTTGTTACAAACACTGCCGTACGGCAGCCCCTCGCACACACGACTGACAAACGCCTCCCTAGCTCATGGACTGGCTAATCTGCACGCAGTATCTTCCTATCGTCAACTGAGGTCGTTATCACAGGCTACATGATACGAGATGAAAGCTGTTTTCAACATGTTAAAAAAAAAAAATCAATCCGTTTATCTTGAAAACCTGACATTTTTATTGAAAAAATAAGTATAAAACATACTTTTTTTTTAAAGCATTCTAGTTTCGATTTCAAAAATTCATGGTTGTCAATTTTATATTTGCAGAAAGTAATGTCCTTCCATTTTTTAAAAGATGTACGATTTATCTTTATCAACTTGTAATGTGGGTCACACTTATTTTTTTTTTCTTGTGGACAATATTTCTTGTTGTGCCATCACTCAAAGCATTCTATGTCTTTTTCCATTCACATCTCAACTATTGTAGCCTTGAAATTAGTGCAGGGTCGCAACAGAGCGGTTTCGTAAATGAAAATTTGGGAGGATGTAGTGTTGCTAACTCTCACATTCTTTTGTTACTTTCAGCTCATCGTGCAGTCATTCTTTATCTATGTAGCCTACGCCTAATCACTATTCTTTCAGAAAATTGTCCGGGGAAGACAAATCGAACTGAAGGAGGATGCAGCAGAACAGTATTTGCTAAAGGACGTATCATATAAAAGGGTGGCATAGATTCGCAATTTGTCTCGGAAGTATGCCTAGAATAAACACTGAACCTATTGGTTAACGCATTCGATTTTTGATGCGCACTGTCTTGGGTGATTCCCAGTGGCGGCACATAATTGTCTGTGTTCACTCCGATTCATATAGTAATTAAAGTGTTGCTTGAATTAAGATGTATTGACTTCAGGCTAGACAGCAATGAAAAAAAATAACGGGAATGGGAGACGACACACATCATACACTCAGTGGCGTACATATAAATTTAACCCAATTTCATATAGCTTCAGGTCACGGACATTCTTTTTCCTAAATATATATTTTAATATGGTGAAGTTTTATTATTTCATAACAGCCTATATTGTCGAAGATAGGTTTGTTGAGGGGGCTCGCTACTCCACATGAAATTAAATTCAGTTTTACGTTCCCAATTATGCCATGGCATGCCTATCGTTAAAAGAAAATTAAATTAAATATTTAAGTTTTACGTCCTACGGTTATGATGGCTAGGCTAAAGGAGACTGTGATGATGAGAAATGAAGGAAATGGTGGAATGAAGAAAGTGGGAGAACCCTGGGAAAACCCACACAAGGAGTTTGTCCACCAAAGGCTAACTTCGCGCGAGCTGGGACCGAACTAAGTACCCCATGTACCAGAGGTTAACGCTCTACCGCTGAGCCACTGCGGCCCCACTGTAGTTAAAGTTAGTGATGATAAGAAGAATGAAAATAGAATGAAGAAAGTGGAAAACCCCCGAGAAAACTCACGCACATAGTAGCCCTATTTGCCCATCATAAAGTCCACTTGACGCAAACCACTGCACATATCACAGAGCTAAATGAAGTCTGATCCGCCACAACTTTTCGTGCGTGGTAATGCCAGGAAGTTTAATTTCATAATTCTTTACTCGTTATATATTTATATTATTTCGGAATGAAATGTTTACTTTGTGATAGTGACACGTATAGTTATTCTCCTTATCTTGAATTATTGATTTCTGAGAAGTGTAGGATGTGAGACTAGGTATCTTGGCTGTACACCCCTTTCATGCAAATCTTTGATAATGTGTATTTCTTAGAACAAATGAATTTGAAACACGACCGGAATTACTTATTTAAAAAAGCATACACTATTGGTAACTGAGTTAAAATCAGAAACTACTTTATACTGCAGCACACGTTAAAAGATGAATGTCCGCTTCTACTGTGTTCTAGTAAAACCTACAAGAAAATATATGGAAAATAGTTCCTATTAGATTTCCAAACTGTTACGCATAAGTGTCGGAAATCTTATAGAAGGGCTATGCCCGTCTTTTGACGGGTGTTGGAGCAAAAAACGGTAAGAGACATTGAGCAGAGTTTTTTTTGCAATCGATTCAGCGCCCCAAGAATAAGTTCTACCTCCTCCGTTATCCCTCTATTCGAACGGAAGTGACAGAAACCAAACACTTCTGGTTTCAATGTGTATCACCAAAGAACAAAACACATGGTGACAGACAAATGGCTTTTTGCAAGCTATTCAGTATCTCAAGAGAACAAATGACCATCTATACGGAAACAATAAACACTTGAAGTTTACTATTTCCGGTTTCAATTATTTATGTCCATACAGTAAAAATAAAGGGATAACGGAGATAAGATATACTGAGAAGCTGTTTTTTGCAGTCGATTCAGCGTCCCAAGAATAGGTTACTCTGTTATGATATCATGAGTGTTGGACATTTCTGCACTAAATGAAAGGTCTCAAATCAACTATTAGCTCCTAAAACCGCATCCTCTAAATACTAAGTTGTAGTGTTACCTTCCAACCTTTAAGTTTTATCTACTATCGCTGGTCTCTTTCAAACGTCTCTTCAGGCTCCTCTAGGAGAAATTAACAATTAGGAACACTAACATAAATAATAATTTTTAAAAAAATTCCAACCCACTCAGGTGAATATCTCTCAATAAAACTTGTAACAGTTTCAGGGTAAAGAAAAATCTTTATTCAGTAATTAAATCAAAGAAAAAATAATTAAATGAATTCTCCAAATAGCGAAAAAAATCTTTCAGGGCTTTTTAGCATTGAAGCCCTGTCTCTTAAGTTTGAAGCTCAAGGCAAATCAAAATCCTATCAGTCTCTATTCAGACTTCACTGATCAGTCATTTCCTCACAGCTCAGTCCTACCCTAATTCTATCAGGAAGGCTTGACTCCAACCTTCCGTCAATAAAGAAATATCAAGAATAACCAGAAGTGTCAAAGGACATCACTCAGTCCAAAGACGGTTATTCGTATCAAAGAGAAAACCATCATTTAGGTTTCTCTGGCCTAGCAAAAAAAAAAAAAAATCTAAAAGTACCTTAATGAAGCTTGCCTCAGAGGTTTTTTTAATTTCCCAAAATCCTACTTTCTCCTAGCTAGAAGATTACGGGAATCATTCATCCCGATAAGCTATCACTCAAGCTTATTTCTATCTGAACTAAATTTTCATACTAGCTACAGTCATCACTCTGACCCAAGGAATTTCTTCCTTGCTCTAACCATCATTCAGGTTAGTCCCTCTAGAAAGCCTATTAAAAAAATCAAGAAAAATCTACAGCCATCACTCTGGCCACAGAGAACTTAATTCTCCGTCATTCGGTTATCACTCAAACCGATCCCTAACAGATAGGAAAGTTTAAAAAAAAAAATCCAGGCGAGGCAATATCCAAGACAACGACGGGAGGCTTCTAACAGCCAAGTCTCATTCCCAACTCCCGCACAATGCAATCAGTGTTGCCAGGTTCTCGCTGGTAAAAAACCCTCTAACTAGTGTCAAAAATCCCTCATATTGGAAAAATATCCCTACACTTAGTATGGAGATATATTACATACAAACCATCCACGGGGGGGGGGGGGTGGAAGCACCGTGTCTGGACCTTCCACACCAATAGTTCGTAACTCATTTTGAATGACATTTTGTGTTTTGTTTGCACCAGGGATGCATTCATGGGGGGTCGAAAGGGTCTAGAACCTTTCCAGTCTCTTGATTTTGGATCGCTCCAAGAAAAATTTTGTGTGCAGCTGGTTGTATGTTACCATATGCAACAACATATTGGCATGCAAAAACTGGAGGATTAAATGTTATCTATTTAATTATACTCCACGGTCCTGCCGTGTAACATAAAAATAATTCAAACAATGAGACAGTAAATCATAAACCATGCTCTGAACAGGACTCAATCCCATAACTAGCTCATATTTTACTCGCTCGTCTTTTCTTTCATATTTCTCAACAATTTCCTTAAAAGAAAAAATATGACTTCAGCGATCAGTTCTGACGACAAAATACATTAATATTGATAGTGAAATTTTCCAGCAATTTCATAACAGACTTTTGTATTTTAGCACAAATAAAAAATGTATAATACACAATGCATTTTTGTCTTTGGTCGCTTCACCTAAAGAATCAAATTCTAAGCGTGCTATAGCATTGCAACTAAAACTATTGGAAGTTATACTAAACTAATAAACAATAGGAATATTGGTTAACACAACGAGCATATTATTTGACGTGTGAAAATTCAAGAGGCCCCAGCCCTCCCACGGACCGCCGGGTCAACGGGTTTCTGAAGTCTGAATTGGTTGATCATTAGCTTATTACAACATGTAACCCCACGTTTGTAATGTCATCATGTCTAGGAGACTTAGACCCTGAAGAATGTTGAAGAAGACTTGCGAGAACGTTGAGTGGTGGCTAAAATTCCGCTCAAGCGGTTTTTCTCAGCAGCAGGTAGATGTGGGATGGTACCTTTATAGCAGGTCAAACGGTTGTTTCTAATTACTTCCCTGCATTGTGTTAAGCATAAGAAATGTAATCTCTCTGGACTTGGGATAGTATATTTAGGATGGAGAGTCTGTCACGCAAATAAGAATAGGCAAATAATTGACAAAAAGGAAAGTGACTTATGCTACAAATTATCTTAGAAAATATTGTAGATACAGCACAAATTCAATCACATATGTACTACGTATTAAAATAGAGATGAAAACGACGTCACTTTAAATTATCCTTACAGAGGAACATGTCATTAATTTGAGCTTCACTACAAACATATTAATAAATATTATTACTTATCAAGACTCCTGATAAGACATCTTCCTCTGCTTTTTTACTTGAAATATAGGAAACGCAGAAGTTGAATAGCTGACCACAAAAGTAGAAAAATAATCAGCTTAATTGTTTAATGGTAATAATGTACTGAGAGAGAAGCTGATAAATGATTGTAATTTTACTTTTATCTCAGAATTGATCTTAATAAATAGTTTGCAATGTGAACTTTTTTGGGAGTGTTAATACTCCTTCCTATCCCTTTATATACCTCCGGCTTGAACAGCATAAATAACGCTGAGATAAAAAGATGAAATGAAAAGAAATCTTTAAGGTTTACGTTCCACGCTTATGCCGCTAGGCTAAAGGAGAGAGTGATGATGAGAAATGAATGAAATGGTGGAATGAAGAAGGTGGGAGCAAATGGAAGAACGCAAACCTACGCAAGCGGTGTTTGTCCACCACAAAATTCACTTGTTGAGAGCTGGGATCGTACCAGGGACCCCATACATCAGAGGTAAACGCTCTATCACTGATCCACCGCGGCCCCAACACCGTCCTAAGATAGAAGAATTATACATTATTTTTTCTCTTTCTTGCCCTTTTCTTTCTATATTTTTTTCGGTTTTATTTGTTCAGAAACTTCATTGCGTCTGTAATTACAAAAAGGACCCTTTTTATAACATAATATATTATTTAAAAATTATATGAGATCAAACAGGTCTACTTACATTTAGTCAAAAATCGGGATGTTGAATGTCTTCCATGTCGTCCTCATCATCCTCTTCCATTGCTAGAAGACTCGCAATCTGTGTATCTTCCGGGTTCTTCTTATACATGTTTTCGTTGAATAATTGGAGCATTTCTTTTGTAACAGGGTAGTCAAAGCACGATTTATTCATATTCTTCATGTCCGATTTGATGCGTACAAGAGCAGCCACGGTGCGCGCATTCAACTTATTTCTCTTCTTAGTCTTAATGTCCGCAACCATAGAGAAAATACGCTCGACTGAAGCATTGGAATGAGGTAATGTCAAACAAATTCTTGCGAGTTTTCCAAGATTTTGAAAGGGATGTTCACCGTTAAAATTTTCACACACTTCAATTTTCTTCCAGAATTCAACAATGGAGAGTTTCAAGTATTCTGCCTTTTCTTCATGAGAAAAATAATGAGGCAGAATGTTCCATTCATTTAAAACTTTGTCCGGATCAACATTATTCTTAAACTGTTGAAGAAGCTGTGACAATTGAATGTTAGACCTTGACACAAATGCATTATCTCCCAACGCATTTGAAGGTTCCAAAAAGACCAAACCACGAATAAGACCCTTCTCTAATGGAACGGACACTCTCTTAACTGTTTCCTCAAAAGCCACCTGATAGAATTGTAAACATCTCAGTCGAAACACCTCAATGTCTTTTGTTATCTCCCGCCCACTACGGTTCTTAAGTTCTTCCAGCGTTTCCTCGGTTTCTGCTCCAACTTTGACTTCAGTCAATGGAAGGAGGTTAGCAGGATGTTTTGGGTTGCATTTGAAAATCAGGTGACCAGCTGTCGATTCTGGCTTAAGAAAACTGCTGGCCAACAATCGTAAAAATCGCTCAATTTCGTTTGCAAGACAACTAATAAGAATTTTGTTGGATTGAAAAAACATGTTCAGGGTATTGAATATTGGCAAAACAAAATTTAGAAATTCAAGATATGCTTTTGTAAATGGATTATTTAAATCCGCAAATATTATTTCTGCTATAGGACTTTTGTCTTCAATTTTTGCCTCTGCAAATAAGCTATACAGCACAGACCATTGGTTCAAAATTCTCGAAACACAATTCCTAAGAGCGAGCCATCGTGTCTTCGAAGGATTTATCATCTTCAATTGAGAAGAACGCATGAATGTCTGAAGTTCTTCCAATATAATTTGACGCTTAGGACTTCGCGAGAAATACGAATATATTAAATGTAGTAACGACTCAACATTTTTTGGAAGAGCTTCTGAAGCTGCACTAGCTACAAAATTTAGTGAATGGCAAATGCAACCCACAACTACAATACTACCAGTTTCCTGAAGCAAACGAGACACAAATGAATTGTGTTCCCCCATCATTACATTGGCATTGTCACTACAGTACCCTACAATATTGTCCAATGATAATCCTGCTTTATTTAGTGAATGCTTGAAAACAGCAAACAAATTTTCCGCTGTGGCGTCTTTTACTCTTACATAGTCTAATAAATATGTATCAATACCGCTACTATCTTCATTAACACTTCTGGTAAGGATACATAAGTTTTTTTGGTTTCCTATATCCGTACTTTCGTCCACCATAATCGAAAAAAAATTTCCTTGCAACTTGCTCTCGTACTTTTTTTGTACCGCTTTATTAATGACATTCGTCACAAGACTGCTCACTTTTGTTCTTTTTAGGTTAGTGTCACGAACTATAGATGAGTCTGGAAATGCACTTTGATGAAGTTTCACAATATGCTCCATCGAATGAAAACTTCTGTCATGTTCAATGATATCAAATACCATTTTAAGTTCGGCAATTTTCACTTCGTCTTTTGTTCCCGCTGATTTTTTAGAAAAAAATGAACTAACACTAGGAACATTTTTCACTTTTAGTGCATTCTTTTTATGAGTTGGAGTTTCACTGTGTCTCTCCAACTCACTTTTCCCGGCCACCAACTCTTTATTGCAACACGAACACTTGGCTTTATATTTATCACTTGTTTTGCACAACCAACCTTTAAATTTTGGATCTTGTAACCATTCCTCAACAAACATTTTTCTTCTCCATGACTTTTCTTCCTTGGTGAGTTCATTCCGTATCGCACGTATTTTCTTTGGTGTCGAAGGACATTCGTCGCTCGATTTGGACATTTTTGTTTATATATTACCCGCACGAAAAAATATATTCACAACTGACCGGCCGGCAACACACCCACGACACGATGTGATGGTACTTGACTCATCTAACAAACTAAGCTAAGATTAACAATTGTCACTGTCGCCGTTGCCCCCACATTGCCTCCCGTTATTCTAACCGTAAGATCAAAACTGGAAACGGAAAAGGAGCATAATTCCGTTGAAACGAACTTCAATAGATTCACTGTTTTCAACTACACACTGCCCCCACAATTTCAAAAGGTCCTAAGAAGAAAGTTTTCCATCCCTACTTCCACCCCACCCCCGTTTATAGGTCCATGCATCCTCTTTCAGTATGAGAGTGTCTACGTGATTGCTAGCAAGCTTTCGGAACAAGTGTCCCATTGTTTTCACCCCTACAGTAAGAGGTCGGAAAAGCTAAACCCAAAATATTCCAAGTGGGTCACTAAAAAGAGGGAAAAACTCTCCAGAAGACTGCAATTTTATTATACTATTTACTTCATTGGCTTCCAACTTTACAGTATTATTTTGTTATGGGGAGTATATTCAGAAACGTCGAACTTTATCGATTAAATACTTTGAAAAAATAAATAGTAGCACAGTAATCGAGCTTGGCATAGTATCGGATGCTGCTATGAAAACTGTATATTGTTTGTTTGCTTCAGTAACTTCTAACTTCTCCACAGGTTAAGTGAAAAAAAAATGTTAACTTTCGATCCTGGAGTCGATTCCCGCTGGTAGCATCGTACACAACACGTTAGCCTTCAGGACCAAGACGCATACAAACTCATGACGCAAGAGTTTAAATCTCAATCAAACAAAAGAAAGAATATATATCTGATATGGATAATTTTAAAAGTGGATATTCACTTGACCAGTTAAAACACAAATACAGACCGTAGAGAGAATTAAGTTTCTTACAAAAAAAAATAAATATTATTCGATTTTTTCAGAGCTTCTTCGTGCTAATGCCTGTACATTATTATTATTATTATTATTATTATTATTATTATTATTATTATTATTATTATTATTATTATATGACCTGTCTTTCGGCAGGTCCTGGGACTTATGTTTTTTTTTTTTTTTTTAAATTTTAGATTTAGACCTGGAAATGTTTCTTCCGCGTTTTTCAATCTTCAGCTTCCTCTTTCAACTCCCAATATTTTCTTTTTTCCAAATTATTAATCACTTGTGTTCTTCCTATTCCTCGCTTTCCTTCCACCTTTCCTTGTATGGTGGTATGAAGACGACAATTTCTTCGCAAGGTATGTCCAATCCAATTGGCCTTCCTACGAAGGATGCTCCATGCTGACATTTAGAGAGTTTTTCTTGCTGCTCATAAATGGTAGTAACAAGTAAATGCTCCCGCATATTTAAGATACCTATGTATTGCCTCTACATTTTGATGACTTCAATTTATTATGCACTCCTTTCAAAAGTTTACTTTTATTTATAAATAGGGTGATCCAAATACCAAGGGACACAAATTTTCGTGTACCAAGGGACATTACTTTGCATATGATGATAGCTATTTGATGTAGCATTAATAAAGTTACGAATTTGTGTTTTTTAAACGAATATGCCTAGTTTCACACTCATTGAATGCTACTTCAGCAAATAATGTGATAAAGAAAACTGCAATATTATTTGTTTTACATAACATTATATTTCTTGTACTCACCTAGGTACAAAGTTATTGACAATGCAAAAATTCCCATTCTATTGAGAATGAGGAAACAAGCTATGGTTTCTGTATGGTTGTCCCTAGGTAAAATAATTTAAGTCTTGGTACATGCTTTTCCCTCGTACCAAGAGACGACATGACTCTCTCGGGCTCTTGTTATTGCTGCGATATCCATGTAACTTTTACAGTATGAAACTCAAATATGAGGTTATCAGGTACATATTTTTATTTACATTTCAAAAGCAAAATATAAAAAATGTTCTTAGAGTTCACGACTTCCGCTACTTGGAAATTATTTATCGTTTCCTCGGTTGCAGAATAGCGTCGTGTCTGTCTTGCAATATTGTACTCCTACCAACTTTCGACACCCTACATAAAAATTTCTGGGTGCGCGTCTAGTTACAGTTTATACTTTAAGAATTTAACCACAAACCTCAGTTCATTATTATTATTATTATTATTATTATTATTATTATTATTATTATTATTATTATTATTATTATTATTATTAAGGAAAAGCAACAAACGATATTGAATAGTGACTTTTGAATGGGTATTATATGCATGTATGTAGAAGGCAACAATCGCTTGAGTTTAGCAGTTCAAGAATTCGGCTTCTTTCTTTCTTTTCTGTTGTTTTTTAGTCTACCTTAATAATTTGCTCTGAGAATCTTAACTATTCACACATTACTATGCTATAAATAAAATAATAACAAGACTGGTTTATCATGCATATATAAACAAGAAAAAAGTTACTACGTGAATAATATGAATTACTTGAAACAATACAAAGTAATTTACATTAATGAAGCTATCAAATAAAAAAAAAACGCATATAGCGCAAGTTGAGAGGTCGCTATACTGCCTACTATTACATTGGTCCAGGGATTTTATCAGTGGCGTAACTAAAGGCTTGGGGGCCTCCCCGCAGACAGCGTGGAGTGGGACCCCTTCATTACGTCCCACTTCACGATTTAGGGCCCCCTTATGGCTTGAGGCTCCCCGCAATGCGGGGGCCTTATTTACGACCCTGGATTTTATTATATCCGGGCACCAGACAATATTTTTTTTTTCAAAAAAAAATCGATGGGCGGACGAGTATAGTCACTATTAAATATGTCGAATGTAAGCATCACTAAAATTGCTATGCGAAAATTGAGGTAAATTAATAACATTATTTTCGACCAGTAGAAAAATGCTGGAGAAGGCCAGCTTGGCTTCTGGGGGGGGGGGGGGCTGGCCCTCCTCTAGTTCCGCCTATGGTTGTTACTATCAACATTTTGTATCGTCTGACGAAGCCATGAACTCTGTTCTTAAGATGGAAAATACGTAAATAAAAAAAAAAAAAATTCTAGCTTTACATCCCATGATTATGCCCTTTAGATTAAAGGAAACGAATGAATGAAGAAAGTGAATGATTATGAAGAGTTTTTGGGATGAGAGTGTGGGAACGCCCCAAGTAAACCCATGAACACGGTGTTGTCCGCCACAAATTCACATGGCCTGAGATCGAACCAAGGTCCTTTCGCACGAGAGGTGAGCGCTCTAACACAGAGCCATCTTATTCCCTCCCTCAGAAATCAATAATGAGTTATATGATATATAAGGTATTGATAAACACCGAGGAGATGTTTACATCACTTACGCAAAACTAAAAATGGATATGATATTGATAATAAACATGCAAGCAAATGAAAATATTTTTAAGAGTTAAAAAGAAAATTAATCGTTCTGAGGGTAATTGGCAGGCCTACTTGTCCCGCCAAGACAGCTGAATACATACATTATTTCCTTTTTCCTTTGCCTTGGCGCTATATACATCCATTTATTTATATTTCTGTGCGAATCATTCTAACGGAAATGGTGGAAGGGGAGATAGGTAAGGTTTTCCTCAATGAAGGGTGGGAACGGTCAATGGACTTTGGGGATGCTGGTTTATTACACATACCCACCGCCCGCTTCTTTTATAGCGAGGAGGACAAGTGATTCCAGGGGGCGGTGTACATGTCTCACAAACGACCACGGAAAGGAAATGGTGAAAACTGATATTTGCTGAGAACTAAAAGCAAAAATTTAAAAAAAAAAAAAATCGATTTCGAGTCCTTGAAGTAAAATATAGGCATCAAGCATAGGATAGCCAGAAAATCCCTACATTTCAGACGCTTTACCAGAAACTTCCCACAATCCCTCACAACGTCAAAAATCCCTACGCCGTGGGATTAATCCCTCAACATGGCAACACTGAATGCAATGGCTCCCTTCGCTTATATATCCTCGAGCGGACATTCCCTTTTTTTATGTTGTTTCTTATTTTCGCTAAAAAGGATCCGCAAAAAAATCGTTTGAAAATCTTGTCCAACCGTCTTTACCCTCTGGAATTTTCCATTGCATGCTAGAAAAACTATATAAAAAAAACTTGAACGAATAACTAGAAAAAACAAGAAGAAAAACCAACTCAGCATATATACAATTACAAAATTAAGCATTAAAATAATATTTCATCCTATCAACATGTATGTATATATGAATATAATTATTAATTATACTATAGAATATATACGTCTGGCCAGACTTACCTTTATAAACATTTAACAGAATAATTATATTTCACTATTTATTTTAATATTGATATATACAGTAAGGGCGAAAACTCGTCCTTACAAAGTGGCTTGCATTTCAAAAGTATATTCTTTGATGTTATTCTGTTATTTACAAGAATATGAAAAAGTAGTTGTAAGTGTGATTAAGAACTTAAAAACATCCATTTTTTTTAGGGTTGCCATATTATCCGATTTTCAGGTCCTATATTCGTCCCCCGCTTAATCACCCCTTAATCATGAAAAACCACCCGCTTTTTTGTATTGGAGATTTTATGTAATCGAGATTTTTTCTTATGAAAGTTAAAAGAAGTGAAAAAAATGGCATAATCATACACATTTTGGTTCAATCCATGAATACTAATGTATCTCATGGAAACGTATTTCTTTGATGACCATTCTGTCCAGTTCAGCTGAACAAGTCTATGTTTTCACCTAGTCTTTATATATTCAGAAATTATTGCACATTGAATTACGGTATCCTTAACATTTTGTGTAGATTAGATTCATTATTAATACTTTTTCTTTTAAAATATTTATCCTGTGTTTCATATATTTTGAAAGCGTGATAATTTTGTATGTTAGTACGATTTCAAGTAGCAATCTTTAAAAAATGCTTGGACATTTTATAAGAGATGGACCAAGACTCCTAAATATGTTTTACCTTTCTTATGATAAAAATTTGGAAATTATTTTGTGTTTCTTAGAGAGAAAACTGTATGAACAATATCTGCCATATATCGCTTGTTTTTCGAAAACTTGCCTTACAGATATCCTTACAATAAGAGATATCTTACTGTAATACTTACTTAATACTTCAGAATTCGAGACTCTCATTTGTTGAACTTAATAAAACATTAAGGGCAAAAACTAAATTTGCTTTACTTTAGTTTCGTTAGAAAAGTACATTGAAAGTGTCACTTGACAAAATCACTAAAAAGGAAAAAAAAAAAATGCTCCGAAGGATCCCAGATTAGTATTTGTAATACACAAGTTCACATCAGTATTTATGGTTTAGAACCCCTCCGATTTTCTAATTTTAAAATATGGCAACCCTATCTTTTATATTTCTAAAGTAGACGTTTGAAAAAATTATTAATATCACTCTTTTAACTGACTTTTTTCTTTTACTCTAATAAAGCACTTTGTTCCTTCGTATAACTGCACAAAATGATTTTCACATTCAATATAAATATGATTGGTAATAACATTGTCAACTTACTGAATACAATACTAAATTCGATGATTTCATTGATTTGGAAAATATATATAGGCCTATACTACATACTATATATTTTAATAGACATGTATACTACATACTATATATTTTAATAGACGTGAAACTCCAAATAGAGCGCCTTAAGTCAGGAAAATTAATCTCGTACACATGGCTTCGGCTTTGACTCTTTGCAAATCCTTTTCTAAAAATGAATTGTCCAGGTCCGTAAGATAGCTTGGAAGCATAGTAGCTCAGTGGAAGATAGCTTTATCTCTGGTGCGAAGCGTCCCTGGTTCGATTTCAGGTCATGTGAGTTTCTGTGGACTTATGTGTTCACGTCATGTGTGCAGGTCATATGAACAACACAGTGTCTGTGGGTTTTCTTGAGGTTCTTCCGTTTTCTAATATGTTCTAATCTCACCAGTCCTCTCATAATCATTCACTTCTTATCAACCATTCTTTTTCTTTTGTATGTGTGTAGGATGTAAAACTACAAATTTCATTTTAATTTCATTTTGAAAAATGACTTGGTTAAATGAAACTACAGTAATGTGTTGCTAGTTTGTATAAAACCAACTCAATAACTCTCTACTATATGAAAGTATGAGGATTCGAATCCTATATCCCCACGTCCAACAAAATATGCTAATATTACCTCATGGTAATAGATCTACGTCAGAGTTTCTCAAACTTCTTTCAAGTAGGGACTACTTTTATCACTGAGAATGTTCTACGGTCCAATTTACTCTTATTCCCTTCGAAAACATTTTTTTTTTAAATCTGAACATATACCAGTATACTTATATTTCTACAACAGTACTAATTACTATTTTAAAAATATGATAATACTGATATATGTTCAAATGCTTAATTAAAATTATCTTTTATTTTATATTGGTATCAATAAAAAACACGTATAATCTATATATTATTAAATTATCCGTTAAAACATATTATTCATATAATCTATATCTGTATGTGATTCTTAACTACAGTGGGTAGTATTCAATCGACTTGTATTTTATTTTCTCTGCTTTGTTTGTATTAATAGTCAATTAAAAAGGACCACAAGGACAGATCTCCAAGATCACTTCTGGTCTGCGGACCATAATTTAAGAAACACTGACTTCGGTAAGTGTAATTTCAAGTAATTCCCGAAAGATTTGTGAAGAATATTATTCTTATATTACTTCTTCCTTTATTTGCTGCGTTCCATCTACACGCAAGAACAATGAAATGAGCTTCGGTATATAAAGCCTGCTATATGTTTCATACAAACAACTCGCCAAGCTTTAATAGACTTTTATTTACCAAATAAATTCAATATCCCAGTTAGGATAAAGTCAGTCACTATTTTGACTTAAAATCTTTCAGCGCCAGTATTCACTATCTCAAAATAATGGGTTAACTAGCTGAAATTGTCTGATACAGAATAATAGTCTCTGATTGAGTTTTAACATTTGTACCGGTCAAATAATTTGGCCTTCAGTTTAATTGATGATCTCGGATGTCATTCTCATGCCAGTATCCGAGACTTTTAAGACCCTCTTATCACAATACAGAAAGCATTCTTTCCTCCTTTTAACGTCAATCAATTAAGATACATTTGATTCCAATCTTCTAAACATTCATAGTTGTATACTACAGTATTACTAAATTACCCACCGGCGATTTTAAGTTAGGGTATATGTGTAAGCACATGCAAGTTCTATTAATATATGGTTTTCCTTTATCAAATTAGGCTCCTTCTTAAATCATGTAGCTCTCCAACTGCCTCATTGAGCTATATGGTACCAGCTTTTACTATATAGTACTAGTACATACTGTATTTTTGGCCCGTAATATGAGTTTTCTATGCATATATGCAAAGTAACATCAAACCATCAATCATAAATTTTCGTCCAATTGTTTCATTGACTTCATTAACATAATAGACGTTAACACGGAATTTAATAAACAACTCATTGCAACTATAATCTACACACACTTAAAAACAGTCATGTTAGTTATTCTTAAGAATATAAAGTTTAACTTACAGATGAATATCAATATGCACCATTTTCGTGGCTACTATATATTCCTTACAAGTGTTTTTATAGCCTATCCGAACTACACACAGTATATTTTCGAAAAAGCCAACACCGAATATTCATCCATTAAAGATACCGATGACATTTTTGCTTCATACTACATTGTAGCTAAAATCAAATTTTCACTAATTACGTATATATCACTTCTTCTCTTTAACAAAGATAATCTAACAAGGTACAACCGCGAAGTGTCCCTCGGGATCCGTGTAACGTCCCAATGTGTATTGTACTAATTTTAGCAGCCTATACTGGTAACTTGCATATTTATGGGCCTTCATATATCCGGAATTCAATCTTATACTATTACAACGCTAGGACACAGAATTGCTTTTATATTCTTTAGATGTAACCACACAAGAATGTGGGTGTATGCAAAACAAATCGGATCAAGTACTGCTTCTCTGAATCATGTTACCCACCTTGGCCGCCATCTTGGATCCGCCACATTGGACTCAACTTTCAGTTTTTCAAATGGGAATAGATGCAAGTGACACGAAATTCATGTACAATTTTCTCGGAAATTCATTGCTGTAGTGAGTTTTGCCGTAGCTTGTACCGTTTGGAAGGTATTGCATGTTAAATGCTAGGCATTTCACAAATATTGAACCAAACAGAAAGTTGTGCACGGCCCCATATGTATATGTAATCTTTTACGTCATTTATCGTTGACGAAATATTCTCTGAACGTACGAAGTACATACATGTAGACACACAGACGTCAATAAGTAAATGGTAGATCTGGTCGTATCTGGATTCACCCAAATCTGGTTGTATCTGGATTTACATTAGGCATTTTGACCGTGATACAATACTTCCTTGTAAAATATAACATGGAAGTAATAACAATCACTCACAGAAATGTAACAAGATTATGATATAAATTAAAGAGTTTGTTTATACCTACAGTACTTTTCCAGTTAGAAACTGTTTTGATTTGTCAACATCAAAAACGTAAGCGTAACATATTACTCTGCAATGTCTATTTGTGTAGTACTGGAGGGATTTAACATGCAATACCTTCCAAACGGTACAAACTACGGGAAAATTCACTACACCAGTGAATTTCCGAGAAAACTGTACATGAATTTGATGTATCATTTGCACCTATTCCCATTTGAAAAACCGAAAGTAGAATCCAATATGACGGCCGAGGTGGGTAACATGTATCAGAGAAACAATACTTGATTCGATTTGTTTTACATTCCACATTCTTGTCCAGTTACATCTAAAGAATCTAAAAGCAATTTTGTGTCCGAGAGTTATAGTAGTGTATGATCGAATTTCGGATATATGAAGGTCCATAAATACGCAAATTACCGGTATGGACCGCTAAAATAAGTAAAATACACACTGGGCCGCGGAGAACTTTGAATTTGAATGAATTTTGCACGAATCCCGAGGGGGCACTTCGCGAATGTACCTTGTAAGATTTTATCCTTTTCAAGTCTTTTTAGCTAACACTCGTCCCAGAAAACTCATTGTATGTCTCCATCTGAAATGAATAAGAGAAATCTTGTTAAGGATTAAGATTCCTGGTAGGATTTGAAAATTAAATGAAATCTTTAAATTTTGCGTCCCACGGTTATGCCGGTTAGGCTAAAGGAGACTGTGATGATGAGAGATGAGTGAAATGGTGGAATGAAACAAGTGTGAGGAAACGGGAGAACCTCCAGAAAACCCACGAACTCGGTGTTTGTCCACCACAAAGTCCACACAGCGCGAGCTGGGATCGAACCAGGGGCCCCAAGCACCGGAGGTGAACAGTCTGCCACTGAGCCACTGCGCCCCCTGGTAGGATTTGAAACCATTAAGTGCTTCTTGTCAAACTTATCAATTCATTTATACTATAGAACACTGACAAATTTTCTATTTTAGACTTCCAAACTGCCCAATATGTAGTGCCGGAAGCCTTATAAAACGGCTATGTCTGTCTATCTGTAGACAAGTATCAGAGCAAAAGAGGTATTGAGAAGCAGTTTTTTTTTTTTTTTTTTTTTTTTGTAATCGATTAAACGTGACAAAAAATGTCAAGTTCTTCCGTTAACCCTCTATTCAAATCGGAAGTGGTAGAAGAAATCGATCATTTCCAGTTTCAACTTTTATCTACATAGAAACACAGCGACTAGCGGTTTTTTGCTATCAATTCAGCCTTTCAAGAGAACATATCACAACTACTCGCATCAGTACTAAAACCAGGAATAGTTGAAATTAACTAGTACTTCCGGTTTCAACACTCATTTCCAAAGACCAGATGTATGTAAAATATATCGAGAAGCAGTTTTCATTTTTCAATCATTTCAAGGTTCTATCTCCTATATTACGCCTATATTTAAACCAGAAGCGACAGAATCCAACCATTTTTGGTTTCAACGTTGATTTTCATGGATCAAAACTTTAATACACAGCGTGTTTTTGTTTTTTTGTTTTTCAATTGTCAGCGTCTCATGGTAACATACCATTACCACCTGAAACACCTACCCAGTCCGGAAGTTGTTGAAATTCATTAGTATTTCCGATTTCAAAACTAAGTTCGTTAGAGCAAAAATTACAAGAGATATGTATTTTTTTTTTTCAAACGAATCTTTATCCTAAGAATATAGGTTAACGTTCGATAATATCGGAAATAATAGAAATCAATCGTTTCCGGTTTCGGTGTTGATCGCCATAGAACAAAACGATAACAGATAGTGGCAATGCGGTTTTCTGCAATCGATTTAAAGTTTCATATAACATACCATCACCACCCGCAAGAATACGAAAACCAGAAGTGGCTGAAATTTTCTAGTATTTTTAACACTTATTTCCATAGAATAAAACGGCAAGAGATATCGATAAATAGTTTCTTGGCCCAGATTCAGAGTCCTAAGAATGAGTTCTATCTTGACTTTTATCTATCTATTAAATCAAAAGTGTTTGAACATCTACGATTTCCGATTACAATGCTGATCGCATAGTTTACACGGAAATAGACGCTATCTCATACTGTAGCTTTTTGATATGGATTTAGTACCACAAGAATATGTTTCACCTTTGATTTTGTTCTCAATCGCAACCAGAAGTGATAAATATCAGTTACCATTTCCCGTTTAAGTGTTAATTCCCATACAGCAAAAAAGTATGAGATAGTATGTAATGGCTTTTTGATACAGAGTCCGAGGAACATACAATCTATTTTTGATCTTATTCTTCTATTGCAATCAGTGATTATAGATGTACTACTTCAAGTTGTGTATTAAATTAGCTTAGTTTTGAAGTCTACTGTAATTTCACACTATGAAACAAAACTTTTTTTAATACTACAAAAAAGAAGTAAAATTAAGAATAAGATAAAAAGCTTAACTTTTTAGCATTACTCGGTACATGCTGAAGTCTAAAATTATGTTTCTAAGAAAAGCTTAAATGGTAACTTTCAATTGATTGATTTTGTTTCATGATCCTATGATGCATCAAGATTATGGAGGAAAATTACTATAGACTATACGCTTATTTCAAATTAGGAAAAATCTTTGGATCTGATGCAATTGGGAGATTCAAAGAACAATATGCAACTTTATATTGCAAATCCCAGCACACCATTTTTTTTTTATTTTCTGAATTAATAGACCAAGGGCTCATTTTTAACGCAATGCAAAATTTGCGTTCAGTTAGCGACATTAGGAGCAGAAGTTGAACTAGTATTTGCATGTATTGCGTTGCGTTACGCTCCGCAATTTTTGCGAACGCTTGTACAGAGTGTTCCGTAATCACAAGTCCCGAACAGAAGTTCCTAATTCCTCAACGGTACGTTATCAAATTGTATGGCATCTCAAGCTGTGACAGCTCATATTGTACAGGTTTGGTCACAAAAAGAGACTTGCCTTCCAGACTAAATCCGAAAACATGACCCTAGATACTTCAAATTCACTTTAGGTCTGGCTGTTTTCCCTTGTATTTCTGTCACAGTCAGTGATGGAACGAGATAATATGCATGTGATAATTTCGTTGTAGACATATATATATATATATATATATATATATATATATATATATATATATATATATATATATATATATATATATATATATATATATATACAGAAAATTACCGTAATTTTAAGTTGCAATTGTGATACATTATTCATATTTTTAATCTAGAACGATCAAGTAAGTAATGGGAATAGAAAAAATATCGTAATTACAAACAAACTACAATGATTAACCACCTGCTTCATGCGATTTGCTAATTATTTCACTGCCAATTCAAGTATTCCAGAAACAGACCTTTGTCCAGTTACCTTCCTTGGAGCCAAAACACGGGAGTAATTTATGAAAAACTCATTGAAGTCAGCACGGTAAAAGCGAGAACATTTGAAAACATTATACTGTTTTCTGATATTACATGTGATTCATCCGCCGACCCATGTTTTGCATAGGAGGTTGAGAGGAAACTGTATTTCAGGAAACAAAGTAAAATCACAATGTCAGTATTACAACCTAGAAGAAAATAAAACAAAATCTTAATAATTTTCGCTGACCATAAAATGAGTTACTCCTCCTCTTTTTTTCTTAAGCTGGACTCTTAAAATGTTACTTTTGTCAGGAAAACAAATACTTTCGATATTTATCTTCTGTAAAGTCCTTCACCAAGTTAACTGTAATTTGTATTCAAAATAAACATACAAACACAATTGGATCTTTAAAATTATCAGTCTTTACAAAACTTATAATGATTGGTTCGTTACTTCTATCTCTGGTGCGTGAGTTCGCAGCATTTTGTGTTAGACAAACACAATGACCGTGGATGTTCTCGGAGGTTTTTCGTTTCCTTCCACTTTCTTCATTCTACCATTACGTCCCAGCTCATTATCACCGTCTCCTTTAGGCTTAATTTATAAACGTGGGACGTTAAACTAAACAAAAATGTTCCACTTTAAAATTCGATTCCATAAAACTATTTTAAGCTAGATTTCATGGTAATTCTACATTTTGCCAGAAGAGAAATCGGAATATTTAAAATCCAAGAATAATGTTGATGTTCCATCATGTTAAAATAACCCTTACGCTATCCGACGACTGAAAGAAATTATGATTCCTACTAGAAGTTTAGCTTATATTTATATATATTTACGTCATTTCGCGCTTCAAAAGGATTCTACTTGCGCCGATGAAAACAAGTAAAAAATTTTGTCCGTTTGTTTCTCGTTCCTTTACTTTTCTGAGTTAGACCAAAATTAAGCTAAAATACAGAATTGCATTTGTTTAGCAGCTAATTTTACTTGTTCAGTTATCTCAGATTGATGTATCTACATTATATTTTCTTTATATTGCAGAACTTAATCCAATGTATAACCCTGTATGAATCAAAAATATAATTTCCAATCCTGGGATGACCGAATTTAACATTTTAACATTCTTTCATAAATTCTTTAATATTGTTTTTCTGTCAAAAAAAATATCTTAGGCACGATAGTGCACCATAATAATAATAATAATATAACATGGATTTGCGGAGTACACCTTTGAACATGCCTTGAAAAAAAAAAAAAAACGAGAAATGCACACTTTACTTCGATCCTTATGCACGAACTTGCAAGGAGAGAAAAACTTCTGTGAAGAAATAATCGAATGGTAAGCTGCGTGGAAAACAAATAGTTGTTTACGAAAACCGAATACATACCCCCCCCCTTAGGGAATTAGTTTTATATTTTGGTTTCTGGTGAAAAGGGATTGGCTGTAGTAGTCTACGGTAGCCAATCAGGAATAAATCTGTCACTATTTGTGTATTCATACTGTCCGATGAAGGCAAAGTAGGCAATTGGCGAAACTGTTACACGTTAATATATATATACATTTTTTACAATAAACCTATCGTTTTGCTCAGCGAATAGTTCAAATCAGATTTAAGAATCCTTTAATTTCGATCTTAAATGCTCCTACAATTAGAAGCAGCCTGCGTAGCTTAACACTAACTATAATTAAGAACGATTTATTAGTTAAAGTTTCAGTAAATACTTTTAAAAACATGTCAGTGAAAACATTTCATGATAAATCGCGGTAAAAATGTGAAAATCACGCAAAATTAAAAATTACATTTATGAATAACATACTACAGAAGTTTCATTAGCGAGATCTGGACAGGAGAAAGCTAAATTGCAAGTCACGGAACGAAGATGAGTTGGTCGATAACATTTTATATCACTGAATACCATCTACAGAGAACACGAAACACATTTAACAACCTCCATCCTAATATATTGCCAAACATGCCATTAGGTCTACAGCCAACAGTTCAAAATACTTCAATCAGATTCTCATTCAACCCGACAATATCCAGAAGAATCAAATAGATTCTGTAAGGAATATATACCAGCCATTCAGAATGTTCAACCCGAACCACCTGCACAATGTAAATACATAAATTCCCATCTAAGAGCCAGGAACTCTTAATATTATATATAAACTACATGAGCTGACAAATTATAGAGCACTTCCTCTAGGGCTACAATGATTAAATTTGGCATGATTGTAGTTTACCGAAACTAACCCACAGCAAAATTACCAAAAGTGAATATTTTTAATTTTTAAGGTCTCTAAAGAGAGAATGAAGAATTTCCCCATGTTATTTACATGGGACTTTTTTTTGGACCTATAATCTCATGTTTTAGGTACTTAGAATTGGAATTAAAATCTGAAATTCGGTATGCTTGTACGTTTTCGTTAGCGATTGCCAAAAGAGAGTATTTTTAATATTTAGGGGGTCTAAATAGTGGATGAAGAAATTCTCATGTTTTTAAATGGACCTTTTTTTGGACCTATAATTTCATATTTTAGGTACTTTTAATTGGAATAAAAACTTGAAATTCGCTATGCTTATACGTTTTCGTTAGTGTTAACCAAGTAAATCGGTAAAAATACAAATTTCCAACTTTGGAGTGGTTTTATGGGGAACTGAAAAATCTTTCCGATGGTATTTATATGGAGCATCTTCTACACCCCAAAATGTTAAGACACTTCCGGCAGGATTAGAATGATGAAATTTCACATGATTGTAGCCTTCCGAGACTAATCTAGACGAAAATTGCCAAAAGTGAATATTTTTAGTTTCTAAGGAGTCTAAAGGAGGGGGTGAAGAAATTCCCATGTTATTTCAATGGGCGATTTTTGAGGATACAAAATCTTATCTTTTAGATAGTTGAAATAGGAAAAGAACTTCAAATTTGGTAGAATTGTGGATTTGAGAGGTACGAGGCCGTAGGCCGAGTAAACGTGAAGGTCAGGGGCGAAGCCCCCAGCTGTGCGAATTCAGGAAATGTAATTAAAGAGCGAATGCACAAAATTCACTCTTGATGCAAAGGCTGATACCTAAGAGATGCGAGGCCGTAGGCTGAGCAAACGCGGGGTCTGGGGGCGGAGCCCCAGCTAGCCAAAGGTTAGTATATATAACTAATCCACGGACTGTGTTAAACTAGATCCAATGAAATAAATAAATACAGAATATAGAATTACGGATTGTGACTGCGAGATGAAGTTTCACATCTCAATGCCAGATAAACGTTTTCCGTAATGTCCCTCAGTTCTAATCCACATTTTTTTTCGTTTAGAGACCATTTTTATCAACCTGATCAATCTAAATCCCTCTTCCCAAACTGACACAATATATGAATTACGGAACCACCTGGGATAACTAATCAAGCATCCAAGGGCTTTCACATAAATCACAAGACCCTTTAAATACATTATAAGACAAGTTAACTTACTTAGTGTAACTCATTTGCGAAATCCAATACGCACAAGCAGAGAAGGTAAAACAATCTGAGTCCCCTCGTGTCAATATGGTTAGCATACACACATTCTGGGCGGGAGACCTGGATTCGATTCTGCTCACTAAAATTCAATCCTACCAATCAACCAAACTACTTGAATTAAGGGACATCGGTTAAGTTAAGAACTCCTTGGTAGAGGAATGCTCTCTTAGAGCAGAATTCCTGTAATAATAATAATAATAATAATAATAATAATAATAATAATAATAATAATAATAATAATAATAATAATAATATAATATTAATCCAATCTCAAAATTGTCTCAATGAAATAAATTAATGAATATACGTAGTATTACAGATTATAACTGCGAGAATGACTGAGATTCACATCGCAATGCCGGACAAATACTTTCCAAAACGCAGTGTCATTCAAGTTATCTATGGCAGTTCGAAAAGCAACAACTTAAAAGACGAGATTATTATTATTATTATATTATTATTATTATTATTGTGTAGAAATGTATAAACTTGTTCACATTTTGTAGGTAGAGATAGTAACGTGATTATCGCTACAACAATTTTTTGCTCATGTAAGGATCGACTGACACAAACAAGCCCACTCATCAAAAGCTTTGAAATTTAAGCCAAGAAATATGCTAGACAGTGCCTTTTCAAAATTTTTTGCTGATATAATCTATTCCTAGAACACTGTGCACAAAGCGAAATGGAACAGTATGAAATATCTTATCTCCTATAAGACTATAAGGCAACAACTTTGGATACCACGAATTCAAAGGTATTATATTACAAATACGTAAAAATGCCAAATTAACTCCCGAAACCTTTCCTTTGCTATACCATTCTACATTAGTGTATTAAGTACTCAAAAACTTCTGTCGGATATCCACGTGATGGCACTGCAAACGCTCATGATATTTTTTTGTTTCGAGGTGAAACAGAAAAGAGCAAAATACAGTAAATGGGTTTTGTAAACCTTTAGCTAACTTGACATTTGCCTACGTCGAATCTGAAAATCACTTCTTAAGTGTAACTTCATTTAAAAATTCCAATATTTATCATTTGAACGTACAGATTCTTATCAATTTAATTGGAACACCTAAGGTTGCCAGGGCTTAAGCTTTTCTGGCATATTTTACGTTATAGTTTTAATTTTCCACGTAAGAAAAGACCCCGCCTTTTTAAGTAAAAGAAATTAGTAATGGACTTTAAAAATATATTTATAGCTTGTTTTAGCTATTTATAGCTTAATATGAACAAAAATAATTAGAGAAACTAAGTTCTCACACATTGTTAGCAGCGCAACCTTAAGCTGTAGCTTATTAGTATTCATAGAGAAAATGGAACAGGTTATCTTTTTATTTCTTATCTATCCGGCACTCCAATCTTAATGTTAAAAAATAGTTCGGTTTCAGTATCTTAGTTTTCGTATGTCAATATCATCGATCATACGCAGTTTCGATTGATCGTGATTACTGGCATTAGGAACAGAAGCTACTGTAAACTAATAAAAGCGGAACTTCAGTTGCTTGTGTATTTCGATTGTGCTGCAAGAATTGTTCACTAACCTTACCATCTAGGGAAGTCCAAATGCATCCAAGACAGTATAGTCTTTGTCTTAACAATATATGCTTTTCTAAAATCTACGAACAATTGGTGAACTCTGTTGCCAAATTCCCGTTTCTTTTCAAATATTTGTCTGATATAAAGTATCTGATTCAGTGTTGACTTATCGCGCCTGAATCAACGTTTATTAAGTCATCCACTAAGAAGTTAACCATTCTAGGAGAATATTCGCTACAATATTAGATATCAGATTGGAAATAATACAATTAAACGAATGTACTGCAAATCGATTTCTCTCTTCGTTCTTAAATACCGGTACTATGATACACTATTTCCTTTCCTCGGGATCTTTTTTTCTGACATATTAAGTAGACAAAGTTGTGTACCTGCTGGGTAAGGTGCTCCTCCCGTCTTAAGAAGTTGTTAAATCAACAGCGTCTGGTGATCTGTTCGTCTTCAATTTTTTAATTAGTTGTTTCGATCTTTGAGGCAAGCATCCCACCGAAAATCGAACTGAACAACCGACAGCGGATCAAGTTCCTATACATAAGTTATATTAACATAAGTTACATTCAATGTAACGAGCGCTTCCATCACTCGACTCAACATGTACAGAATTCACGTGACTGTCACTCTGCTCCGTTCCACGTCAACTTTTGTAAAATTCACCAGATTTCAATAAACTTGGGAAAAGCCACCTCAAGTTTAAATCTTACACACATATAATATCCATGAGATAGCAAACAATATTACACAACTTCTGTAAAACCGATTTTGATGGAATATGGGGTAATTTTCTTAAGAGTTTAATACCATTCCCATTACTATAGCTCATAAGAGACAATTTTTTGATGAGATAGGAGACGAGAGTGATTCAAAAATAAAAATATACTTTACGAGACGAGACAATACTTTCGCGGTACCTTCTCGAGACGAGACAATTTTTTTTTATATTAGTGATAGATTTGCTTGCGGTGTTTTTTAATCATATAATATTATTATTATTATTATTATTATTAATAATAATAATAATAATAATAATAATAATAATAATAATAATAAGAAAGAAACTATGCTAACATGACAACAGAGCTTCCAGCAGCACACCTGCATAAATATCTCTCGTTTACTTTGAACTTGTGCCGTTTAAAATAAATAAATAAATAAATAAATATTTTTAAAAAATCTTCATGGACCCGAGATACATAATGAAAAGGTTTATAGCGATGTTAAATTGAAGTTCTTAATCCATACAAGATGTATACATCTCTCTCTATTTCCATCCTTCTAGACCAACATTTTTTACATTGTAAGAGAAGTATGGTATCGGAATGATATCTAGCTCAAACCCAATAAAAAAAAAAAAAAGGTGAGAATGCTCCAAGAGCATTGCCAGAACAAACTTAAGAATTACTGTTTTCTTATTAACAACAACTTCTACCGGATTTATGCCAAATGTTCTAGGTATTTTCTTATTATACTCAATAAGCAATTCTTGTAATATATCTATCCATTTATAATTTCCTTGAGTACTAAATTTTTTCCACACGTTTTGTTTACGAGTTTTGTTAAAACGTTCTACGATATGTTGTTTTACGAAGACATATGCTCAAAATAGAGAGCTGAAAATTGAAACGTTCGCAAAATACCATCTCTCTATGACTTACGGTTACCGAGATACGGCTCCTTAAATCTCCCGAAATCGGAACTTTTTTGGCCAAAATCTCGGGAATGATAAAAGTGACGCGAAAAAAGTCCATCACTTTCTTTTACATAGTTTCTGATGCTCTATCGAATGGAGGACTCAAAATTGAAAAATTCCCAAATAACACACACACACACACACACACAGAGAGAGAGAGAGAGAGAGAGAGAGAGAGAGAGAGAGAGAGAGAGAGAGAAAATCCAGTAACGAACGTTTTAAGTTTGTTAAAAATGTTTAAAAGGCCATCCAATAGCCTGAAACAAATCTTTTGAAAAATGAATATGTCCTATTGCAACTTTTACAAGCTGCTTCTCTATGGATTCCGTTGTATTAGAGCAAGATTGTTTTAAATTTTCTCATTCTTTTGTCCTAAAAAAAAAAACTTATTCCTTTGTTTCATGGAATCTTTTGAAGTTATAAAAGAATTCAATAACCATCTCGTATAAAGCATTTCAGCTTTTCAGAAACTGAATAAAGTCAAGATTAATGAAACTTATATTCCGTTGTCATAGGAGAGAAAGTACAAACGAAGGAATCAAGTATTTCACCTTCTTAATTCGAGTTCACTCAACCTTCCACAGAAGTGAAAGAGAAACAGGGATTATATGATGCAAGAAAGCAAAGAACCAACCGCGCTAGTGATCAGTTTCAATTGTTGCCCCTCTTCTCATGTAACAATTGTGTCGACAGAAAAGAAGAATGTGGTCCCCATCATCAAGGACGGTTACACTCTCAACAGAATCCCTTTCATCTCTAAAATATGGCCTTTAGCATCAGTGTTAGGCTTCAACAGAGGACTATAAATTCATTCTGTTAATGCAGAAGTTTGAACTATTGATCGTCCCTACCTTGATTCGTGATCTTTATTATTCATATAGTCTATATTTTTTAGTACAAAATCGTCAGTACAACTAAAGATTTAGCGCTAGCAAATATAATTGGCTCCGGAACACCCGGCTTCACTTACCAGCTAAGCATTGGTATGACTATACTGATTCCTAACAGGTTTCCCCGACATACTGTTCTGATACTAGTTTTCTATGTCAATGCTAGCAAGTACACATATTGCATAAATGTACTTAAAGAAAGAAGTTATACAATCCTGCCTTTTCAACTCATTTGCGTAATAGCTGCATCTTTAGCATATGTTGCAACGTGATACCTGGAATTGTACTGTCAAGTTTCTCCAATATTTTGGGAACAAAGCTAGACAAGGAAGTCTAAAGAAATTTCACAAAATGTGAAAGCGGAATTTCTGCCATATATATTTCCATATGAATAACAGAGCACTGAGCTTTTATAATACTGGTATAATATTCAAAACCACCTGCCAACATAGGGAATCTGTTGAATAACAAAGTTGATGGATTTTAAAAATATAATTGTCTATTTTTTTCTCTATTTTGCTTTTCATTATCATATTTGTTTATAATACACAAAAACTGATTATTTTTGTTATTTCAGCAGAATTTTCTTCGTTGTTTAAAATTATATATAATACCGATGGCACAACTTTGTCTTTCTGTAATGAGCTTTTTGTAAGTCAAAAATTTTCTGCAGGAATTCCAAAATAATAAAATCAATATGATACAATCATATTTTTATTACAGCGTTACATGAAGCATGGTAAACAGTTTTCAGTGGTATACGTAGTTCGAGTTACAACCTGTGAATTCACATTTTTTGAAAGAGTTTTGCTAAAAGAAGCAGATTTAAAATATTTATGATACGGTACACCGTATTTGGTAATGAGAGCAGCTTTAAGAAATTATTATTATTATTATTTTAAATTCTGATGGGGTCCATTTAGGATAATGTATGTAAGCTGGTCTGTTGTTCCAATATCATCACTAAGTCCATCCTTCCCTGCTGGCCTTTTTTCTATCATATTATTAACCACTGAACCCCAGCTTTTATATATGGCCTCAGACAATGGTATACTCGAACACAACATCATTAGCTTTACTGCAACAAGAGTATTTGTCTCGGAAATCTGTTACTACAACTTTAAGGAGAGTCTTCAATTCAAAAAACTTTCCTCCATTTCTTGAGCTGATTACCAAGTCCTGCATAGATTTAATGAAAAGCTTGTATTAAAAAATAAATAAATAAATAATCTATCCCGATCTATATCAAAAACTGAAATGGGAATATACTCACAAACTCAAAGAAGTTTGAAGAAGGCGGAAAGTCCTTCTCTGCTTTCTCAAAAGAAACATTATTTCTTCGAAAAGTTAAAATATCTAAATTAAACAAGAATTTTGACCGAGGCACTATCTGTTTCAAGAAGCTTGCGTCAGCATCAGACTCGTGTGTATAAATTTCAAATTGACCCAGAAAAGAATTTTTAAAAAATTGTATATTCTTTGAAAACGTGTTATTAAAGCAATATCAGCCTCTTCTTCCTCTGGTTAGCCATTTTTTTTAAACCAGATCTCAGATTTTTTGAACTGATGGGTTGGTCCCTTAGTGAAATTCCTGTTGGCTATTTTTTTTTTCCTCTGGCAATTTTTGTGCACAGGCGCGGCAAATTTTCTGCGATCACATCGCAGATCGCAGTATGTTCTGCTATGGGGTATATAATACAGAACTTATAAACTGCTATGCAAATTTAAACTGTTTAACAATTTGCTTCGCACTACTACGAAAATCTTTATTTAGTTAGTTTTTATTACTTATACAAGTATATGCTGCCGTATGTCAGAGTTACTTCTGTCTAAAGCAAAAAGTCGGATTGATGACAGCTGGATCGAGATCTGAAAGATAATTGCAGATGACATGTCTGACTAATTATAATTCTTAAAATGGAGATACAAATTGTATATTGTTCATTATAGCTGTAAATATATTCCACACATATATTAATAAAACATACACTGATCAACACACTAAATATATTATTAGTGTGTGTTATTGATACATGGAGACAAAAACGACAATTTGTAATGGATATTCCAAAGGGGTCATTTGAAATAATCTAATTTCAGATTAAAAAGTTGCTGACAAAATTTATTATTTTTAAAATTTATTTACACAAAGTACAATTATACTCAGAGAGTTAAGAAAAATGCATTCATTCACTTTTTAAATGTTCAGTTTTCGTTTGAAAGGCCATTTTGTATATTTCAAAGGGTGTGCGATAAACGCTATACCGGTAGCTTCCTTATTTTTGAAGATAATGATTTCAAACAAAGACCGTTTGAAAGAGAATTAAATGTACCAAATGTTATGTTCATACACTTTAAGCCTACTGAACTACAAATGCCTTTAAAAATTATTGAAACTTAAAGTTTGAAAAACGTAAATTGCCATTTTTGAAATTTAAAAAAAAAATCAAAGGAAAATTGCGCTAGCCGTTATTTTTTTTTTTTTTTTTAAGATAATAGGCTTCATGGTATACTGTTCCCTAAAAGAATTTGATATCAGAGGCTTTTTATTATGAGTCTTCTAACTGCGATTTTACTGTATGAAAATCGGCTATACTCATCCTGAAATATCTCAAAAAGGGACGGACATATTTGAAAAATCTCAAATTTTCACAAAATCGCTATTTGCATAGTAACAAACTATTAAAATTTGATCATTGAGACTCGACTAGTTTAGTTTTTAAGTTTCTTTTTTTTTTTATGTGGAGAAATTCGATGTATTAGCAACTAAAGTACAATTCAACTATGTCCATGCCATTGCTCGTGGTTGCTGAGAGTTCATTTTTCTTTATATGACTTTTTTGAAGCTTGTTTTTACGACTGGTTATTTTCCCTCCCAGCATGCGGTTTGTAATTTGAAAGCTGGAACAAGGAAGGTGATTGGAATTATTTTGAGTCCTTGACATGGTTATTTATAAGAAGGGTTCGAAAATATACATATATATTTTTTTTACAAGCAACTATTCAAGATATAGCAATGTGACTTGTTACATGAATTACAAAGAGACAGGACTATATTTCAAGGGGAGCACAAAACTTCCAGAAAGGAGTCTTTTTAGTGAAATTTCTCGATTTATCTCAAATTTCTCTTTTCGTGTACGTCATGCATTCGCAGATTTGGTTTCATCTGAAAGCTAACTTTATTCTGAAAGAACTATGTACGAACCATGATGCTCGGATGAATAGTACTAAAGCAATATATATACTCAACTGAAAATTTACATTTTTCCTTGCCAACGCCACTTTAACGCCCCACAATTATGTTTCTAGGTTAAGGGAGACAGCGATGATGAGATGGATGATAATGGTAGCACGAAGAAAGTGGGAGGAAACGGAAGAATCAGAGAAAACCCATGCACACGCTGTTTGCCCACCACAAAGCGCACTTGACATGGGCTTGGATGGAACCAGGGATCCCCCGTACCAGAGGTGAAGTGCAGAAGGTGAATTTTGTTTAATAAATACAGAGATTAGTGAATCCAATGACAATTTTGAAAGGAAAATAAGTGTTACATGTTTTGTAAGTTTATATATATACCTGGTTGATATCTTAACGTTTTAAAAGCGAAAAGTTCCATTTTTGAAAAGTGTTTACGATGGCCTATATACGACCTTGTGTGCTGAACTATCGTTCAATGGGAGCGTATATATGAGAGTTACTTTAGTATTCCAACGAGCAAAAATTAAACATACAAAGCGAAACACTTTTTAAAATAAGGCATTTTCGTCCCAAACACTTAACACAGTTTCGTCTTTTAAAAAGTTACCATATCAATAATGTGCAAATAACTTTTTTTTTTTTAATGTAATACTCGCTTTTCATTCAAATTTTTGTAATTGCATTGTCCTCCAATGTCTCCTATCTATTTCAAACAAAACTAGTATGTTATCTCACTTAACACACTTTTGTTTATACTATGAAATATCTATGTATCACTTTGCGCCCATTTTACGAACATTAATTCAGCATATCCTAATCAGATGTTTTTCTAATATCTTGATCCAACTGTTATGAAATTTTATGCTTTAAACAGGAGTATTTCTGACATACGACGTCAAAGTTCTCGTGTCGAAATAATAAGTATACAGTAGATGCTCACGTAAACCAGGGAGGTTCAGAACTTTTAACCGCTACTACATTAACATTCCTCGTTGTTTAAAATAGTGTTTGCTTAGATACTTTTCGTCAGATAGACAAACGGATACATAATCAGTTTTATATAGTACTACTCATATTTAGGTACAGCATGGTTTGGATGTCTAAAATAATGAAAGAACGAAAGAAGAAAGAAACACAAAGATATTCAAAACTGACTGAAAGTTTTTCATCACTGCATGCTGCAGACGTAAGCTTATGGTCAGTGATAGCTCTCCAATTGCCTTGGTAATCCAATCTGGAACTAGGTACCTGAAGATAAATCAGTTCACTGGAATTTTATGGAGGTAGTTGGGGATTTACTATAGAACATGAGGGACGTACGGAAGGGGGGGGGACACGGGGGTCCGGACCCCCCCCCCGAAATTTCGACTTTTTAAAAATTTAGCCTAATTTTAGGGGCAATTTTAGCAATTTTAATATAAAATAGCTTCATATTTAGTTTGAACCCCCCCCCCGAAATAAATTCCTGGGTACGCTACTGAACATGGTGGTAACGGATCTTAATAGAAGTTACTCTGGGCATTCCCCACTTCCAAAATCCTTATGGAAGCCCTTATTAGACCTGACAGGAACCATTTTATAAGCTACTTCCATTGAAGATAGATTTCTATTAATATTTCGCAATTCAATTATTCTTAACTACCATTCGGATGTATTTACTACACATGAAGTGACAGTGAAAGTGACGCTCAACACACTTGTCTACATAAAATCAAGTTTATAATTAAAGCATTTCTTATTTCAAGGAAATTGCTAATTATAGGCTGCTCACTTTATTTAACGCCTATTAAACTGAAACTTGTTTTCGCAAACAATAGAAGCTGCCTGCAAATACAAGTAGTACATCCGAATCGAATTTGATTTATTGTGTTTAATGTTTTACAACACTCAGTATCAAGCCATTCTCAACATGCTGAGAATTCTGACCACGATTACGATCATGAAGACAGAGTGTAGTGCACTGCGAGAACCACGGCGTTCCGTATGTAAAGGACTGCAATATAACGACATCTATCATCAAGCAAACGAACTCGGTAATTCTATTTAAAAAAAAAAAAAATCAGCTGTCATGCCCGGTAGATAATCAGAAACTGTAACGAACATTAACACCCGCAACACAACGGAAACGCATAAAATCAGTCAATTTATGAAGGAAGTGTTCGGCTGCACACTTATAATGTAAGTTAGAAGTTGCAGTGTGACACATCGAACTAAAAATTAGAAAATAAATAATAATACTGGAAATAAAAAGCCAAAGCGCAAATGTTAAAGCTAACAACGTTTTACAAAAATTTCGACTATTACAAATAAAGTGCACTAGATTGAGTTTATGGTTGTAATCATCATTTTCTATTTTGTCTACTGTTGAATATCAGCTACTTCTTGTTCAAACATTAATATGCCTCAAAAATATTTCAAACCATACAATATTATATTTCCATCTTTTGTCGAGAGTTGTGCTGAATCAAAGCTACGTTCAAACATTGAATAATAGAAGATATTTTAAGAGTTTTTCTTTAATTTACAATGGTTCGAATTCATCCTGGTTCACTTTGTTCTTAAATCTTGAGACCGTAATTTAACTCATTTCCCGACGTCATACAAAGATGAAGTGATGTGATTTTGACTTTAACGTCCCTTTCAGCAGCAAGCGTAGGGGACGTGGACCTACTAATTAACATGGAATCCGAACCACATGAGCTCCCGCCAGAAATCGAACCCGGGTCTCCCACGCCAAAGTCGCGTACGCTAACCGCTTAGCCACGAAGGAATTCTCAAAGATGAAATTTTGCACAGTGACACAAGTCGGGTAAATACAATAGGCCTACCTCATTGTTACTTTTATATATTTCTATATTTACCATTATCGTTATTATCTACTAAACATATATTCTATTCCGGTATGCAACCAGAAATGCTCTTGAGTTGGCATGTGCAATATAACATTTAGGATATCTTCATAAACTATATTTCAGGTTATAAAAAGTACGATAGATTTCAAAAACTGACTGAATGTAAAAACGTAACAAGAAATGAAATGTAGTAAGTAACAGATAAAAATTACGCTTTTATAAAATGCACAAAAAAGGAAATTCTTTTGTGGATAAAATAAACAAATGGGCCTAAGACTATCAAGGTATTGTGAGTGATTTGTTATAATGGATTGCGCCTAATGCTTTTTTTTTTAAGTTTTAATTCCATTTCTTCATTTTACTCCACTAAAAAAATCATTCTTTTGTATTTTTTAAAATCTTCCTCACATAGATTATACTGTCAAAAGACACCGACTCTTGCCAAACATATAGGAAACAAAATTCTACAGCGATAGAAATTGTACTTAATTATGGCTAAAAAGTAGAAAATAAAACATTTTAAAAACAAACTTTTCTTAAAAAATAAGTCGAATTTAAAAAATAAAAACAAATCGTACTAAAAACTAAAAAACTAAGAAAATGACTTTAAAATTACTATGCATGACTAGAAAGAAAAACATAGGAAGCATTCTTATACGTAACTATTTTATATAAAAGCGCTCCCCATACATTTCTTTTTAATACATTTTTAAAAATAATCTCCTTTGGAAACAGTAAAAGTAATGTGTATATACTGTATATTAATTTTTAATACGATTTGTATTATCTTTTACTTTTTAGTATGATTTGATTTGTTTAAGGAAAGCCTTTTTTAATTGTTTTATTTTTAAAGTACTCTTTGTTACGTTTCTACACCGAAACAGTGTCTTCCTCATACTGCCCTTCCTCCCTTGAAGTAAGGTTAGTGTCACGGTCGAGGCTCCTGCAAGATATTTTTCAGATGTAAGAACTCTACGCGCCAGCAAAAATGTGTAAATCAAAAAAGGAAAACTAGGCACTTGTAAATATTGTGTAGGCCGGTAAAATAGGAAGAATCTTAGCGTCGGAATATGAAATGTTAAATGGAGGAGAAAGGTTCAATCTTCTTCACTCTTAGATTACAGCAACTGTGATAGTTTCTAACCTGCTATAATTCTACAGTGCAGTCATGTAGCTAAACAGTTAGTGAGCGTAATCCAGGGTTTGATTGCTGGGGAGACACCAGCGAGATAATTCGAAAACTATTCGAATAAATATAACACGCGTAGAGGACTGTTCTCGAGAATCGTAAATGCGAGGAGTTGACGTTCTCTCCTCACACCACTAACTAAAAGCCGTCTAGCCAGTCACAGAACTTTTGAGCTATAAAGCCAGGAGAGTTAAATTTCGTTGTTGAAAATAGAATAAACTACATTAAACATTCTAAAACGTATTAACAATTGCAGATATTATAATCTTTGAGGATATGGTTGTTTCCACAAGCAACTTATAAAATTATTAACTATCGTGGATGCTTGTATAACTATGTATTGAACTTACATACTTTACAGATGGAATAGCTCAGTTTCTGTATATACTAATTTTAAGGCATTAAGAAAATAGAAACTATGAAATTCAAAAAGCTAAACCTATATAGATTGATTGTAAAGCGGTTTGATTGTAAATTTATGATTAATACTCGTAATTGGAAGACGTTACATCGTGAAGCGGACAAGACTATTTAAAAATTATTCATTCTCGATGAACTATCCTAAATAAATGTCAATATAATATTGAGATAACTTGTAATTCATTTCAATGTCCGAGACACAAAGTCGCTGCGGTCGGGTTATATATATATATACACATCGACTGCACTTGATACACACATCTCGCACACACCATAGAATATTTTGAAAAGTTTTAGTTCTGATAAAATTATTTGAATATTTGCTATGTGAATAATGTTTAGATAATTTTCTCTCCTATTATTCGAATATATAAACGGATTTGATGCTGTTTACCAAACCTCAGATGGTTTGAAATGAAACAAAGGATCCTCTCACTACAAGCAGGAGCTCTACTATTAAGCCAGAGTACCTTTTTCACCAGTATTAGTCTAAGTCAGGTATGGTCAATTCGCAGCGTAATGAATTCAATCTCAGACCATGTGAGTTTGTAGCGGACAACATTGTGTCCGTGAGTTTTCTCGGGGTTCTGTTTCCTTAACATTCTCATTTTACAAGTAATTTCATAATTGTTCACGTTCATTATCATCCGTTACCTTTACCTTATAGGGCATATATATCCCTGGGGCGTAAAACTAGAAGTTCTATTTGAATGTACCAGTCCAATTTAACGTATATTCATAATTATTCAACAACATGTTAACTTTTATCTTATCCGCTTCTAATAAAGGCGAATAAAAATCTCGTTTGACAAACATGTATTTTTAGAAAGATAAAGAAGTTTCATTTGTCACTGTTTCCATTAGTTCTTTTCAGCAATAATTACCCTTTATTAAAAATAAGTAAATACTGTATATAAAATATGAAGTGTCATTAGTTTGCCGGTCACCTTCAGTGTAGACGGTCAGCTCGAAAAGTGCAAGATCACACAACAGTAAAATAAAAAAAAATTTCAAAATGTGCATATTCTAATTAATTAACACATAAAATGAAGCACGTGTAATTACTTCCACCATAAAAGAATTTTCTGAAGACACTTGCAAAACTCCCACTAAATATTCTAGTGTAATGGAAAATATATATGGTGTTTTCGTATATTTTAAAGTACATCATCACTCATTAAACTCCCACAACTGAAAAAAGTTCCGCGTCATGCCTTGCTTTCATACTTCCTTTCATGGGAAGAAGGTCAACCATGAAGTCGTTCCAGGCATGCAACGGAAGGAATTTTATAACAAGAAAGAATATGTAATACAACTTCCGCACAGACACGATGTTTACAATTTCTTCGACAAAATGCGGCTATTGCGTAACACGTTACAAGAATTCTTCATACAGTTACCTACAATTGACAGTGTAACATCTACAATTGGTAATATTAAACTTTCTACCGCATGGATTGAGAATCCTGAAGGTTCACCGCCGCAAAACCAAAACCTGCGCTTTTTTCAAATTTTACTTAATAACTTAAACGACAACAACGAATATAAGAATGTAGAAAGTGAGCCAGGTAGTATATACAAAATGCTATTAAATAAGCCCATTAACTGTATCCAAACCTTTACCTATAGACCAGAAACTTGGGTGCGCAGTTTATATCATTGTTGGGCACCCAAATTCACACACTATACAGAATGTTATGAAGACAATTGTTAGTCCATATGATAGCATTCTGAAGATACTACCTGGTTTACTTTTTACATTTTTTATATATTCTTAGCTGTCTTTATGTTATTCATTAAAATTCAGAAAAGTACTTTTGACATTACTGAAGACCCTTAAGTTCTATTTCGTTCAAGGAAGCATTCAGGATTGATATTACCTATAATCCTGCTCGCGCCTGTCTGATTTTTTTAAATATATATAACTATAAAAATAATTTTAAAAATATTTTCATAAAATGTACTTAAAAGGAGGATTCTGTCTGAGGTAATTCAATGTTATTGCCTTAATAACAAAAATTCGAAAAATGCAATAAAAAGGAGAAAAATATTTTTTGTTTATTTTGTGAGGTTAAATGAGTAAATGGCACAATGGCTAAAACTACTGAATGCTCGTCAGCGGTGCCAGTTTCTGTGTAACTTTGTGGGGGAACGAAGGTATTAGGTACGTGTGTTGTTGATGTCAAATATCGTTTAACTGTTTAACAAAACAGTAATGAAACTTTTAAAAGAAATATAGAAATACAGCGTAAACAGGTGCCTGATTCGGTCCCCGGCCACGCGCGTTTGTAATGGACATTAGCCTTTGGCTTTAATAACTGCCATACATCGCCGCTGCATAGAATTGACAGTAGTAGTACATGTGGTAGAACTGATCTTGCCCCATTCTTCCGTCACTATCTGTTTTAAGTATTCTTTTGAAGAGCGTTTTTAGTGTGAACCATTGGTTTCGGATACACCCATAAATGTTCAATAGGGTTAGGGGGAGGGGTGTGCAATTGTTTCGGTACAATCCAAATTAACCAGTCCCTATTTATACCTGTGTATGTTTGGGATCGTGACCATGTTCGAACACATAAGTTGGTAACATGCCCAATTTTTCTGCACTTTGCTTAACATTGTTCCGGAGAATATCGAGGTACATAACCTTGTTCATTGTACCATCAATAAATTGAATTTTACCAACCCCGTTTGCTGACGTGCACCCCCAAAGCATAATAGAACCGCCTCCATGTTTTACGATGGGTATGGTATTTACAACATTGTCCGAATTGGGTTTCCGCCACACACTGTGGACTCCATCAGAACCAAAGAAATTAATTTTAGTCTCATCTGACCATAAGACATTGTTCCAAAATTCCTAGTTCTTGTTAACATGTTCTTTTGCAAACTGAAGTCGTAACTTACGATTCTTACGACTTATGAATGGCCTCTTTCGAGTTATTCGACCATGGTAGCCGTATTTGTGAAGCACTTGACGAATCGTCTCAGTGCTTCCTTTCTTACCTGTAGCACATTCTATTATATTTTGGACTTTCGGAGCATTTAGGCGGGGATTTGTTTTCACCTGTCTCACAATCACTCTCTCGTCATTCTCATTTCACTACTTCTTAGAATTTCTTGGTTTATTTCTCAATAAACCACTACACTTAAACTTCTTTACTACATACTGAACTGTTGTGTGTCTTTTACTTATTAATTGTCCTATTTTTCTTAACGGCCAACCCCCTTATGCTAGCTTTATGATTCTCTTTGACTTTCTCTCCAACCTCTCTACTCTTCCCCATTTTCGAAAGGTTTATCTACCTATGTACACCACGCTTAACACCAGCAGTTGAAATGTCCTTTTTGTATACGTCACACTAGCTATGCTCGTGTTCTACTGCTGTTTTCTTTTCTTTTTAGCCTATGTTGGCCAAATGACTGGCTCTCCACGATTGCTTTTACTCAATGAAGGAGTTCTAGAATTCCCATTAGAGAGGAATTTATTGTGATTAAGAAACGAAAAAAAAAATCAAATTCAGCTAGCACCTGTTCTGTACAGACATTTTGTAGGATACGGAGTTTCTGTGCTAACTACACGTACGTATGAATTGTCTTGGTCGTTATGAAAAAATTACTAAGACGTTGCTGGAAAAAGAAGAATATCCGTACCTGAGAGCGTTCATGAAAAGGGGGAGTTCTGTCCCGTAACATTAAGATACATATACCCTATATATATTTTTGCCTGAACAAAATAAAATTGTCCATATTATGGAACTGTCCGTTATTGAGAGGTGCTCGTAAAAAATGTTTCATTTCTTCCAGATTTAGCCAGAGGTTTTTTCCGCTACGCTTTCCAACTGAAATCTATTTCCCATCCAAGCAACATGTCTCGCCGATCATAGGCATTTTGATGTTACTATCCATACGGTATTTCATGACAAGTATTCGTGAAGTTCTGCATTGTGTAACTTTCTCCCTTCATTTGTTCGATTGTTTCCTTTTCTTGCCAAGTACTTTCCGCATCTATTTTTCCTACGAATTAGTGATATACTCTCCCAACTCTATAATTCAACGAGTATAATAATAATAACTATATATATATATATATATATATATATATATATATATATATATATATATATATATATATATATATATATATATATATATATATTCAAGAAATTTTCCATTAAAATCATTTTTTAACTAAAACCTAAACTCCTTGTTTTTTTTTTTTTTCATTACTTAACACACAGGTTTTTCCAACCACCCCATCGGGCTAGGTCACTACCGAAAACTAGATACATCTAGGATTATCGATTGATCGGTGTTTTCAAATATCGATATCAAAAATATTAGTCTACTAATAGATATTTTACGATACTGCAATATTTCAATGATTTTCCGTTCTCCTCATAGTATAATGGCCAGCGCACGTGCTTTTGGTACACGGAGTCCCAGATTCGATTATTGATGGGAAAGCCTTGAAGTTTGAACGCATTATGGTGGTTCGGCTTACATTGTGAATTTTCAGTATGAGTTATGTCGAGTTTTATTTTTATAGTGGTTTAAATTAGTGACATTTTAACAACGTGAAAGAGTGGCCAGTATACAAAATCCATGATAACTTGGTAGATGATCACCGAAAACATCAACAAAATCAACAACATTGTGGTGCTGGATCGTCGATTAATTATCCGTTATGTCACTGAGATGTGGCCTCTCGTATGGCACTGCAAAACCATAATTACTCAGGTATTGCTAATGAAAAAATCTATAAGACGAGTCCTTCGAAAAAAAAAAAAATGAAAATGAAATATTTAAGTTTTACGTCCCACGGTTATACCGGTTAGGCTAAAGGAGATGAGAGATGAATGAAATGGTGGAATGAGCAAAGTGGGAGAAAACGGGAGATACCCGGAAAACCCCACGAGCACGATGTTTGTCCACCACAAAGTCCACACGGCGCGAGCTGGGATCGAACCAGGGAGGTGAACGTTCTACTACTGAGCCACCGCGTCCCCACAACGAGTCCTTCGAACATCATCGCAGTTCAGAAGCGCGCTGATTGCTCATCAGTCGCGAATTCCTTGATATATTTCGTGTATTACTTTGACCCAGACATTAAAACATAAGCATGGAGTGGAAACATCCCCATTCTCCACCAACAAGGAAGTTCATGGAGCAATCTCCAGCCAAGACGACGACAGCCTTAATTTTCTGGGACTGCAAGGGTGTTGTTCTTGTGGACCATCTACAAATTGGTAATACCATCACTAGTACCTACTACTTTGATCTAATCAAGAAATTACATGATTCCATCAAGAAAAAGGGAAGTGGGATGTTGACCCGTGGTATGTTCTTGCACTAAGGCAATTCACATATCCACACCTCATCTCACAAAGGGCCACCATCGCACATACATTGTTTGAGCTGATGTTATATTATATATATAATGCACTAAAATAGTACATTGCCGCTGTACTGTATGGAAAGACAAATAAACGAGTAATGAAACTCGTATTACAACAATTTATATATATACATTTGTTGTAACATGAGTTTCATTACCCGTTTATTTGTCTTTCCACACAATACAGTAGCAATGTACTATTTTAGTGCATTAAGTTTTTATGGTTCAATATAAATAGAATAATGTTGAAAATTTCTTTTTAACGACAAGATTATTTGTATTTAGTTCGATTGTGTTTGTTCTTTTAAACAATTTTACACCATTTACGAAACAGGTCAACTTCTCTACTGTACACAGTCATAGTTTCATAAAACTTTTATAAAACGTGTACTCACTCAACCATTACAATATGTGCAATATTTCTTTCCAAGGCACCTTGTTTGCAACACCTACCTGTAAAAGAATAAAGAAAATATTTTTAGCAATTTACACATTTAACAATCACTTAATATTTAGCACATTACATCTGTCAGTGCAAAATTCCAATTTGTCAAAGAAAAAAACTTAAGTATATATTATATACCATCTGAGAATTAACTTAATGATTGGTAAGAACACAACAGTTCGACACCAGAGACAGTTACAAGCAAAATTCTACAAAATGCAAATAAAATACGAAGTTCCTCCAGTATGTTCATGAAATTATTTTAAAGACTAAACCACTATGTAACTTATTGATCTGTTTCTACAACAAATAATAATTCACTCTTTTAAAAATGAATATACATTGTAGGATGATCATATGTAATTTTATCCAACCAGCATGCCATGGATAGCGTTAAATGTCCATGTGATATTATTATTATTATTATTATTATTATTATAAGCTGCGCTATTAGCATTCAGTTTCTGTGTTGTCATCAAAGATTTTAACTTCGGTAGCATATCTATGTAGATTGGGTTCCATAAGCCATAGTTCTCGTTTCAGGTAGTATTAATAGCACAACTTTCTCACTCAATTTGTCTTGTATATTTTAATATTTCTGTATTAAGAATTAGCAATAAAGCTGGGATATTGGGACCAGAATATCAAACTGAGATGCATAATCACCATGAATTTTCATCTATAAACAATATGTTCAATATTATTCGTTCAATTATACCTCAAAGATAACGAGTGATTATTATAAGCTATTCGTATTACACAATCTGAATTATGCATTACTTGTAAAGTAGGCCTATTAAATGTTAGTATTACCTACCTAATCCTCCAGCATATACAATTATTATTTCAAGCTCCACGACGCAATCTTATATCCCGAACACTGATTTTTTTTAAGGAAGGCCTAATTGTCTCATGTAGTCTAGCGCTTCCTTTGACAGAACGAAATGAAGTTATTTAGTTTTTCTATAATTACTCAGCATCTGGATCAGAGATCCAAGCTCGAATCATGAACGTCTCACATCGAAAAAATATTAAAGGTACCTTGATGCTTTTTACTCAGGTAGACATACATGTACAGTCATGCCCAAAATGACTGTCGCATATCTATAACTATCTTACTGTGGGAATATAATTTGATAATGATTTTGCAGGGCACTTTTAATACTGTTACTGTGTGTATAATCGGGAAATATATATTTGTGGTAAATTTCATAGAAAAAAGAATTATAAATACGAAAATTAGAGTGAGTAAAACAAAATGTTGCTAAATCGACGTTTTTTTATATACTGTTCTCATTTGCTTCTCTTTTGACATGGAATTTACCATATACATGTCTTTGCTGATTATACACGTACCAACACTAAGAAATACCGGGCGAAATTATCAAATTATATTCCAACAACATATTTATAGACATGCGACAATTTTGAACATGACTGTACATACTTTTTCTTAAAAATTCACTTTGAGTTACTATCGAAAACAAATTGAGAATGATAATGAGTGAAAGAGAAAAGTTTTTCCCCTTTTTCAATACATAGTAACTCCGACTATAATGCAACTCTTCATAACTTTTCCTTTTTAAAATATGAAGTTAATACATCCTTGATCCCTGAAAGTAACTGCCATTCCGATTACATCACTAGATTCCCTTTGCTACACTTGGGTGCGCGTAGGTGTCTGTCTTTTCGGGCCACTGAATGACAACAACGACAATATAAGAATGGAAATGAGAGAAACACTCCGATGAGCAAAAGTATTTCTTCCTGTCTGAGTGCATAATTAATTAATGACCGGAAGTGAAATATTATTCGCTCTTTGACCCGGTAACTCATGTATGTCAGAAAATAACTGCTACAATTCTTCTATTTACAACCGATGCAAGTAAACTGCAATATGAAATTGTCTACAATTCACGATTTCGTGCGTTCTTCAACGTATCAAATATTGACTATTATTTTCACTGTAAAAAGTTATAACATATTTTACAAGTAACCATCATGTAAGTAATGGACATTGCTGTATCGGATTATGGGTCACGTTCTGTGAAGAGTAGTCCTTATAATTGTGGATTATTATATACGTAGTTATTAAACTCCTGCTAATGAAAGATCAAGTTAACGTTATAAAATTTCATGTTGTATTCAGTGACCAACAATTATGGAAGTTCTTTATGTAAACTTTATGTATGGTATCGTACAAATATGTATACAAAAAAAAAAAAAATGTACGATTCCTAAAAATTACAAATAAGTACAATGTAATTGTCTTGACTGAGTGCTCCAACGAAGCCAGGTCTTAACTCTTTACCACAGGGTCAGTTAAGAAAATAGAGAATAAACTAATCGCTGGGCAAAGCAAACTAATTTATTATAAAACTAAATATCTTGTGACAGTCTCACCAAGTAACCACTTACTAGGGAAGTACATGAAGCGGTACGCGGGGATCTGCATGTGTTACATATCGTTGGAAAGGTCACACCGAGTATACTTCACATGTGAAATATCTCGCTTGAATGGGACCTGTAGGGGGCGTGGCGGCCATTTAAAGATCAGAACAAGGCTCGCTCCGAAACACCAAAAAACGTGGACAAAATAAAAAGCTATGACGTAATTGTTTTGAGACGTGGTATATATAGGTTTGAAAGGTAGATGAATACGAATCTGACTCCAAATGTTGACAAATCAAAATTGGGAATCCAACATGACGAACACAAATTAAAAGAAACATGCTATGAATCTGAAATCAGGTATATGGAGATATTCGAGTAGCTGTGTATGAATCAGATGCTAAAAGTGTAAAATTCAAAATGGCGGACAAAATGTAAAACACTGCTATGGAACTGAAAGCAGGTAGATAGAAGTTATCCATCTTAAAACTGATACAGTATCAATCTTCAATAATGTCCATAGAAATTATGTTATTCTGATGGCGGTATCCGTCACTTTTCTTAATTTTTGGTATGTGGTTTCTGAATGTTTGGATGATAATCTGAAGGTTGAATTCACGCAGATATTGCAAAAGATCTTGCAAAGTCTCACAGATAGATGCAACTTTTGATGTAGGTTGCCTTATTAGAACTGGCTGATTTAATTTAGATTGTTGGCATTTTTCTTCCTCTGTAGGTTTGAAATTTGTCTTGACTTGGTCCGTACGGGCTACTGCTTCAAAGCATCCCATTATCTTGTTGGAATAAGTGATATTTGTTTAATAACAAGGTAGCCATTGGAATTTACTGGGAAGAGGCCCTGGCAATTGACACAATATGCTGGGTCTTTCCTGGTTTCCTTCTTGCATTCGTAGGTCCAGTCATACTCTGGGCAAATCAATATATATTGGAGCACCTTGTCCGTCACCATTAACATTTATACTGGTATTTTAGCAGGACATTGATTTGGAACTTTTGAGCCGATAGTTAGACTTGATCGTATCAATTTATTTAAAATAATTACTTTAACCAGAAACAATGCCAGAAATTCAGAACCAAGATGATAACACCTTTCAGAACTAACAGACCACTGACCAAAACTGTAACAGATAATTAATGCACACTTGGAAGAAAATTAGTTTGTTATAGATGGAAAAAAAAAAGTTAATTCTGACTTTCAAATAACCAGAAAGAAATAATCGATTTATATTCACAAAAATAAAATTCAGCATCTGCTTTCGCAACATAGAAAAAGAAACAAAACAAAAAAAAAAAAAAGAGAGAGGGGGGGCGGGCAATGATGACAAACTCGAAAGCCAAACAGGAAGACTTATTGCACGTTTGTTTGTATGACATTCTCAGTATTTTCACATTCGTTCTCTTTCAGCGATTCACTAGTTCCCTTATTTGTACTGCGTTCTTTTCTTCTTTACTCAGATTACAACAAAAATTACGTGGTTTTCCAAATAACGCGGAATTCGTCATCGTGAACTCGACACATAAGCTCTTCCTCTCTTAAGTTCTTATGTCATATTACACCAAAGCAGCTTTTCGTAACATCCTGTAATAGTTCATTGATTAATAAATGATATACTTACGAAGGCGGAACATGAAAAATATAGGGTAAATAAAGCACTCGTATACGTATCATAATCGAATTCACCAGAAGAAGAAAAAGTGCAAAGCGGTTAGAGTCTTCCTTGTCTCCCATGTGCCGAAATAGTGTTCTGAAAGTTAATTACAGTTGTCCTCTACAGTGAGAACTGTCTTGTCATCCCTGAATACCTTCCCACACTCAAACACGACTGTTTCCCCTTGCGAAACAAGTCATAACTCACGTCACAAACTTACGATTTCAAGTACAAAAAGGATTGCATAACCGCTCATTTCAGTAAACTGACAGATGATTACAAAAACAAAAGACTGAATAGACTCCAGAAAATTACTTATGTTAATGCTTATTGTAATGGAAAATAAACTAAGTTACAAGGTCCTAGTAATGAAATAATTAAAGACCTCATCAATAAATGCAGTGGCTTAGAAAGAATTTAAGCTGTTTGGAATGCGACTTCCACGGGAATAATTCTGTTGCACACACAATCATGCTTCAAAACTCTGTTATTATGTGCACTCGTGGGTCTAAAGGTCTACATTTGGCGCGTGCTCCGCGTTCTATCCCTGATGGGAAGAAATTTCTACGCTAACCCTGTATCAATTGTATTGATTTAGTTTAGAAAGCCAGATTAAGACTCAAGATCCTTGTTAAAGTGTCAAGATCCTACTTGCAAAGCAATAAGGCATCAGCGTGTCTCTTGTTTGTTTTAATAATGTTCAACAACCATAATGGCTGAAACGAAAACAGAATGAACCACCTATCAAACACAGTCCCCCCCCCCCAAAAAAAAGAAACTATTTAAATATCAACTGAAAGTACGGCATTCGCGTCATTATTCAGTCCAAACGAATTATGTCGAAGTCGAAGCTTAAAATACATAAAACGATAATTATGCCTGTTTTGCCGTATGGTTGCAATAGAAAAGAATATTCGGACCCAAGAGGATGGGGAATGACAAACTTCATAACTTATACGATTTGCCTAGCATTGTTAGGATCATCAAGACCAAGAAGTTCGAGTGAGGTGGTCAAGTAGCCAGGATGGAAGAAAACAGAAACGCTTTCAAAATTTTGTCTGAAAATCCAATCGGAAAAAGACCATCAGGAAGGCATAGGCGCAGATGGGAGGACGGTATTAAGATGGATCTTGCAGAAATAGGAACACAAACTAGAAACTGGATGCAGTTGGCTAAGGACAGAAATCAATAGAGAGCTTTGAAAATAAGGCATTGAACTTACGAGTTCCATAGCTCATAGATTTAGTTTAATTTAGTTAGTGGAGCACAATTTCGATAGTCCCTTCTCCGTCAGACAGAAAGCTTTTATTTAACAGCTGAGTTGGTTAAATTTTACACCACATTTTCGTATTTAATATTCTACGCTCAAAGAATAATATTGGAATTAAAATATACTTTATTCCCAGCAGTTAGAAACTATTATTAGATATTACGAGGGAGAATCAAATGAAAGCCACACTTAATTTTTTCCCCACTATTTACTCTACATAGTCCCCTCCCAATTCAAATGCACTTACGCTATCGAATAGGAAGTGATTCGATATAGCGTAAGAAAAATTCTTTTGATTGACGGTGTAGCAACTCGTCCGCTACCGAATGGACGTCTTCATCAAATTTGAACTTCTGCCCTCAAAAGTGCTCCTTTAATGGATCAAAAATGTGGAAATCTGGAGGTACCAAATCTGGCAAGTATGAGGGAAGTGGCAATCACTTGAAGTGCAGGTCGTCGACGGTTTTCATGGTTACACGAGCATAATGAGGATGGGCGTTAGCATGTTGAAGCAAAACACTTGCACTAGCAATCCTCTTCGCTTTGTGCGTATTGCTGGTTTCAAATGGTTCTTGACAAGATCGATGAAGGTAGGATTCGCCAATGTGGTACGTGGAGGCATGTGGGGGTATTCCAGAAAAGGACCATTCTTATACCAGAACAAAGTCAACATCGCTTTCTTTGCAGAGGGTTTTTGCGGTTTTCATTTGTCTCTCCCTCGTATAATTGTCACATTTTCGAGAATTTCATCATTGTTGAGCCATCACTCGTATAATTTTCGAGAATTCCGTCATTGTTGTGCCATCAAAGCTTAGGTTGTCATAAGTTACTTATAAATACTAACTCTGATTTAAGAGGCCCATGAAGTAGCAGTATTGTTTCAAAAAAGAAAATAATAAGTGTAAAATAAAAAGTGTTAGGTTAAATTGAAAGACTACTTTCACTTACTCTACGTCACATTATCAACATGCCATCTTCCATACCTCCTTTCTTCTTTGAATCAGCTGAAAACTTAAATTATACGATAGTTGTAATGATGACATGTGTGTGTTTAAAACTGACAAATTTCGAACATCCTGCGGTAATTAAATATTTGACAAAGAGAAGGATAAAGGTACCATTAATTGTACCAGTAATTCATATCAATACATGAAATACTCTGATGTCACTTTTTCATATATATATTGTAATTTGGGAAATATGCGCATGCGGGAAAAATACGCAGTGCTATGTGTAATCCTTAATTGTCAATATTCGTCAATATGGAAGTGTAGTATGGGAAAGTGTGTAGTAGGAGAGAAGTTGCAAAGGAGAAATCAAACTTTGATGGTAAGTCAGACTATATAATATATTGTTTTTAATGAGAGTTGATGTAACCTCAAAATGCGTAATTAAGCAGATCGAGAGGCATGCATATTAAGTACCAAGCCTGGTATGTATGTGCTGCAGTTCACCTGGAGCTGATAATAGCATTGTGTCAATGTTACCAAATGGAACATTTTGTTTTGGGAGGAACTGACCATGCGCAAATTACCCCAAGAATATGAAAGGATTCCAGCCGTGCTTTACTGACCCAAGCAACTACTGTAGTGTATACCATTAGTAGTTCGATCTAAGTATCCTCGTTTGTTCAGCAAAAGATTGTGTTAACTCAATTTCCTTACAACTGTTAACATGTTATTTCAATACAAATGTTATCGCCTTCCTAGTGCATCATGAGTATCTAGTAGCTAACAGTCAGTTTTTATTCGTTGTTAGTTCTTTTTTTTCCCCTATGGACAAAGATTTACCCGGTATATTCGCCCAAGTAGCGAATAACGTGTTAAAATTTCCTGTAATCCTTTACGAAAATAGTTTTGTGACCGCATGAACTTCCTATGACATTTATATGAGTAGAAATCTTGCCATTTGTTGTTCCTATATACACCATGCCCTGTCCCCTAGTTATGCTAATGGGAAGTGAGGATTTTAAGATTAGAGGGCAGATCATTAACAAGATCAGGTATGAAGATGGTATGGAATGGAAATCAACATAGAAAAGTCGAAAGTCATGAGAATAACCATCGGGAACGCTCCCTTACGGATCAGAGTAGAACAAGCAGAACTTGAAGTAGTTGATAATTTTAAGTACCTGGGAAGTATTTTCACGAGAGACGCTTACTGTACCAAAAGAGATCAGATCAAGAACTACCATAGCCAAAGAAGCATTCGACAAGAAAAGATCACGACAAGAAAAGATAACAATACTGGAATAAGGAAGAAGTTGGTCAAGTGCTATAGATATAAGGAGTATTGGACTGTCTGGTTCAGACATTTGGATATTACGTATATTTAGAGAGCTTCGAAATGTGGTGTTGGAGGAAACTGTAGAAGTTAAAATGGACAGAAAGAGTAACAAACTAAGATGTTTTAAAACGGATAGGAGAGAAGAGGACACTTCTAGCCTCGGCCAGAAGGCCAATTGGATTGGACATATCTTGCGAAGAAACTGCTTTCTTCATACCGTCAGAGAAGGAAATATGGAACGAAAGCGAGTAGGAAGAACACAACTGATCGATGATTTAAAAAAAAAAATAGAAGAAAATATTGGTAGTTAAAAGAACTTTAAGATCGAGAAACGTGGAAGGAACATTTCCAGTTCCAAATCTAAAATTGAAAAAAAAAAAAAATATCATTAGTCCCAGGACTTGCCGAAAGGAAGAATAATTAATAACAATGATAATAATAATAATAATATACACCATATTTATTATACGTTAGGTACCTTGGTATTGAAATAATACGCTAACAATGGTAGACAAATTGGTTAATTTGGTTTCAATACCATTTTTTCTTTTTTTCCAGAGTAGGTGATTGAGTTGGGTGTGCGGAATGTCTCCACTGGTGCTACTCAGAATATGGTACAATATTTTTTAAAAAAAACAAGAAACGGTTTGTTTGCGGCATGTGTTAACTATGTCATAGATGTGTAAACTAAGAATAATGTGTCAACACCTATTGTGAACACAATTGGCATTAAGCGTCAATGCCTTCTGTGTTTCTAACATAAATAAATATGTATTTTTATGAAACCTGTGAAATCACCTGAACAAGATTTCTACGTGATTTTTTGACGATTTTCTGATTGCTAAAAACAATCATGAATTTTTAAATGACAGTTACATACCATTAGGTTATATTATTAGTATTTGATGCATGGGTAAACGGTTTTTTTTTTTTCATGTAGTTACGTTGGTCATATATTTATTTTCTATTTTACACATACTACACTACATACTTGTAATTAAATGTTGTAGGCGTAATTATATAAAAATTTATTAATATTCTCAGTGGTACACGTGCGCTTATTTTCTATATATGTTTACATTGCTCCAATATTAGGGCAAAATGCGCAATTTGAGTACTTCAATTAAAATCATTATTGTTACTCTACATTATAGAAACTTCGAAACTGTGCACAAATTCATGATAAACGAAGGACCAAAGTACAATGTGAGTAATTTTCATGCAAATTCTTATTCTCATATTGTAGTTATGCTAATTGAAATGAAATTATATTTTAACGTAACATCATTAAACCATTATGCCGTTTACGACAAGGGAGACGGATAATTAAGTGAATGATTGAGTAATTGGGAGACGGATGATTAAGTGAATGATGGAGTAATTGATGGAATGACAATGTGAAATGAAACGGGAGTACGCTGAAAAAATCAATGAACATTATGTCCATTTACATGGTCAGAGATGGAATCAGGGGCCACACGCACCAGAGGTAAACCACCCACTGTGCCATCGTGCATCCTAGTTATGCTAATTTATATTTCATATCTAATTATTGGTTTCTAACCAAAATCAAACCCTTTTTTCTGAGGTCCTAAACACCTACGCGAAGTTTGTCGGTTGTTTTATTCAGTGTAATGATCCTAGGACCATTTCCACTGACTACCTTACACGAGGTAGATGTTTTGTATTTCGGCGAACTTCTTTGATCAGTGGTCCTGCTAGGCACTTCAGGCAAATGGATATTAAATTTTCACATTTGATAGAAATCTTCGAGAAAAACTGAATGCATACCACATGTACATCATTGTTCTATCTGAAAACATTAAGATTACTATCGAAATCAAGATTGCTTTTAGCAAACACCGAGCGTACTTCGGAGAGCCGTCTGCATGAAGACCTCACGTGAAAGCAGCAAGTCTTTCGATGAAGCTAAATCACACCAGTGTCGGAAATATTTTCTTCTCTCCTGTCATTTGCAGGACAAAATTATTTATTTCATAACTGTATAAGGAGCATACTAATAAAAATTGGGTGAACAGCAAATAAATCAACTTCCACGAATACAGTATATAATTATGAAACTAAAATTTGTTCTCAAAGACCTATGCTTGGAGTTATATAATCATGTTTTCTACTTTCAAATTACTTGTCTTGATAATTCTTGCATTTGAAAGTTTAAAATACGTTTCGAATCCAATGATAAAACGATCGTTTGAAACATTTATAGAATTCTTCATAATACTCCACTTATTCAAAACAACGTGATACGAAAAATATTATTGCCAATACATGTATATATGCCTAAGGCGGATGTTTTCTGTGCCCTGATTCCAGGTTCGATTCCTGGTGGAAAAATGCTTACCTCGGATACCAGCTCATATAGTTGCCCTGATGTCTTGATCAGTTTCACATGGTCTCAGTGTTGAAAACGGAAATTAACTCCATAAAATTGAAAACATTGCAATTATTTTGTAAGTAAGTATGAGCCTGTTCCTTACGAAGTGCACTAAAGAACAAAGATGGTTTCAAGGCACGCATTATTTTTTTTTAACAATTTCGCCGAAACCCTTATAAAGTATACGAAAAATTTCTTAACAATATGTTACATGAAATTATTTCATGGCAGTGATCTTAGTTTAATTACTTTTAATTGGTAAGTAAATTTATAACATCGAAGTCATCTTTTACTGTACCTCAGAATTCATTGTTTCATATACTAAAAAATTTCTGACATTATTCTTACACCAGAAATAATTTCTACAATGTTCAGAAAGTAAATGCTAAACATTAAACATTTCACTAAGGCAAAACAAGGCGTAACATTTGCCGAATACAAATACATAGAGTCGTACCACTTTTGCTACACACACACAAAATACATTACGAGCTCGTACGAACGACCTTTCACAATGAGAGACGTCGAGAATTGTAAGTAATCTTGAGAGTTTTAGGGAAAGCTTTCCCTTTGCTGTGCCATGATAACACGAGATTTACTCTGGCATCACTCCAATGCGCTATACCTCAGAACAATATGTTGCTAACCAGATTTATTTACAATCTGTTGCCAGCACAGATAGAATTGCTACATGATCCATAAAAGGAATATTCAAAGGCTGAATTATATTTATAAGAAAATATTACCTCAGTAAATTAACTATTACATATTCAAATTAATTCTCATGTAAATCGCTTCTCCATTTTTGATCCCGTCTTCTCTTCTGGTTTTATTGTCATGTGGAACGTTATCGCAAGAGTGTAAAAGAAATAAAGGTACAACAAAAGGGCCTCGTGTCTTATTTTTATTACATATTCTATTTGGTCTAGGAATTAATTCGTGCGGGTGGACAAGAGATGGCGCAACGAACGGAGCGTCCCACAGTTCCGTGTATCCACACATGTGTTGCAAACCCCTGTCATCGCGTATCGTTCGTAGTATAGGGCAGTGGATTAAAGCGTCAACAACACCAGTTTGTAGTTAAGTGAACATGGCGCAATTTGTGCCTGATAAAGTGTTTTTGCGGGGTGTCCTGCTGCATTACTTTAACATGCAGAAAAGTGCGACTGAAAGTCATCGTATTTTGGTGGAAGTGTATGGTGACCATACTCTAGCTGAGCGAACGTGTCAGAAGTGGTTTGCACGGTTTAGAAGTGGTGATTTCGGCTTGGCAGACCAAGAGCGAGCTGGTCAGCAAAAAAATTTCAAGACGAAGAATTGACAGCATTGCTCGAGCAGGATTAGTGTCAAACGCAGGAACAACTTGCAGCAGCATTAGGCGTTGATCAAACAACAGTCTCCAAACGCTTGAAAGCCGTGGGAATGATTCAAAAGATGTCACATTGGGTTCCACATGAATTGAAAGACAGAGACGTTGAAAGACGAAAAACCATTTGCGAATTGCTGCTTCAACGACAGAGCAGAAAGGGGTTTCTGCATCGAATTATTACGGGTGATGAGAAGTGGATCCATTACGAGAACCCTAAACGAAAAAAGGCCTGGGTGAAACCAGGTGAACCAGGTCCATCACAACCAAAACGAGATATTCACTGTGCAAAGGTTATGCTGTGCATATGGTGGGATATGAAAGGTGTGGTGTACTATGAGCTGCTGCAACCGGGTGAAACTATGAATGGAGAACGTTATCGACGACAATTAATGCGTTTGAAGCAAGCTCTGGCCAGAACACGACCAGAATGGGAGAACAGACATGATAAACTTATTGTTCAACATGATAACGCTCGCCCACATGTCGCAAAACCGGTCAAAACCTATTTAGAAAATGTCGGATGGGAAGTTTTACCCCACCCGCCGTATTCACCAGACGTTGCTCCTTCGGACTACTACTTGTTCGATTGCATGAACAACGATTTGATTGGACAGCGGTTTACTTCTTCAGAAGATATCGAAACATGGGTCTCTGATTGGATCGCTTCCAAGGATGAGGACTTCTTTCGCCACGGAATCCGTACATTGCCTGACAGATGGGCGAAAGTGGTGGCTAGCGATGGACAATATTTTTCTTAAGGTATTTATGTATTTTGTGTTTGTACTACAGCTTCAATGTGTGCGTACCAACCGCACGAATTAATTCCTAGACCAAATAGTACAAAATATAAGGAAAAGAAGGACAGTACTAGATAAATAATCGTGAATCGTCACTTATGCTCTGACAAACCATTCCTTCATACAGTATTACTCGTACATACACAGTATTATTATAAAGATGCCCTGTCTGCACTGGTTATACACTAGGGTGGAGTGAAAAAAAATCAAATTTTCGAGTATCGAATTCTAATAGGGCTCAAAACTTGCGTATTCGTATGCTAATCAATGAAAAAATTACGAAAACAAACCACACTTTGGATCTTCAGTTCGCGCAAATGGCCTTTCTTCTTTTTAATGACAAAAAACACGAAAATTTACCTTTACGCAAGGAATATACAATTACTTTTTTCATTTCTATAGCTTCTAAGTACTTTATTTTAGTTGTGTGAGGGCATGTTTGTTAAGAACTCGTTAATGTGAGTGATTTTATACATTTTTATAATGATTTTGCAGCTTTTTTTCTTTTTTTTTTATGAAATGGTCCAGAGGAGGTGGCTGCAATTCGAGTTCCACACATATCCTACTAAACTCTTCTACCAATTAGAGTGTGATAAATTATGTTGATTTAATCAAGTACGTTGTCTTAAATTTAGATTTTTAATCAAATTTTATCATTGAGAGTCTTGAGAGCAAATTTGCACTGATGTAACCATCTCTGTTTTCTTGTCCGTACACTTTTCCTACAGACTCTGTGACAAGTTTGACGTATCTTTCAACTTCTTGAGTATGGCATGGAGCATTTAGGACGTCAAACTCATGAGCAGATTTGTCATGCATAAGTGATAAGAAGTTGCCACAAAAGTTCTAACAGATTTCAACTTCGGATCTTGATTTCTTGCCTCTAGCACTCTCCTGTAACCCAACTCTCGTGTGTTGTCTCTCATACACTGTCATAGCTAACAATATGTTCTTTGGATGACAGAATAACGCGTTTCTCTAAATCACAGGATCAATCATTCTTTTAATGTTGTTTGGCAAATGTCTAATTGTTTGAACTATCTTTAAAATATGTTTAGGTCCATATTTCACTGACTGATATCTCTTTATGTCGAACCAGATTGGGAACATTTGTCTTTATAATGTAGTTTACAAGCACTTTGAGTTCGTTTGTAGGATTTGTTTGAGAAACGTACAACCGTAAGACCCGGTTTGCACATATCAGCCATCGGAAGTAACTGAGAGGTCTAGGATCTCTTTTAGCCACATCTGGAGCACACTGCCCTGTTTGAATTGCTCTGTTAGAACTTTTATGGCAACTTCAATAAATTTTGATGCCACGAACTACAGAGAGCTGATAAGATTGGAGAAAATGTAAGCTATCACCTGCTCCAGTGCTGAAAAGCTTGACAATAGAAACTATCTTATCACTTATGCATGACAAATCTGCTCATGAGTTTGACTTCTGAAATTTTCCATGCTATTCTCAGGAAATCGAAAGGTGTCAAACTTGTTACGGAGTCTGCAGGAAAAGTGTGTGGATAAGAAAACAGAGATGGATACATTAGAGCAACTTTGCTCTCAAGACTCACAATGATAAAATTTGATTAAAAAATCTGAATTTAAGACATCCTTCACTAAATCAACATAATTTAGAACATCCTAATTCGTAGGAGAGTTGAGTAGGATGGTGACCAACTTTCGCCTATTCAAGATTCGCCTAATAACCTCAGGCAATGGAATTTACAGATAACTCAAGGAAAAGTGTAGGCGAATCTTGAATTCAAGATTCGCCTTTCAAGATTTGCCTAATGCGAATTATGTTGGTAGTATTGACAAGAATTGACACAAAAGTTTGTAGTTTCTAAATTGTAAAAATATATTTAAAAAGTACATATTTAAACAAAATAAGTGTACAATATTACAGTATATGATTAGATATTATATCTTTGCCATCGTGATATGAAAATGTTACATGAAGTTACAGAATATATTACGGAAAACAAAAAATGAACATAAATTCTACAAGAGTTTGCGTAAATCATAACATAAAATTAAACAAAGCACCAAAAATCAGTATATGCACAATTACGGTATATGAATAGATAGTACACGCTTGACGTCGAGGAGTGTTAATGTTACACGAAGTTACAAAATGTCTTACAGAAAACATAAAATGAAGTGACAGCAATCTTACGAGAGTTCGCCTAAATCATAAAATAAACAGAGCACCAAAAATCACTGATCACACACAATGAAATGCAGTGAGAGACTGCAGCAAAATACTTCATTATGGCTATTTTTTTTATGATCCATTCCTTCTTTCGAGTTCCACAATACGTCGATTAAGGTGACACGACTTCGCTTTCTTTGATTTAGCGACGTGTCCCATCTGGAGTTGATACATCATCATTTCATTTTCTGGTTGAACAGTGCTGGTTCTGGTCAAGCCGCCGTCGTTCAAGACAATCATGTTTTCCTTGATTTTTTACCTTAGGTTCAATTATACGGTCTTGGAACTCATAAAATATTTTGTAAATAAAATATCTTTTGATATATTTCCTCTTGCCTCTTCATGTTATTTCCTCTGCAGGTTAGGTAGAAATAAAGTTACAAATGATAGCCTTGTACCGTTTAATCTTGTATCTGTTTATTTCAAGCATATTTTTCTGATTGTTTTAATTATTTCATAAAGAAGGCAGATTTCATCAACCAGCCAAAATGTTTAAATACATGAAAATACAAGAGGGAATATGGGTGATGTGCTACTGTTTTTACATGTATTTTCAGGAAGACAAACGACTTTGTCTGTTCCAGAAAGGGAAGAAAACTTGTTAGAAACTACTCGAGGGATAGATAGTTAATTGCAACAGGTTACAATGAGTATATTCAACAAATCTACTACGAATCCTGAAGAACTATTAAAAGTGGGGGGATAACATTTTCAATTACACTTCTATTCATCGCTTGATTGTGACGCACTAGCTTTCTATTGATATCTCACATACAGAAGACTTATTTCATGCCAGTCACTCATCCCTCAGTTTCACCCATAAGAGCAAGTGCGAGCAGACGACGAGAATTGAAGAAGTACTATCAGAACTAAACTCGACTGGAGCAAGATATTCCAGCAATTGATTGGGGATCGGAGGAGGAAATGAAGAATGTTACCCAATTACTTATTTTTACATACCAGTATCAAACTCTTTTCTGAAACTGATGTATTGCAAATGTAAAATCCTTATGTACTTAGTTCAAGTGTTCTTGTTTTACTCAGACATGTGCAATTGTAGGAAAATCACATTTTGGGAATCAAACACAAGATGAAAGTGACATCTTGGCGTTATCTTAGTGTTGAACTACCCTCGAATTATATACATTACTTTTATGAATCTTTCAAAGTTCCCTCTTTCTTTTCTTTTGTTCTTCAAGGTAATAGGTACCTTTCCTATTCTGAAGGAAGCAGAATTTATGGTATGAAACCTAAATTATTAAAATATAAACGCTCTCTAAAATATAAAAGCTTTTAAATGTCCCATGATTATGCTCCAAGGCAAGGGTAGACGGTGATGATGATGGATGAAATGATGGACTGAAGAAAGTGAGAGGAAACGGGATACCTCCGAGAAAACACTTACATAGTGTTAGCCACCATAAAACTCACTTGACGCAAGAGCGCTCTATAACCAAGTCACCACCAGTCCCATTCTGAATGCATATTGTACTTTAAAAGTGACACTTGCAAAGAATCAGTACAAAGCCAGGAAGATCATTCACAACAGAGGCAATCTGACAAGGGAACATCTTATATTGATAGTAGCATTGCCCAATCAGACAATGCGCAGTCGATAGAGGAGTGAAGAAAAGTGAGAAATCCAAAGTTTTAGGGGCCGACACCCAGAAACTAGGGATGGTACCGAGACGAGACGAGACGAGACTTTGTACAGTCTCGGTCTCGTCTCGGTTGATAAATAACGGTCTCGGTCTCGGTCTCGTCTCGAGTAAAAAATCACCGTCTCGGTCTCGGTCTCGTCTCGATCGACAGATGCTTGTCTCGATCTCGGTCTCGGTCTCGAGTACCAAGTCTCGGTCTCGTCTCGAAAGTCTCGAAAGTCTCGAAATAAATAGTGTGACATTAAAATAGTGAAAGTATTATTTTCGTATAGTCTGTTGTTTCCGCTCATTTTTCCTTTCATTTTGACTTAGAATTATGGTATGGTGTACCTCTTCATAGCTAATTTGCTAGTGCTAATGCTTTCCATGTGTGTATTCCAGGTTCAATGATCAGTGGGTATATCACCCTAAAACCCTAATAGTAACCCATATTTCACTTTCAGCAATAGACTTTGTCTTATATAGCCTCAGAACTGCCTATACTATTAAACTCTATTAAATTAACTCCAGTACTATACAGTAGTTTATTTCCTTCCTTTGAATCAGAATTGTTCAATACTTCCTAACGGATAACACAACACATAGCAGCACGAATATATTAAATCGTACCAAAATTGAAAAATTACAATTTCTCATTTATTATTTAACACATTCTGCTTTGACTGTCATTTTAAAAACAGAATATAACGTTCATTATCTTAACAAGTAGGGTAAATTATTACTACAAAATACGTATTTTTTGTTTCAAATTGATGAAATGTTTTATTACCGTTTCACATCTCCGTGTTTAATTGACACTTTATAACACGAACGTCCTGAACTTTGTGGTGGGAGCTACTACACTCATCTTTGCTATGTGAGGTCTCGAGTTGGATCACAAAACAAGTTAGATTCAAAGTCCGATGTTTCACATAGTTCGCATCTCATTTTAAGTGCATTCTGTTTCTTATACAAGTTCATAAGGTCGTAATGCATTACGTAAGCACATATCCAGTGCCGTAACATAGATTAAGCTTATTCCTGAGCTCTCAACGGTGCATGTAATCTTTATTCGAGAAAACTAATCTTGCGTTCATTTGAAATTTTATATTGATTAAAAATTACTTGCGAAACATATTATATACGTATACATATGATATAAGTATATAGGTAATTAGAGTTATCTGTATCTACTTTTTCTCACTCGCCAGAACAAGTGATTCTTAACTTTCTAGTTTTCTTTTATATTAATTTTCGTAGTTTTGCTGCAACATGATGGATTGAATAGTCAAATATATTTTTTTCGCTCTACGACTTTCATTAAATTTTGGATCCACTTTTACCCTACCTTACCTAGTAAAAGTTATATATATATATATATATATATATATATATATATATATATATATATATATATATATATATATATATATATATATTTCGAGGTAGACTATGCTGTCACTTTTTGGTTGAAATTGAATTAACAATACTTTTTTAATAGACTATGGTGTAATATTCTTTCTAATGGTGTAATATTATAAGTTTGAAAGCATCTTACTACTTTGTAACTACTTAGTAAGTTTCACATAGGTCTCAGTTGAGAAACCGGTTTTTCGCTTCTCTAAAATTACGAAATTATGACTTGGTTTAGGTTACCTCCGAGGTCCAGATATAATAAAGTCATCACCATCATCATAATAAACCATTATTAATCCATTGCTGGATGAAGGTCTTTCCAAGTCTTCTCCAACAACTATCTAACTTGGGCAATTCTTTTTCAGGTTACTCCTCAGTGGTGCTTGATTTCGTCACACCTTCTTGTATGCGGAGGTTTCCTAGACTTTTTGTCTCGTGGTATCCAGTCTAGAATTGTTTTCGTCCGACGATCATAATTTATTCTTGCAATACGTCCAGCACATCTTCCAGCTCATATTAAATTATTTCATTAGCACTATCAGTATTCATTTCTATATATTTGGGCTACAAATAGTTCGAATTCGCTACTTTCGGAGTACAGACACGCTACTTTTTAATCTTCGGATCTGGCAACACTGACTGAATGATTTAAATCAACACAATGTGAGGACCCCCATTTGGTCTAGCGGCTAGCACGCTTGATTTCGGTTCGCGTGGTCACAAGTTCGATTTGCGGTAGGGGTAAAGTTGAACGACCGAAGTGGTTCGGATTCCACTATAATCATTCGCTCCACGTCTCCTTTAGCCGCCCTAGCATAACTGTGGGACGTTAAACTAAAACAAAACAAAACAAAACAAGAATGAACACTGTGTATTACTAACTGTAAGTCTTTGGATAATTGCATATAGCTATATGGTATGGATCGAATTTGAGGTCGGTGGTCAAACTAAAACAAGTGAAATATAATTAGGGTGAATTAGAATCTTTAATTAAGCACGGTCTTAATATAAAATGTACACCAGGCCTAAGGCTTAGGGGGAACAACTAGTGTTACTGAAAATGTATCAGTTACATTTAATTTCAGTTACAATTTGCATTTACATGTATTGCTGGAACGAAGACTTAAACATTAACATTATAAGTAGCCCAAAGACTATGAAAAACGCCGTCTCTTGAAAGTATTCTTGCATCATAAAACAAATTACGAGTAATTTTAAAATATTTTGCAGTTTATCTACGTTATTTGCACATATTTAGAATAATATTTAACAATTTATTCAAGTGGGCAACACTGCTTAAAATAATGTAACTGCAACTTGTTGTAATTAAAACCACCAAAAACTATTGTTGTAATGCTATAGAAGCTAAGGAAAGCAATAATCATTATAAAAATTTAATACAAATACAGTAGAGCGTCGATTATCCGAAGTAATTGGGGGACATGGGTGTTCGGAAAACTGGTTTGTTCGGGTAATCGAACTGTACATGTTTATTTGCCAAAAAGAAGTACTGTACAGTAAATTTATCCATAAAAACAGGCATCTCTTTAAGTATTACAAAGTAACGTACAAAGGCAACTTTAGTAGGAATATATAGTATGTGATACAGTTTATTAAACAAAAATATGTACACCTTGTCTCAAAAAGGTTGAGCGCATTCTTTATTGGTGTTTTGAGGCAAAAATTTTCGAAGTCCAGCTTCGGGTATCTTCGGGAAAAAGTAAGCCAGGTTCGAACCTCCAAGCCAGCCTTTGCAAAAGGGTAAAAGTTTGCAGATGTGTTTTTCTTCTTTTAAATATAATAAGACTTGTTACCAAGTGTTTAAAAAAGCAACATTGATTGAAATACTAAATGATACAATATTTCGAAACGTTTTTATTAATGTGAGCACATGCTTGTTTGTCATTTAGCTCTCTATACGTAATGGAACATTTAAATACGTTAAAGAATCTTTCCATATGTAAAAGAATGCTCAAAATTAAGAAATAGAACATAATTATCGCCTGAGTACTAAAATAAAACTCAAAGTAGAACAGAAACTGCGTTTGTAATGGATATGAATGTCATAATTATCATGAGATCCGTTATACATCGCTAGAAGCTTAGTTCTAGAAGTCCTTGTGTTAGCTCATTGGTAAGCTGTCGGCTTTCAAATCATACGGTTGAGAGTTCGATTCTCGTCTGGGCCAATACTTTTTTTTAAAATTATATTTTCCGCAATGCATGAAAAATTATATAAAATAATTACATTAAAATACACAAGTTGTTTATATATAACATAATAATTGCAGAACATAGTAAGTATTATGTTTAAAATATAACATCTGAGATAATTTTCACAGTAGGTCGGTATTATATATGATAATGTTAAATACAAGTTAGGAAAATCGTTTAATAGCAATAAATAAGTTATGTAGTGTATTTATTTGCAGCTATTTGTCATACAGATTTAACTTCTCAATATTCTCATTACAGTATGTTATTTATATTCGTGAAATACAGTATATTCCTACGGATATAGAAACTGTATAAACAGAGTATCCAAAGTCGTATCCTGCTTCAAGACACAACTTTTCCCGATCCCCTTAACGTCACGGGAAGAAACACAAATTCTCTTTAGAACGGAATGTCGTTACTTAGAGTCTCATTCGAATACGTTGAATATGCTTTTGTGTATTCATCTCTCTCTCTCTCTCTCTCTCTCTCTCTCTCTCTCTCTCTCTCTCTCTTTCGCTTTGTTTATGTGTGTGTGTGTGTTGCGGAATATCCCAAGTTGAATACAACATTTGCAAAGTATATGAGCATCATTGTCATCGAATACCAGAAATTGAAAGTCGTGTTTCTTCAGGTTGGGTTTGCGTGTTCATGTTAGTTCACTGGTAGAGTACGGACTTGCCACTGAAGAGGTATTGAGTTCAAAGCCTACAGCTAATTATCATTCTTTTGTTAGTAGGATTGCACAGAAATCGGATACAAGGAGTGGTTTACTTCTAGAAATATTTTCAGAAGCGTTTAGGTAGCCTTGAAAAGGGCTTTTTTCGCGAGTTAAGGGGGGGGCATTAATATTGTGTCCAAGACCCTTCTGAATTTATTACACGCCCCATTCTTTTGGGCATGGAATCTATTACATGGGTGACAAATCTATCTCCTTCCCCTACCTCCAGCCATGCTTCGGAAACAAGATGCCACAGGTCATCCTGAGTTCTTGGTGGATCTGCCTCAGGCCAACTTTCCCTTAGAGTACGCTTCACTTCTGCCCACATATTTTCCATGAGATTGAGGTCTGCTCCACGAGGCGGCCAGTCGATTAAATCAATCTCAGGGTGCCCTGCGAACCATTCATGAACCACATGGGAAGTATGTATTGGCGACTGGTATTGCTGGAACTGAATTACACCATCAGGCTGAAATACTCGTACAGATGGCACCATGATATTACTGATAATGTCTAAGTACTGAGCATTGTCCAGATGTCCTTCAATTCTATGAAGCTGTCCTGCTCCGCGACTGGAAATCCAACCCCAACATAAAATAGATACATGGCCACTGCGATTGGAAGCAGCCACATATCCATGGTCATATCGGGTGCCTCTCGGACGATACACAAAACGGCGTCCCTCCTTTGATGTTGTGAATATGGATTCATCTGAGAAAACTACGTTTTCCCAATTGAGACCCACATTCGCCTGTGCAAACGCGAGACGGTAAATTTTGTGGTCGTCTGAGAGTTTTTCTTTCACGGCAGCAACACGGCCACGTAACCCAGCATGACGAAGCCTTCGCAGAGCTGTATGCTTACTACCAGGAAAGAGAGAAGCTTCCCTTAGCTGTCCAGACGTCCTTAGTGGGTCTAACCGGGCTTCGTTTACTAATCTCGCATCTTGGGCTTCGGTTGACACATGCGGACGACCAGGAGATCGTAAATTACCAGTCTGACCTGTAACACCATATTTCCGAATCCATCGCCTTCCTGTAGAGGCCGGGACACCTACTCGCCTGCTAGCTGCAGTTGCAGAATAACCTTCCAACTCCCATAAAGTAATTACTGCTGTACGTCTATCCATAGTTACTAATGTTCTGAGCTGTGAGAAGGAAGCATAAGGTAAAAGCTAGTACCTGGCGTGTGATTGGTTACTTGCACGACACGCCTATTGTGGGGAACAGCGTTGCCAGATCTAGCATAATGATGCTAGATCTAGCATAATTTGCATGTCTCTAGCATCTAGCATCTTGCTTTTAGCATCCTGCCCAAATCTAGCACAATTTCAGCAAGTTATCAAAAAGCCGTAAAACCTGGAGATGAGAAAGAAGTTGGTCGTGGGAAGAAAAAGAACGGCAGAAATGTATCCTCTTCCATTGATTCATACACTCGGTAAACCATGCAGGCAGTCTTATTTTCCGAAGTAAGTTCGGAACGGCTTTGGGCTTTTTTTTTGTGGCTCCACCCAGGGTTTTCTAATCCTTTAACTCCGAGGCATGGGCGGAGCTATGGGGGCCATTCTCCCCCCAACTTTTCGGCAACTTCACCATCTTTATTTCTGACTTCATGATCATATTTATTCCTGAAATGACAGCTCCGAGACCGACCAAAAATCTGCCCCCCCCCCAGCAGATGATTCCCAACTCCGCTTATGCTGCGAAGTAATTTTCTTTCAAAATATGTAAAGAAAAACTTTGCATTCATTTATACGATATATACGCCATTGAGTCTGACAACGACTGCAGTAATTTAGTTGAGTTAAAATTTTGGTGCGTGAAGTATTGAGTTCTATCCATGCATTCTTGCTCTCTGTGTATTTTAAGTTACGTTATCGTATCTCAACTTCCTTTTTTTAAAACTCCTGAATTAGTAATTATGAGGATCTAGCATAATTTGACCGAATCTAGCATAAGTTCGATCAGGTTTTGGAATAATTCCGAGCTGTGAGTCTGGCAACGCTGGTGGCGAACGACTTGATCAACGACTCGCGAAAGAAATCTGAAAATGGTGCGCCGTAATAATAATATTAAAAACAGTTTTTATAAAGAAATATTAATACATACGAAAAGCTGTTTAAAGAATGAATTGTTATACTGACTTTACACGTATAAAAACATATACCATATACCAAACAGATTGAGCGATATGATGATAGCTGTTTTGAGACGAACACTTTCGAAGTCCAACTTCGGGTATCTTCGGAAAACAGTAAACTAAAGCTGTTGGTTCGAACCTCCAAAGCCAACCTTAGTAATCGGGAAAAGATGTACAGATATGTTTTTCCTTCTGTTAAATATAATAAGACATGTTGAAATGGTATTAAGTGTAGAAAAAAGTAACATTGATTGAAATACTTAATGATACAATATTTCGAGACTATGTATTCACACTCTCGTTTCGTCATTGTGATTTCCATACGGAAAAGAGCATTTACGTATGAGCTCAGTTATATTTCAGAAGCAGATTCCGAAAAGCGGTCATGTTAGCTCAGTGGTACACCACCGAGTGTTTAAATCGTGAGTTCGATACCCGTTCAGGTGAGATTATTTTATGATATTCTACTTTCCTCAATGCATGAAAATTATGTAAAATAGTTACATTACAATTCATCAGTTGTATATATATTTTCATACCATCACTTGTATATATGAGTTGAATATATATATTCATATCATTTCACGACATAAGTAATTCTTATCTTTAAAATATAACATCTGAGGTATTCACAGAACGTCGGTGTGTTATGTGTGAATATTGAATACAAATTTAAAAAATCGTGTAATAGCAATAAATAAGTTATGTAATGTATTTATTTGCAGCTACTTTCATCGCAGATAACTTCTCAATATTCGCATTACAGCATTTAGGTCGAGCATATCGAAAATCGGATCGTGGTTCAAGACAAAAAAAAACTAGCTAGCCCCAAACTGTCACGTAAGAAATTCACGAATCGCAAAAGTAAAGTGAAGAGATTGAGAGCGGTAATTCCTTAATCGCTCTCTCTCAACTCTCTCTTATCTGCATTTATACATATAAAAGTGTATGTATGTATGTTCCATCATAACTCATGTGTGCCTAGAGCAGGGTTTCTCAACCTGGGAGTCGCGGCCCCTAGGGGATCGCGAAGATAGGCGGAAGAGATAAATATAGTTAGAATCTAATACCAGAAATTATTTTTAAATATTATTTTTAATTTTGTTCTGATAGGCATACTTTTATTTTTTATACACACTGTAAAGAACAATAAAAAATAAGTCTACTGAACATTTTCAAAGGGTGTAGAATTCGTGTTACTATTCGGTTCAAAGTATCTTGTCGTCGCGAATTCTGTCGAGAAATTTGAAGCTTAAAATATACAAAACGATAATCATGCCTGTTGTTCTGTATGGTTGCGAAACATGGTCACTTACTCTGAGGGAAGAACATAGACTGAAAGTATTTGAGAACAAGATCCTTAGACGAATATTCGGACCCAAGAGGAACGGGAATGGGGAATGGCGGAAACTTCATAACGAGGAACTACATAATTTATACGGTTACCCAACATTGTTAGGGTCGTCAAGTCTAGGAGGCTTAGGTGGGCAGGTCATGTAGCTAGAATGGAAGAAAGTAGAAACGCTTTCAAAGTCTTGACAGGAAGACCAAACGGAAAACGACCATTAGGAAGACCTAGGCGCAGATGGGAGTAGAATATTAAGATGGATCTCGCTGAGATAAGAATACAAATTAGAAACTGGATCCAATTGGCTAAGGATAGAAGTCAGTGTAGAGCTTTTGTGAACGCGGCATTGAACCTCCGGGTTCCATAGGCCATAGAGTTAGTTAGTTAGTAGAGTTGTTTAAAAATGAATTTAAATCAAAGAGGTATGATATAAAACTAATGAGAACTGTATATAGAAATACTAGAAAAATACACATGAAACAAAACCTGCACATTGAAATACAATTAAAATTAAAACCTAATGAGATACCTAAGCATGGTGTAATTTCACTAGTGCAGCAATGCCCGGTTCAATCTTCATGACGAACATTATCAAGCCATTTTCAACTGATAAGCGATTTCTTATCTTTGTTTTAATGTTTACCATAAAAAAAAAACACTTTCGCACAAGTACGATATAGCAAATGGAATTATTACTTTTAAAGCAGCAATCACCAGACCAGGATATTCTTCTCTCCTCATCAGGCAGAACTTGTCCAAGTCTTCGTTACAGAAAACCAGTTGCAAAGACTTGTCGCATGATCATTCTATTATTTGGTCAAGAAGTTGTGGGCTTAGATCGGATACGTTAATGGCCTCTTCAATGAAGGAGTTTAACATCCATCTTGAACCATCACCTTCGTCGTTGGGAATATAGATATTACAGTTACTGTATCCACTGTCAGTGCCGGACGCCTAAAAAAGGGGCCACACATTTCGGAGGAAGTGTGTTACTCATGTTAGGAAAGTGCATGTGCACATGTGTAAAATAGAAGGAAAACGTAATAAAATGTGCTCAAAATTAAGGAAAGGTAGGGTTTATTTTGAAAATGTTATTGAGCTTCGTGCCAACCATGGTGGCGCTTCGTAGCTAGTCTGTCGACGTCACTCATATATACGGTGACATCGTACTATACTCTCGCCCCGGGCAATGATTTTCCATGGCACTGTTCACTATAAACAAAAAAAATGGATTCTACTATTATAGAAGTAGGTATGTTAAAAATCCCACACAAGCTTATTATAAAACAAATTATAAAAGGGTCGCTGGCAAGAGCGTGTGATAAAAGGGGATCGTGATAGGAATTAGATTGAGAACCACTGGCCTAGAGTAATTTTAACCACATTTCTTATAGTTTCAAAAAGAGTGCTGTCGGGTTACCTATGGTGAATGGGAGGGGGATACATATAAAAGATTGCTAGAAAATGATCGATATTAGATTCATAGTTTTCGGGGTCGCTTAGATAAATAGTGAGACTTTCAATTTCGCTTAACTCCGATTAAGCTCTCATTAGTAGGGATGGGCACGAACGACTTTTCTTTGAAACTCGACTCGACTCGAAACAGACATCTTTGAGGTCTACTCTTGGACTCGGCGCGAAAAATACCTTCCAACTCGACTCGGATTAGAGTCAAGTCGAACCAAAACGAGCCAAATCCTGTGTGTAGTCCTACCTAGACAATACATAGACAATAATTATTCTATCATCAATTATACTACTGTTACTACAAATAATAATAATAATAATAATAATAATAATAATAATAATAATAATAATAATAATTATTATTATTATTATTATTATTATTATTATTATTATTATTATTATTATTATTATTATTATCATTATTATTATTATTATTATTATTATTATTATTATGACAACACCGTGTACAAACATGAACGATAGATGGTTAATAAAGGAATACTAAAAGCTAGTTGACTGCCGACGTCGGTAGTCATGAAGTCTACAAGGCAAGGACATCGTTCATTACCCTAAGCTGTAAGCGTCGGTGGAGTACAGATGGTCAACTATTAACCTCTCGCCAGAAATTGGTGGCCCCGCAGCGACGATCCGTGATGGCCCAAGTTCAATTTTGAAAACTTTACTACCAGTGGCAGAGACGCGATGAAACGCCAACGAACCACAAAAATTACTCTCCCAAAATATGTTAAAATGCCTATATGTGTGATTTGTTTATATTTAGGTGAATCAAAAAAACACAAAACAAATACGCCGGGGTGGACGCGAACTATCAATATTACGATTACTAGGCACGTGTTCTTCTGACTTCCCCACGGAAACGATTATAAAAAGCTTGGTTGTTGAAGGATAAATCATTGACGTCTTAATTTAGCCAATCAGACAAACCCCTACATCTCGAGTTCTAGGAGGTGATACCGTGAACCGTTTCAGATTTATTGCTTTCTGGTAAAGTACTATCCATGCGCAAAATTTGAGCATAATAGCCGACATGCATCTTCGGTGCCTCTTATCTTTAGTACAATTTTAACCAGAGATGGTGTGGGTCAATGAAAATTTGATCCACGACCCACCATGACCCACTATCACCCACCACCCAAATGACCCATTGGCCCACTCTGACCCATCAACCATCGTGATCCACTCTGACCCACCACCAACTATGAACCACTCTGAACCATTGCGACCAACTCCGACCCACCAAAACCCATCGACATCAACTCTGACCGATGACCCACGTCCTCCTCTCCATTGACTAAAGAGATTACACTTGTAATAAAACAAGACTGTGAAATTATCACTTATCGGAGTTTGAATTTCTACCGTCATTGGCTCAAGCACCTCTTTGTTACAATACTGGTGGGTCTGACCTTTACGATATATAATGGCAAAGTGTTTCTCATTTTCCGAATTAAAATGAATTTAAATTTATCATATGTAATTATTTCTTTGTTGCCTTACAGACACATTCAGTAGAAAATAGGGTGAAATTTAAAAGTTTCGAATCAAGGAAAAGTAGACCAACGTAAAAAAAAAAAATTGAAAATGCCCATGTAATTACGTTTAGAATACAAATTTTATGGCCATTTTCTCTAACTTTATGGCTTGATTGCCTTATGCTCGGAACGCTCCATATATTAAACACCAGCTTCAGCAATTATAAATAGAAAGCAGTGGGTATAAAATTCAAAAAGAACTTTAGTTTGCATTACTCAATTTTTTTCTCAACTAATATCAATCGTTTTCGATTATTTTTACAAATCAACCCACTATTAATTTCCACTATATAGAAAAGGCACCCCCGTCCCCCCGCTCATAAAAGACAATTTTAAAAAATGCCAGGGCATATTCTCTTTATTTTTAATAAAGAGTTATATGCTGAATTTCAGCTCTCAGTTGAACGGCTTGAGAGATACTAAATTTTTCGCAAAAATTCGGACTTCTACTCCCCCTAAGGATATGTATTATAATGAAAGTGACACGCGTATGATAACTTCCCAGTTGTGATTGGAGCCTGATTATATACCAAACGTCAATTCATTTGACTTTGCAATTTGACCGTGATGATTACGCAGACATAGTTACTTTCAATTTTTTAAAATATGATACATATCCTTATTTCATATGTTACAGATGATTCAAAAATATTTTTTCAAGCAGTTAGCTCCTCTAGAATCTCACAGGCTGCATCCCAAAATCCAACTCCTACTATCCTATGACAATCCAAAAGTGACTGAACTTTTTTTATTAGGAACAAATGACAAAAGAAAAATGGAGATCTTGAAAGTAAAATGTAGAAAAGCTCGGTGCCCCCAATAACTCCATATTTCTCCGCCCCTTCATTCCGAACTTAAAAATAAAACTTAATTCGAATATGGTTAATTAGTGAATTTATTACAGTTAAATTCCACTCACTACATGCTACAGCTACAACTATGTAAGAAAAAATAACAACTGTGAAACATGTTCTGAATTACTATTACATTTCTTACGCTATTATTAAACATATTAGAATAGTTAAAGAGGATTGTTCGTGAAATAGTATATTTGCTCATGATTTTTAACTTTTTCATACGGAAAAAATTAAAATATTATACAAGTTTTAAAATTTGCACTCTGCAAATATGTTGCCCTCTAGGCAATGGGACTAATGTGGACTAATGGGAAATGCTGCACTCTTAGCGGCGCTGAAAACTTATGATTCGATTCTAATATCGGTTGATTTCGATATCTTTATGTCGCTACGTAACCACCCTGGGTGCTAATGGGAGCTTAATTGGACTTGAATTGAAAGTAGAGCTATTCACCTAAGCGACCACGAAACTATGGATTCAATAATAATATCGACCCGTTTCTAGCATTTTTGATATGTGTCCCGACAGTACTCTTTTTCCAGACTGTAAGAAATATAGTTAAAATTGCTCTAGATATATCAGAATTATGTTGAAACACACACATAAATCCACTTTTATATTCTGTATAAATAGAGAGAGAGTGAGCGAGCGAGCGAGCGAGCGAGAGAGGGCGACTCAAGGCATCACCACTTCCACATTGCAAAAGCATATATCAGGAATTGAATTGAAAATCTATGTAAAGACTTTCTGCTGTGGCATGCTTCATAAGGACAATTCCAGTCTGCTCACGTGACCTTTGGGGTTCATGAATTTTTTTGCGAGCGTTCCGACTTTGGATTCTCTGTTTATATCCTCTGTTTATGCATCGAATAACTTTTCAAGAACATAAATGACATTCTATATTATGAATGTTGAGAATTACTCTCTATATGACAAATAGCTGCAAATAAATACACTACATGATTTATTTATTGCTATTGAACGAGTTTCTTAACTTGTATTTACATCCTCATATATAATACCGACCTACTGTGAAAATTATCTCAGATGTTATATTTTAAACATAATAATTACTATGTTCTGCAATTATTATGTTATATATAAACAACTTATGTATTTTAATGTAATTATTTTATATAATTTTTCATGCATTGCGGAAAATATAATTTTAAAAAAAGTATTGGCCCAGATGGGATTCGAACTCACAACCATATGATTTGAAATCCGACAGCTTACCAATGAGCTAACACAAGGACTTCTAGAACTAAGCTTCTAGCGATGTATAACTGATCTCAAGATAATTATGACATTCATATCCATTACAAACGCTGTTTCTGTTCTACTTTGACTTTTATTTTAGTACTCAGGCGATAATTATGTTCTATTTCTTAACTGTGAGCATTCTTTTACATATGGAAAGATTCTTTAACGTATTTAAATGTTCCATTACGTATAGAAAGCTAAATGACAAACAAGCATGTGCTCATATTAATAAAAGGTTTCGAAATATTGTATCATTAAGTATTTCAATTAATGTTGCTTTTTTAAACACTTGGTAACAAGTCTTATTATATTTAAAAGAAGAAAAACACATCTGCAAACTTTTTCCCGATTGCAAAGGCTGGCTTGGAGGTTCGAACCTGGCTTACTCTTTCCCGAAGATACCCGAAGCTGGACTTAGAAAATTTTTGCCTCAAAACACCAATAAAGAATGCGCTCAACCTTTTTGAGACAAGGTGTACATATTACATACGCATTTTGCTGGCGGCTTGGCCGGTCAGCAGCGCCTTATGAAGGCCCCATTAGAAGCAATGTTTCGCCAGCGCTGGCTCAGTGCGGCGACTACTGTGGGAAACTTGGTTTGGGAGTGAGGGGAATGATGGACGGTAGGGTGGGAGAGTAATGGGGCGTTTACACTTGGTCGATTTAGTCGCACGGCTAAATCGACTCGCTGCATTTGCGACTAAATCGAAGCAACTAGGCCGAATGAGATCGATGGATGTGTTCAATTGTTTCAACCGAAATTGAATGCTGCTTGTCGACTCGCTCTCCTCTGGTCGATTCGAAATCGACTGGCAATTTTAAAGATGTCCAAGCAAAAAGTAATTGGTACAATTTGCGGTGTTATAGCAGAAGAAAATAGAATCGACCACAGAAAATAGAACGTCTTTCAATTCAGTTGCTAGTCGATTAGTCGCTTTCGATCAACAAGCGATTAAGTTGAAGTCCTGTTTACACGGTCGATTAAGTTGAAAGTGACGTCAATTCAACTGAATCGAACGCAAATCGACTAAGTGTAAACGCCCCATAACAGGTGCGAGCGAGTACACAGTTCGGTTAAGCGGTCGTTCGGTTGACCGACCTTCGGATAATCGACGCTCTATTGTACGTCATTTTAAGCAGTATAACAATCACTACCAATGTGTTTGGTATCTCTGAAACGATTTGAAATAATTGTTGTAAATGGCGTTATAAGCATTTAAGTCTTTTGGAAGCATCTACATGATGAGACGTGATATGTCAGCGCGTTTTCGGAAGTGAAGTCTTTAGAAACATTTAAATTTTCCGTTTCTTGAAATTTTGTTTCTTCATTCATTCGAAATGTATTATTCCATGATCATAGTATTTAACGCTAAGATACAGTTGATGCGCATTGCACCGGCCATACCATTTGAAATGAAATGAAATGAAATCTTTAAGTTTTACGTCCCACGGTTATGCCGGTTAGGCTAAAGGAGACGGTGATGATGAGAGATGAGTGAAATGGTGGAATGAAGAAAGTGGGAGGAAACGGGAGAACCCCGAGAAAACCCACGAGCACGGTGTTTGTCCACCACAAAGTCCACACGGCGCGAGCCGGGATCGAACCCGGGACCCCAAGCACCGGAGGTGAACGCTCTACCACTGAGCCACCGCGCCCCCCGGCCATACCATTTGAGTTATTAGAGATCTCCAAAATGTTGATGTTAGTGATACTGTGTTGTCCTTTGTTACACTAAATAATGTATGGGCTATTGTGGTTTTGTTAAATAACTAAATTAGAAATATGTATTCCTAATACTTTACGTAGCGCAATTTGAGAAAATACAACTTTATTTTGCTTTAGCAACATTGTATGTTTATCTAATATTGCAGAGTATTTAGAAGAATTTCCCAACTTGGTACAAAATTCCAGCATTTCTAATATATATATATATATATATATATATATATATATATATATATATATATATATATATATATATATATATATATATATATACAGGATGGCCCATTTTAATCTTTCCACGGAGATATCTCGTAAACGGTTGAACATAAATGCCATGGGGCACACCGAATGGTGTTGTCGCGGCGCTTCCCCGGGCCGCCCTTCATGGGGTCCCAGGGCCAAACTTTAAAATTTTAAATGGAAACATGGGACGAGTAATACTTCGTTCCATAGATTTTTAAAAAAGTAAAAAGCGTTGTGGCAAAAGATTTTTCATATCGGTCACCGTATTCAAAATGACCGCCAAGACATGGTGCCTGTATCAGATATAACGTCCAGTACCACTAGACTCCTAATATGAAAATAGTTGGAGATAAATGAACAGAATAAAACTCGTATAGGAAAAGCAAAGAGGGTATTTATCATTTCACGGCTGGAGTATAATGCAACGGAGAAAGAGATTATTAAAGTGTAATTGACATGATGAAAAGGAGGAAATGATAGAAAATTATCTTTCCGATCTCTGTCCGTAAGTAGGTGAAGCGGGAATGAATGGTAAAATCTCAAATGAGAACCTCACTTTTATTTGCAATAGATATGGTTTGTCTGAAACACTTATGTGTACAAATGACTGGTACTATAATGAATAAAAATAAAGTGAAATAAGGTGAATAAAATTAAGATAAAATTCAAGTTTAACAACATTTTGCCCACCCCTGATAATTTAACACAATGCGTGCAACGATTTTTGGGACATATCTGCATCAGTATGTACCGTTTCGTTACAAATGATCACAACTGAAATTACCGTTGAAAGTTACTCGGAATGTAACTGTGGACATCTCAGTGAAACTCATATTCTATCACATGCAAGAAGACATAGAAGGAAAAGAAGCGAACCAATATCATGCAGACGACTGTTGAACAAAACCAACGTTTGTAAACATTGTTCTTAAATTGCATTTTTCGACAAATTTGTTTCGCATTTCAGTTTATTCATTTTTGCATCAAACCATTGCCTGCAATCAAAATGGAAGATACCATTTAACAAGAATTTTACCTACTTTATCCCATTAGAGAGACATTTATCTCTTATAAAAACACATTTCAAATAACTTTGTTTCGTAGATACAATTTGCAAAAACTAAGGCTCTCATCTGCAATTTCACCGATCCTTCCCGCTTCACTCACTTACGGAGTGAGGTTAGGATAAATTTCTAAAAGTTAGATTTCTTTTAATCATCTTTTCGACTGTTGCAACATTTCCGAGAGATAGAATGATAAATACCTCTGTGATTTCCTATTCGGATATTTGTTCTGGTGTTTTCATATTAGTGATACTGGACGTTTTATCTGATGCAGGTACCACGTCTTGGTGGTCATTTTGAAAATATTGAACAATCTTATGCAACAGCACTCTTTAGTTTTTAAAGATATATCGAACGAGATATCACTCACCCCATGTTTCCATTTACAATTTTTGAAGTTGCGCCCTGGGCCCCCATGAAGGATAGCCCTGGAAGCCGCCGCGACAATATCAATCGATGTGCCACATGACATTTTCTATTTGAGTTTTTGTTCGGTTCATTTATGTTCAACCGTTTTCATATTAGTGGTACTGCACGTTTTACTGTGTCTGATAGAGGCAACATATCTTGGCGGCCATTTTGAGTACAATGCCCGATATGAAAGATCTTTTGCCACAACGCTTTTTGGTTTTTAAAGATCTATCGAATGAGGTACCACTCACCCCTTGCTTCCATTTAAAATTAAAGTTGGGCCCCGGGAACCTATGCAGGGCAGCCCTGGGGGGCCGCGACCATATATATATATATATATATATATATATATATGAGAGAGAGAGAGAGAATTCTATTTGCATCAGCAGTAGATTTTGTTTCGGGAGAGACTTGAGGAACGAGGAAGAAACATTTGCGTTGTACGTGCAATGCAAAGAATGATCACAAATTTATTTCGGGAGGGGTTTGAGCTTGATAACCACCCCCTAAATACGCCACTGTACATCAGTCATCCGTTCTCATATTATCTAACATAGCAACGAAAGAAATTTTGAGTGAAGGCAATTTTAGTATCTATCAATATCAATATTCGAGACGAGACCGAGACTTTCGAGACTGACCTAAGTCTCGTCTCGGTCTCGTCTCGATTTATAGAGGCCTGTCTCGGTCTCGGTCTCGTCTCGGTATTTCAAAGTCCGTCTCGGTCTCGGTCTCGTCTCGGTATATAAAAGTCCGTCTCGGTCTCGGTCTCGTCTCGATAATTCGAGACGAGACCGAGACGAGACCGAGACTAGTCTCGGTCTCGGTACCATCCCTACCAGAAACACAGGAGATAGAGGAAAGAAGGATCTAGAATCATGTGAAGATAGCAATGCAAAAGATACACTGACACAGAAAGAATTTCAAAATGATTAAAGTAATCAAAGTGACACTTACACAACATTATAGTAAGCAAACATTGTACCCACAGACATGCTTAATAACATCATATGTAATGCAGTGTTGTCAACTTAGTACAAAATGAGGTTTTGTTAAATGGCGCGGAATACAAATTATAACATCGAGAAAATCTAATTAGGAGTAGAACCATACCTGTGAAGTCTTGATGTACAGTGTTGCCAACGATTGAGGATAGGTCTACTAACATGAATTCCTATGGATGTAGAAGAATACGTACAGTACACGATTTGAACTACTTAAAACCAAAATGAGACACAAACAAGAATATAATCACTGAAGTACAAAAATAAGAGAAAAAGCACAGTGTCGAAGCACTGTTGCCAAAGGAAAATGTCAGGATAGCACCAAAACACAGCACATAAACTGAAATGTTCCCTGTCCTTGGATGATCAAGTGGTCCGCGAGCTCACTTGGAGCGCTTTATTGATAGCAACACTGACAAACTGTCTACCAATAATGTGTAAAGTGGTAAAATAAACGTGCATCAGAAACATGAGCCTCCTAATCAATCGTCAATCCAAGAGCAAGCATTATTTCAGTTTTGTGTGTTGTGTTAGATACTATTCTGATGTTCCACTTGGGCAAAACCGCTTTGACACTGTGCTTCGTCCCTTATTTTTGTATGTCAGTGATTTTATTCTTGTTTGTGGTCTCATATTTTGGTTTTAACTAGTTCGAATCGTGTACTGTATGTACTCTTCTACATCCAAGATTTATATAGGAATTCATGTAAGTAGGCCTATCCTAAAACGTTGTCAACACTGTACATAAAGACTTCACAGGTACGGTTCTACTCTTAATTAGATTTTCTAGACGTTATAATTTGTGTTCCGTGCCATTAACAAAACTTAATTTTGTGCTCAGTTGGCAACACTGCATTACATATGATGTGATTGAGCCTGTCTCTGGGTACAATGTTTGCTTACTATACTGTTGTGTAAATGTCATTTTGATTACTTTAATCATTTTGAAGTTCTTTCTTTGCCAGTGTATCTTTTGCATTGCTATCTTCACATGATTTTAGATCCTTCTTTCCTCTGTATCTCCTGTTTCTGGGTGTCGGCCCTTAAAACTTTGGATTTCTCACTTTTCTTCTCTCCTCTATCGACTGCGCATTGTTTGATTGGGCAATGCTACTATCAATATAAGATGTTCCCTTGTGAGACTTTTTGGCAACAAGCAAACTATCAAGTACACCTCTTGCCGTATTTCTGGACAAACTGCTATGACTCCCTAACAGCATTATCTTTTCTATCTGTTTTTCTAGCCAAATTTCAAGAAATAAGAATTGGTCCATTACCTACTACTCCAGGATGTAGTATTATTTTACAACTAAGTCAAATTACAAGATTTACATGTGAATATCAGTATAGGGTTAAAGATGATTGGCATTTGCTTCTTTTGGATTTTTGAGTGTCTTTTTTTGAATACCAAGATTATACAAGACTTCAATCTATAACTCAATGTGGAATTTAAACCATGTGAATATCACCGGAAATCAAACTTGGATCTTCCGCATCGAAGGTGGCAAGGCTATATAGTCGTACAGGCACGTCTGAGATCAAAGTCGCTCATGTGTGGTCAAGTTTCAAGACAGACCAAGAGTATTGTATTATATATATATATATATATATATATATATATATATATATATATATATACAGGTTGTCTCAAAAGTACCCTGACATAGGGTAACTCTGTTATTAGAGTTATAACAAAATGTAAGACGGCAAATAGTCTCCAAATATAATGTTTTCAATCTACAGTGAAGGATTTTTTTAAATCGGTCGAGTTGTTGGGGCTGTACACTCTTTATGCAACCTAGGTTAAATGAAACGTTGCCATTTACTTGGGGCTGGGGGAGTGAAAAACGGGACGGGAGTTGGACAAATTTTGTAAGAGTATGGTATATGGGGACATAACTGAAATAGGGGATGGCCATCGACACGTTAGCATAACATATAGTAACTTCATTCACTTATGTTGTGGATCCAGGTAAATAGCAACGTTTCATTTTCATTTAACACTGGATACATAGAGTGTACAACCCAAACGGTTCGTCCGATTAAAACAAACAAACAAACAAAATAATCCTTCACTTTAGATTGAAAACGTCATATTTGGAGACGGTTTCCGCTCTTATATTTTGTTGTAGCTCTGATCATAGTCAGTGGCGTAACTAAAGGCTTGGGGGCCCTCCCGCAGACAGCATGGAGCAAGGCCCCTTCTCTACGTCCCATTTCACGATTTGGGGGCCCCTGATGGCTTGAGGCCCCCCGCAATGCGGGGTCTGCGGGGCCCTTATTTACCTCCCTGATAATAGTTATCCTGTCAGGAGACTTTTGAGACACACTATATATATATATGGTGTTTCAAAACAACACCGACAAAGTTTGGGAAGTGATTCGTGACTCCAAGACAAGACCAACCTGGGTGCACAAACGATTCCTTTTGGAGTTCTAGTCTGCCGTAAACATGAATAAATGAACTTTAAAGATCCATAGTTCCAAAACTATGGGATCTACCGTAGTCGGCTCAATACTTTACTTAGCTTTAGTCTGCGCCCTATAAAATATTAAAGATTCAGAAACCTGCGGTACTTCCGCAACAATTTTTATAGAGGTAGTAGCTGATTACTTCAAATTATATGCCCGTAGCCAAACTCCCTCTACAAAAATTGTTGCGTGAGTACCTTAGTTTCTCAAACTTGGGTATTTGGATAGAGCGCATACTATTTCTTAAGTAAAGTCTTGACCCTACTATGGTAGATCCCATAGTTTTGGAATTAAAGTACATTTTTGGATCAAAAGATCCAATATATTTCAGACATGTGCTTATTCCGTAAAAAATACGAAATCTCGATTTAGGAACCATTCAAAATTTTTGTGGTCCCTGATCCAAAAAATCCAATATACTTCATTCAATCAAACATTTTCTTGTTTCAATGTTTACGGCAGCCAAAAAACTCCAAAAGGAAGAATTTGTGCACCCAGGTTGGTCTATACTTTTTCTTATCTTGGTGTCAGGAATCACCTCCCAAACGTTGTAGGTGGTTTTCAAACACCTTGTGTATATTTTATGGGAAATCGTAGGTAAACAAATGTAAGTCTCAGTCACGTGGCCAAATTAATATGTTTTACTCTGAAGATCATTGTAATCTTTCTTTGGCTAAAAAGTTTCTAGGTTGATGTGTTTTCTCCAGATTCCTTCGATATCTCTGAGGTTCCTATTTTATTTTGGTCCACTCTTTCAATCTGACAAGAAGAAAACCAAGAGAAAAATGGAATTACGGTCCACTCTTTCAATCTGACAAGAAGAAAACCAAGAGAAAAATGGAATTACAGTCTACTCTTTCAATCTGACAAGAAGAAAACCAAGAGAAAAATGGAATTACTTTTTAAGTTCTGTAAAACATTTATCTGGCAAACGTCAATTTGAAATCTGAAATGGTTTCAAGAAGTATTTTGCTGGACACGAGTTTTCTTAGCTTTGTATCTATTGTGGCGGGCCGGCGGTATGCGTTTGCTTAGACCGGCACCCACACAAGAGAGTTTTGTAATTTACCAAAATACTTCTATTTAGTCAACCAAAGTTTCTGCAAAACACCAACAATAACTCGAGCGGTAAAGTTATACTGGAAACAGGAACTCAGCTAACAAAACAGTCTGAAGAATCTTAGTATTACACGGTAGCGTTGGCCGTGGCCAAGACTTATCTTCTAATGGAAACAATGGAATCGTTATCCTGATTAAGGTTTGATAACCAACAATCCTTTGGGATATCTCTTGAAACAAAACTCGACAAATATGTTCCTTGCAGTAAGCCTGCAGTTTATTGGCTCCAAACAAATTACAAGAACCAGAGCCGGGGCGATAGTGTAAGTACTGTGTCTATTTATAAAAGAGTTTTAACTTACGTGGCGGCGTTCCAATAGGTAGTTTAAAAATAACTCACTAAATGTCACTGATAAAAATAAACTTAACTGTAGCACTTTTCACAATAAAACAAAACTGCACTAGACTGGGAGGGCACGAATCAGTCCTAGTGGGTAGGTAGGTAAGAGGTATACTATTTGATCTACCGGTCTGCGAACAGACATCAAATAGGGTAGGCTACCAGAGGTTAGGAACAGGTTACCGTTTGATCTACCGGTCTGCGAACAGACATCAAACAGGGTAGGTGTAAAGGTTACCGTTTGATCTACCGGTCTGCTAGGCAGACATCAAACAAAGTTGGTTACCAGAAGGAATTAAGGTTACCGTTTGATCTACCGATCTGCGAACAGACATCAAACAAGGAAGGTGTAAGGGTTTACCGTTTGATCTACCGGTCTGCGAACAGACATCAAACAGGGAGTCACTATTTGATTACCGGTGCGTTTTAGGCCAGCTAAGCAATAAACTTAGAGTCTGTCAAAACACACATCAAATAGGGGTGCGACAGAACTTTAGCCGTCAACTTCCTAAGCTTGCCAGCAGTTTCTGGAGCGAGTCCGGGCTGAAGCGAAACTTGCGGAAGTAGATTGCCAAGTTCGGAAGGAAGTAACTTTAGCCGTCAGTTTCCTAAGCAGACCAGCAATTATGGGAGAACCCTGGCTGAGCCATCTTGCTTTCAGAAACAGATTGCCAAGTTACTGTGAGGATTAGGTAGGGTAGTACTTTGACCGTCAGTTTCCTAAGCCGACCAGCAATTATGGGAGAACCCTGGCTGAGCCATCGAGCTTTCGGAAACAGATTGCCAAGTACTGGGTAAACCAAGGTAGTGAGGTAGGTAACCAAGAGATTGAGTAGGCAGGCCTCCGTAGAGGCAGAGAGGTCGGAAGGCAGAAGGATGGACAACTAGAGACTTCTTCGTGATAAGTTCCTGAACTGAGACGTACCTAACGAATTGCGTACTCCTCGTAGTCTGCACGTCTCTGAGGGGTTCAGGAGAGGGACGTTGTCCGACGAGAGAGGCCAAAACATGCGTTTTTAAGGGCCTCGGTCGGAGGTGCAAGCGGCACCAATTTACGGTCTGTGTGCAAAATAGTAACGTGAGCAAACGTTGCACGAGGACCGTAAGGTCAGAGGTTGAGCATGCGTGGAGATCTAAAAAGTACCTAGGGCGGAGCCCGAGGGGGACCAGTATCCTGAAAAGAAAGATTATTGGCTTTGCACACGACTTCGAGTGCACAAGTACTCGGAAGGGTTCCACTCTGAGGGGTGGAGTTGCTAGCTATTGGAACGAGCCATGCCATTAACATCTAGATTGGTTAGAACAAGGTGCCTTGGGCGGAGCCAGGCAAAAGATAAGATTTTGTGTGTGCGCATGCGTGTGCATGTGATGTGTAGTCCTTGAGTTTATGTGTGTGAGCCCCTTCCTCTGGAAGGATGATATTACATCGAGATATTACAGAGAATTGTACAAATAGTATCTTAAACTATAAACATATACTAAACATAAAAGATTTCAAGTAATAAACTTGAAAGGTTTTATACATAATGAACTCAAGACCCTTCAACAGTTTATCTTACTTGTTTTCGACCAAAGACATACATATATATTTAATGCTTCGAAGAACGAAAAAGAATCTTCTTTTTAGAAGCAAAAATGACATTTAAAAAGATACACAAACTATATGGGTTTTCTTAACAGTATTCTACCACTAATAATAATAATAATAATAATAATCTAACTTGTTAAAAGACTACATAGATATAAAAAAAACTAAGCTTCTGTATCGAACCAGAAGGGGAGAATGTTTATCTTAACTGCTGTTGACCTACAGGTCAGAAAGGGGGAACTCGTGAAAGCAGACAGAATGTCTGGTTTCCAGCTAGAGAAAAAAAAAGAACACTCAACACGAATTTGTATTTTAAAAGAAGTAAATGGAAGACGAATTCTGTTGCAGGTTTTAAAATAATAAAAAAAAAGAATATTTATTCGCAAAAAATAGTTTGCGAATTTGCGGCCCACTACAGTCCTTCCTCCTAGGGAAAGAAAAATTTTAACTGTAAGGCAAAAATTTACATTTTAACTGTAAGGCAAAAATTTTTCGTACTAACTACAATCAAAATTTGAAAAAAAAATTTTCCAAAATTAAATTTTAACGATAGTTCCTAGACCTAGTAACTCTCTGATTGAGATGAGGTGAATCATCATCTTGTGATTCCTCGTTAAAAGTTATTTCACCAGAAGCAGCTCGATAAGTAGCATTAAGAGCTGGACTATTTGATTGTACACCTGCAATGATTGTTGGCTTAAAACAAATGGTTCTGATACAGTCTGAATTACACCATTTATTCCTATGTCTACAACAATTAAACTTAAAACTACAATACACACAAAGAAATATCAAAATAGTAAACATGATTATATAAGTCAAAATAGAATAAGAAAATACATGATTACTTTGCCTTATCTGCCATTCTTGTTCATTAATTAATTTTTCAACATCCTCAACACGATGGCTGGCATATTGTAAATCTGTTACTTTGTGTATGATATGATTTAACGGTAAGGTAAATTCCATATTCTTAATATTGATCTTTGAGTTTGAGAATATACAACAATCAATGCTATCATTTAGTAGTGGAAGCAAATCTTTACTTGTACTGTTACTTACATATATTTCCTGAGAACTGATTAAGGAATTTGGACCATAAGCTTTACAGTTTTTATCTAAAGTTAATTTTCCAGTTTTATGAATCAAAACAGTTTTCGACACATCATTTCCACAAACTATTGTTAATTTTTCTGGGAATGGCGAAGCAAATAGCCATTCATTATTATCTAATGAAATCCATAAAATAATTCTTAATTCTACTATACGTTTGTTACAATCTGCTGGAATTGATTTAACAAAATCAATAAGTTTTACTTCACAGTCTTCATTACTATGTGTAGGTTTTAGCGGAAATGTTTGTTTGCAAACCCTTGAAAATGAAGTTAATTCCTTACAAGCATTAAACACATGTTCATCAATTTTACCATAATATTGTTTTGATACTTCAATAATCAAATACGGATTTTGAGGCTGTATAAAGAAATACTTATTGTCTTTAAGCTCAGTTGGAAATGGAATTAATTTATACATATTAAATCTTAAACCATCAGTCAAAGGTAAACTAATAACATAACCAAGAATTTTCTGATTGATGAAAACATCTAAATCTACAATTTTTAATAATGCATAACCTATTGAAGAGCCAGGTGGAATGGGTAATGACATGCCTTGTGGAATCACAGAGGCGCTTAATTTAAAATGTTCTAATATCTCTTTAGGAGTAATTACATGAGGAGATAAAATACCAGATTGAGCATTTAGAATGGATTGTAACAAAATTTCAAATGCGACATCTAATTCTTCTAACATAAGTGAAATAGAATGCAGATAATTATCCCATTCGACCTTCACTTCAAGTTCGTTTATCGAATGCATAAATGTTTGACTACGAGCATTAATTTCTCTTTTAACATCTTCCAAACCTTTTTGTAAAACTTGTTCATTATGTTCAATAGACAACACAGTATTATTAATAGTTTTCAAAGTGGCTTTTACAATAGTCATTGATTCTTTAGTTAATTTCAAAAAGTTTGACTGTTCATTTTCTAATTTACTAATTTGTTCTGTATAGTAAGTAGCATCTTGAGAATCTAAAGTACCAAACAAAATTTTCGATATTTCACCAACAAAATTAAATATTCCTCTTTTGGTTTTCACCTTGGTTTTGACAATTTGATTTATGACTGAATTAGTTTGCTCAACCTTGTGTAGTTTTCGGATAAGTACGTCTAATCGAGGTTCTCGACGAGAACGATCGGAATAGATAACTCTTGATTTGTATAGTTCGTTTGCTGTTCCCAAGTAGGTGGAGACACGGTGCAAAGTTTGTTCATAATCGGACAGATTAACAAAGGTCACAAGCTTCCATTGTCTGTTATATAAAACTGCTTCTCCTAAGAAGTCATAATATATACCAACAGTATTTGTTATTGTCTGAATTTGAGAGCTAGTGACATTTGCTGTCTGGATAATCGGAAGAATTATCGCCAAGCAAGCAAGCAACGAGAGAGGATGTCTCATGATGGCTGCGAACAAAAATGGAAACTACATTACCTACTAATAAAGTCTACTAATAATATAACTTTAACCTATTAGCATGAACTACAAATGTTTTTCTTCGATTAGCAATAGTACAATTAACACCTTTTACTTTAACTACTTTGTATGGACCGATCCACTGTGAACCCAATTTCTTGGATCGTCCTCTTCTAACAGATTCATCTTTAAGTAACATTTGATCGCCTACTTTAAACAATTGTTCTTTATGAGAGGCGGTCTTATCATATTGTTCTTTGTTTTTAACCTTAGCTTGTTTCAGTTTTGATCTGGCTAACTCGTAACTGTTCTGAAGCTTCTGCTTTAGGGTCTTGATGTAATCATCATACGCGTAATTAATGTCGATAGTTTGTTTCTGTAATATACCAGGGATGTTAGCCATCCGGCCAAACATCAACTCGTGTGGAGTATAGTTAGTTACTGAATGCGGAGTTGTATTGTAAGCAAAAGCAGCGTATGGCAACCAGACGTCCCAGTCCAGTTGGTTTTCAGACACATAATGCCTCAGATACTCAGCAAGAGATCTATGAACTCTTTCAACGAAGTTAGCTTGAGGGTGGAATGCACTAGTATGTAGTTTCTGAATCTGGAACATGCGACACATTTTCTTAAAGGTATCGCTCATAAAATTAGTACCTTGATCGGTTAAAATGGTTTGGGGTATACCGAAAACACAAACAAATTTCGTCACAAAGGCTTCAGCTACGGTTTCTGCATCTTGTTGCTGTAGGGGAATGGTCACTAAATATTTCGATAATTCATCTTGGCATGTTAAGATGTATTTGTTTCCGAGAGAACTCTCAGGAAACGGCCCTACAAGATCTAAAGCACATTTCTCAAATACTACATCAGGAGTGGTGGTCAAAACCATAGGAAGTTTGACATTAGGTTGGGTGAGTTTGTTCTTTTGACACGACTCACATTTCTTTATGTATTCTTCGACATCGGTGTTTAGTCTTTTCCAAGATTTCGGATCGATATTGTTCAATTCTAAGTACGATTTGATTTTAGCTATAGTTCGATGAATACCTTGGTGTCCACCGGTAGGAAGGTTGTGAAACTCTTTCAGAATCCTACTCTTTGTTTCTTCGTCAAGGGTAGAAGGTTGACCTTCTGGATCGGGGTCAAAATATGCAATACGACTCAATGCATCAGCATTGGTATTACGGACACCTGCTTTATAAACAATCTTATAATTATATTCTTCTAACTTAATTCTCCATCTTAAAAGTCTACTACTAGGATCTTTTACACTAAACACCCAAAGCAAAGGTTTATGATCAGTCACAAAGGTTGTTTCCTTTCCAAAGATGTATGGGCGGAATAGTTTGGCAGCCCAAACTATCGCAAGTAATTCACGTTCGGTTGTGGAGTAATTTCTTTCGGCATTATTAAGTGTACGACTAGCATAAGCGATTGGTTTGTCTTGACCAATTTGGCCCTGAGACAAGATAGCTCCAATTGCGACTTCTGAGGCGTCACAGGTAATAATAAAGGGACGGCTCATGTCAGGATATTGAAGGAGAGGTGGTGATGTCAATTTTTCCTTCAGAGTTTGAAACGCTAGTTCTTGCTTAGTTTCCCACTTGAATGGAACATCTTTCTTTAACAAAAGAGTGAGAGGTTTGGCTATATTGCTATAACCTTCAATAAATCTACGGTAATAAGAACTTAATCCTAAAAATCCACGCAATTGCTTGACATTTTTCGGATGCGGAAAATGTAACACTTTCTCAATTAAGCGAGGGTCTGGCTTCAGACCTTGATCTGTTATTTGATGTCCTAAATATGTTACTTCTTTTCTAAGAAATTCACACTTATCAGGCTGAAGTTTGAGGTTGTAGGTTCGAAACCTATCAAATACAAGTTTCAATCTTGACATATGGTCCTTTAAGTCTCTACTATAGATACAACAATCGTCTAAATACGAAAAACACTTTAATCCTTGTAATCCGGATAGAACAATATTCATCATTCTCTGAAATGTTGCGGGGGCACCGCATAATCCAAAGCTCATGCGATTATACTCGTAATGACCATATGGTGTACTGAAGGCGGTCTTACTACGGTCTTCAGGTTTAATTCTAATCTGTTGGTACGAACTGGCTAAATCCAAGGTCGTAAAGTACTTCGATTGCCCTAACTGATCTAGTATTTCTGTAATATTCGGTAAAGGAAAGCTATCTCCAATAGTAATCTGATTAAGCCTACGAAAATCTAAACATATACGAATCTTAGGTTTGCCTGATGCATCCATCTTTTTCGGCACTATTAATATCGGAAAATTCCAAGGACTCTTGCTTGGGGAAATTATACCTTCATCTAACATCTTATCGATTTGATTTTGTACTTCTGCCTTATGTACCTCGGGAATACGGTACGGTTTCTGAGTCACGACTGTACCTCGTTTGTCGGGATGAATGGGGATGCTATGTTCAAGCACATCAGTATAGGAGAGTTTGTCTCCCTCTAAATAAAATAAATCATGATATTCTTCACAATGCGACAGTATTAACGCTTTCTCTTCTGAATTCAAATGGTCTAATCGCAAGTTCTGCCTAAGTAATTCTAAAAGCGATTTTAATCCTTTAGTTTGACTTGCATTGTCAGATTTGCTCAATGCATAAACACTATGAGATTTTGTCATATCAAGAAGTGGTTCAAAATCTAAAGAGATTGGAGGAATTTGTACGTCTACCTCATTTTCAGTCAAATTCAAAATGCTAGTTACACATTTGTTATCGGATGCTTTAACTATAGCGTCTGGCAGGAATACACCGTCTGCCAAAGTACGTTTGGACAAAAATCCTATCCCATTATTTTCAGTCTTAACTTCAATTAGCTTTTCGGTACGTGCTGGGATCTTTACTTTAGTTCCTACATCAATTTTCAATTCAGCTTGTCCGTCATACGAAATTACACAATGATGTTCAAGAAGAAAATCTCTGCCTATTATACCTGCTACATTAGGAGGTAATAAATCACTACGCATTACATGAAAAGTATGAGTCACTCTATTCTTGCCTATTTCTAATCTAAGATCTAATGTACCTAAAGTATGGGCATGAAAATTATTGAATCCATGCACTGGAGTGGAGTCACATCTATGTATCTTTCTCAACATTGACTCACGTAAATGGCTATACTTAATAAGCGATAGATCTGAGCCTGAATCTAACAACATTTCGTGATTCTTATTTAAATCCATCATTCGCACTTTAATTTTACCCTTTTCATCGATTATACTCTTAGTGGAACATTCGCATAATTGGGCGTAACGTCCAATTGTATCAGACTTAACGGAATTTCGATCAGGTTTCTGAGGTGGGGACACCTTCGTACAATTATCACTCGTTTGTTCAGTGGAACAAAGGAAAATCTTAACATTATCATTCCGATTTCTATTACTATCAACACTTTTCTCTAATTTAACTTTCGAGGAGTTGTGTTTCGATAAACAACATAAAGACTTATTCTTGCTACAAGATTTTGGCTTGGTGCTGTGGTCAGCACGGCATTTCTCTTTCAATTCACAATCATGCGTGTCACAGGCGGGATGACGACGCGGTGAGACATTATTCGGTTTTGGTCGCGGAGAAGGTTTGCGCGGTGTACGGCGCTGAGGACACACATACACTGGGCGACGCGGCGAAGGACTACGCACTGGGCGATGTTGAGTGCGACGCGGAGAATGACTATGCGATCGGCGACGCTGAGTGCGACGCGGAGAATGAGCACACGCTGGGCGATGACATTGAGGACGGCGCGGAGAAGGATCTCGCGCTGGGCGACGCTGAATGCGACGCGGAGAACGGCTTCGCGTTTTGCGGCAACGAGAACTACGCGGAGAAGGACTGCGCGTTTGCCGGTGATGAGAACAACGCGGAGAACTCGTGTTCTTTCGGGTACAAACATGGATACGCTTCTTCGCACAAGTATGGGTACGCTTTGCACGACAATGATAGGAGTGTGTACAACGTAAAGCACAACAAGAATTGGAATCCTCTAATTTGTCACTATTTTCACTACAATGTTTATCATGCGGTTCTTCATGCGAGTCTACTGGATGATCACAATCTTCTAAACAATGAACCTTTTTCCTAAAATTTCTTCTATCCTTACGGGAATGAGAAGAGTTATGAGAATCTCTAGATTTACTTTCAGAATGCTTTTTCTCGGAAAATTTCCTATTTCCTTTCTTCTCTGACTTATGGTTATGATTTGAAGAATTTGCCCTATCTTCATTCTTAGAATCTAATGGCTTTCGTCTCTGAGACAATATGTGCGACTCTTCAACTAGAGCGAAATCTACTAATTGAGCGAAACTATCATCTTCTGTACTTTTACCACGAATTACTGTTTGAATGCGGGGATCGCTAATTCCCTGGACAAAAGATGCTTTTGTCAAATGATCAATAAGTGAATGAGCACCAGCTCTTTCAGTTTCACGACATATTTTCGAAGCAGCAGCTTTCAGATCAGCTCGAATTGTATCTAACTTGCTAGCCCATGAGCTAATACCCTCATTTTTGCCTTGCCTGGCAGAAAACAATAAACAAGCATAATAATCAATAGATCTATGTGTAGCATAATTCTCTTCTAAAATTGTCTTAACTGCTTCCCAAGTATCTACGTTCAATCTAACTAAAATACGATTTCTAGGTTCTCCTAAAATTTTCGACTTAATAAACTTCAATAATACAGGTTTATCACGGGGATTAACTAACCCTTGAGCAATTTCACAACTATCAATAAATTGCCTCAACTTAGAACGATCTCCTGTAAATGGTTCTGCAATAACCTGAATTGCCTGAGAAACTTTAACATATTCTGGCTGTACGTTAATTCCGTCAGCTTCTGCCATGATTAAAAATTCAAATTACGTTTCTATGTGGAAACAACAAGTTAAATAAATGAATGAACCTCTTAGATTTGTGAAAACTCGAAGGTTTGAGCAATAATGGTTTCTGAGAGGAATTTCTCACTTAACCTAACTAAATCTAAATTTACGATGGGTTTATCACCTGTATGGGGCTTTAAATGCCTAATTTCAACACTAAAATGCACTGCACTTATTTAAACACTAATGAACTGAAATCACTAATGTGCGTTTGGCGTCACGATACAGTGAGCAGGATGTTTTGCTGATTGATGGCCAGTCAAACAACAAAAGCGTCCTTTTCCCTTTTTCGCTTCCGCCAAGGAGGATGGAATGAAAGTTAAACAGATGGGAAAACTTTCAGCAGACAATAAATATCACACATGCAAAATGCACATGCACAAAACACAGTTCACTTAAATAACTTAAACTGGTATCAAAGTTTACGATGTCACGATTATTCCTGATATCCTAAGGCTGTGCAAAAAGTTCACGATATCCTAGGTTGTTCAAGATATCCTAGAGATGTTCAAGATATCCTAGAGATGTTCAAGATATCCCACAAAGCTGACACCAAATTATGTGGCGGGCCGGCGGTATGCGTTTGCTTAGACCGGCACCCACACAAGAGAGTTTTGTAATTTACCAAAATACTTCTATTTAGTCAACCAAAGTTTCTGCAAAACACCAACAATAACTCGAGCGGTAAAGTTATACTGGAAACAGGAACTCAGCTAACAAAACAGTCTGAAGAATCTTAGTATTACACGGTAGCGTTGGCCGTGGCCAAGACTTATCTTCTAATGGAAACAATGGAATCGTTATCCTGATTAAGGTTTGATAACCAACAATCCTTTGGGATATCTCTTGAAACAAAACTCGACAAATATGTTCCTTGCAGTAAGCCTGCAGTTTATTGGCTCCAAACAAATTACAAGAACCAGAGCCGGGGCGATAGTGTAAGTACTGTGTCTATTTATAAAAGAGTTTTAACTTACGTGGCGGCGTTCCAATAGGTAGTTTAAAAATAACTCACTAAATGTCACTGATAAAAATAAACTTAACTGTAGCACTTTTCACAATAAAACAAAACTGCACTAGACTGGGAGGGCACGAATCAGTCCTAGTGGGTAGGTAGGTAAGAGGTATACTATTTGATCTACCGGTCTGCGAACAGACATCAAATAGGGTAGGCTACCAGAGGTTAGGAACAGGTTACCGTTTGATCTACCGGTCTGCGAACAGACATCAAACAGGGTAGGTGTAAAGGTTACCGTTTGATCTACCGGTCTGCTAGGCAGACATCAAACAAAGTTGGTTACCAGAAGGAATTAAGGTTACCGTTTGATCTACCGATCTGCGAACAGACATCAAACAAGGAAGGTGTAAGGGTTTACCGTTTGATCTACCGGTCTGCGAACAGACATCAAACAGGGAGTCACTATTTGATTACCGGTGCGTTTTAGGCCAGCTAAGCAATAAACTTAGAGTCTGTCAAAACACACATCAAATAGGGGTGCGACAGAACTTTAGCCGTCAACTTCCTAAGCTTGCCAGCAGTTTCTGGAGCGAGTCCGGGCTGAAGCGAAACTTGCGGAAGTAGATTGCCAAGTTCGGAAGGAAGTAACTTTAGCCGTCAGTTTCCTAAGCAGACCAGCAATTATGGGAGAACCCTGGCTGAGCCATCTTGCTTTCAGAAACAGATTGCCAAGTTACTGTGAGGATTAGGTAGGGTAGTACTTTGACCGTCAGTTTCCTAAGCCGACCAGCAATTATGGGAGAACCCTGGCTGAGCCATCGAGCTTTCGGAAACAGATTGCCAAGTACTGGGTAAACCAAGGTAGTGAGGTAGGTAACCAAGAGATTGAGTAGGCAGGCCTCCGTAGAGGCAGAGAGGTCGGAAGGCAGAAGGATGGACAACTAGAGACTTCTTCGTGATAAGTTCCTGAACTGAGACGTACCTAACGAATTGCGTACTCCTCGTAGTCTGCACGTCTCTGAGGGGTTCAGGAGAGGGACGTTGTCCGACGAGAGAGGCCAAAACATGCGTTTTTAAGGGCCTCGGTCGGAGGTGCAAGCGGCACCAATTTACGGTCTGTGTGCAAAATAGTAACGTGAGCAAACGTTGCACGAGGACCGTAAGGTCAGAGGTTGAGCATGCGTGGAGATCTAAAAAGTACCTAGGGCGGAGCCCGAGGGGGACCAGTATCCTGAAAAGAAAGATTATTGGCTTTGCACACGACTTCGAGTGCACAAGTACTCGGAAGGGTTCCACTCTGAGGGGTGGAGTTGCTAGCTATTGGAACGAGCCATGCCATTAACATCTAGATTGGTTAGAACAAGGTGCCTTGGGCGGAGCCAGGCAAAAGATAAGATTTTGTGTGTGCGCATGCGTGTGCATGTGATGTGTAGTCCTTGAGTTTATGTGTGTGAGCCCCTTCCTCTGGAAGGATGATATTACATCGAGATATTACAGAGAATTGTACAAATAGTATCTTAAACTATAAACATATACTAAACATAAAAGATTTCAAGTAATAAACTTGAAAGGTTTTATACATAATGAACTCAAGACCCTTCAACAGTTTATCTTACTTGTTTTCGACCAAAGACATACATATATATTTAATGCTTCGAAGAACGAAAAAGAATCTTCTTTTTAGAAGCAAAAATGACATTTAAAAAGATACACAAACTATATGGGTTTTCTTAACAGTATTCTACCACTAATAATAATAATAATAATAATAATCTAACTTGTTAAAAGACTACATAGATATAAAAAAAACTAAGCTTCTGTATCGAACCAGAAGGGGAGAATGTTTATCTTAACTGCTGTTGACCTACAGGTCAGAAAGGGGGAACTCGTGAAAGCAGACAGAATGTCTGGTTTCCAGCTAGAGAAAAAAAAAGAACACTCAACACGAATTTGTATTTTAAAAGAAGTAAATGGAAGACGAATTCTGTTGCAGGTTTTAAAATAATAAAAAAAAAGAATATTTATTCGCAAAAAATAGTTTGCGAATTTGCGGCCCACTACACTATTAAAAAAGAGACTACATATACAAATTATGTTTGATGCTTATCGAGAAATATTTTTTTTAAAGCCAAGCCAGTAACAAGTTTGCCGCTCATGTAGACGTATTGGCGCCTTATCGTCTGGAGATACTACTTTTAACTGCTACCATTAGACATAACGTCTTATATCATAATGAATATAAAATTCAAGGTTATTATTATTTTATACATAATTTGCACGTTCAAATAATCAATGCTTTCTACTTAAATTATTTCGATAATTTTATGTAAAAGCTTTCTTCTTGATCACTCCAGCTACTTAATGATTAGTAGGGCCTACATCTCTTTTGAGATGAAAAGTGTGTGGTCAAACATCAGCAATCCTCCTTGCGACCTTGAACACACCTCATGACGCCATAATACCAAAACGAAACGAACCCGACAGAAAAACGAATCTCTCACTGTGTAAACTATACCCTGAGGGGAACGTGACGTCACACAGTCGCAACCAACTAGCGGCGAGAAGAAAGAGCCTTACACACAATACAAACAAAAAAAAAATGCAAAGAAAGGCAACGTATTTCCTGCATTGTGATTTTGTTTCTCAACTTGACATTGAGGGTCAGACGGAGTGACGTTACAAAAGGGGAGGAAACGATGGAATCTGTTCCGGTATTTTTTTTTCTAAACAAACATACTAAACGAATATACTACTTTAAGATGTTTCGTACAAGTGCTTTCTACATTATCGGACAACTAGGAAAGATTTGGCTTAATTCAAGAATTTTTAGCAAAATACTCGTCAAATTATGACCTTTAAGGTAATTACAAGAGAGTTATTAGAGAGTATATTATGCACCAGTGATTAAAATAAACCCGTTATAAACATCTAAATTGTCAAAGATAGACTTTTTAAAATATCATGTTCACATAGCTAATAATGTTTAACTATGATAGCAAGAACGTAACTATAAGTAAGCCAAATATTCGCTTTTTATTTTACTCCAGCTGAACTACCGGTATTTATGATAAAGCGTTCGCGTGACCGTGCTTCATTCAAACACCACACGTGTTTGAAACAGAAGACAGTGGATCAATTCTTTGTTAAGAAATGATGTGAAAAGTTATCGTTATATGAGGGTCTGCTTATTTAAGGATTTGTTTACTTATTACCCATACTACCCGGATTATCCGGATTTCAATTTTCCAGACTGCCATTGGTCCCAGTTAGTCCGGATAAACGATAAAGTACTGTACACATAAAATAGTATAATATACCTAACAAGACATTAGACATTCACATGCAGAAGATATTAACTAGAGATGATTTATTGTAGATAAACTGTTGCAAATATGTTCACTTAGCTTATAAATTACAGCTATTTCAATGTCTCAGATATCAAGTCATTCTTGACGGGTTTATATCTGTACTGATGAAATGCAATAAACTACAAGGGCGATTCTCAGCGTTACGCACGGGACATTTGTACACAAAATCTGCTTTTTAAAACAAAAATGTATTTTCATATACTGTAAAATAAAAAGTATGTCAAAATTAGGGGGAATTATTAATGCATAGTTAAATAAAATGCAACACTCAAAACGATTGCAAATTTGAGTTATAAGCCAAAATTAAGCGTTACGCACGGGACTCGCGCACGGAATTTTCTGCGATTTATGACGGCATTTTCATTTTATATGCCATCACTTATATTCTACATTCATTACCCTTACTGTGCATTATATTTTTAAATTGGAAAATAGAATTTAATTAGCTTCACATTATGTTTTCATTTGCGACTCGCCGTTACGCACGGGACAGAAAAGTAACCATGCAATTGTTTGGTTGTTCTAAGACTGTTATATGCAATATCCTTACTAAAGAGACTGACATTTTAAGATTAACATTTGGACATTAACAAGCATAAAAAATTTGCATCCATAATTTAATTTAAATTAATTAAATTACATTCCAAAATATCAAAGTCGAACTTTGCTAGGCAACTCGCTTAGTGTTATTACCATGTCTTTGGGTATTTGTCTGAGCGCTGATTGATGGCGTCAAACCCTATAATGTTGTGCAACTGTTGAGCTTCTCGATTTTCTGTGCTACCTACCAAATGTTGAGTCGTTTGAATGCTGCCATTGTCAGGTGAAACGCGGGAAAGGGAATTGAAGGGAAATAGTTGGTTTTTGGTTATTTGCTACTATTGATTGTGATTCACAGTGAACATTTGCTTTAGTATGAGTTTTTTAAAGTAATATGGATTCACAGGCAATTAACTCTGTTCCAAGTAATATTGTCAGTGATGAACTGAATACTATTAACAAAAGCAATGAGTGGCGCTGAAGGAGCTAGAAAATATAAACATAGGAACAAGGTGAGACTGAAAAATAAAGTGAGGATGCACGTTATAAGCAAGTTAAAGAATTAACTCTTTTCTTCTCATGTTCCTTTTGCGAAACTCATTCCGCATTGTTTCGTAGTTGACCATTTAGAAGAGGAAAAAACTAAAATGTGAAGAACAAGGTAATTCAAGTTAGAGTGGTTCAAGGAAAACTAAAAGAGTGCCAGTGTACAGAATGATATATTCATCAAGTGATGACAGCAACATTAATTCAAATTACAGCTTTGAAGACGATGTTCATAATGATGCCCGAACTCTCCAACTGTCGATCTCAGAATGGGCAATATTAGAGCAGGTGTATTTCTCCTAGTGAAATTTGATTGTTGTTCTTTTAGAAATAGGATTAAATATCGGTATGTAGGGGTATGTGTGTGTCTGAAAGTGATGTAGAAGAAGATGGTTGCGTTATAGAGTAACAAATCTGAAATGCATGGACAACAGTTGTACAAAGTTTTGTTTTGATGAAAATAACAGATCTTATGTCTCATTCGATCAGGTTTGAAATATACTTCAAGCACCTAATTTGCTGATAAAGGGTGAGATAATATACTATAAAGTTCCAGAACCAATAGCCGTTTTTGTAAAGAACTAAAGTTTTGAAGCGAATCCATTTGCCCCCCTACAAGACTGTCAAACCAACTTAGATACCTACCTTTCTAATGAAATGAAAAAAAAAAGTGTGATTTATCATGATAATTTGTTTTTAAGCCTCTTGCTAAATGTTTCTATGTAACTTAACGTAGACGTTTTTGGTAGTTATGTTTGGTTTAGTTTCTCTCAGCACATTCATGTTTCTTTGAGTTAATATAGAAGTCTATTGTTCATTGTTTAACCTCAATAACAATAAACAGGTATTGAAATCTTAATAACTTAATTTTATTCACTTCTGTAAATGTCCCGTGCGTAACGTTACGCACGGGACAACATTTCTATATCTCATGAAATAAATAAGGAGGATAATAAATAAATAGGCTGATAATAATTCTGCTTTGGAGCAAAAGTTTCAATACTTTATCTTCTACAATTACAAAGGAAACACGAAAAATATGTGTTTTCTGTTCCGCGCGGGACAGCAAAACATGTCATGAGAAAACTACGATTTTTGCCTACCAGAATAAAACATTAATTAAAACAAACTTGTCAAATTTTTGCCAAAGGTCCACTTCACATTTTTTGCTATTGTTCATATAATTACAGATTTAGAATTTAGTTTGATTATTATTTGAAAATTGGGATATGTGAACAGCATTGAGCATGGTGTAGAACAGTATGTGGTCAAAACCTAGTAAATATATTTTACAAAAATATTTTAAATATCTCACTATATAGTTACACTATTTCTTAATAGAAAAACAAACATTATAGTTTCAAATTAATTTTGAAAATTTACTGACAATGGACCACTTGCCAGAGAATCGCCCACAAAATAAAGTTGATGAAATATGGTGAATAATTTCTTTGAAGATTTAAAATACTCTCCACCATTTGCGATTTAATTTGGTGAGGAAAAACAAAGAAAAGTAAAGAACAACACATTAGTTGGCATTACGAAAGATTGTAGTGTACGTATAACGTTATTCACGGTATATTCCATCTCCTTCCACTACATTATTTTCAATGTATTTATCTCTGCTTCTATACGTCACAACAATTATTATTACTCGTTGTTACCTAATAATAACTATAAATCACAGCTAAAACGTTATCCCATACTGGAAAAAAAATGTTGGTATCTACAGCATACCATTTATTATAATAACGAAGATTCTCATATTTATTTTCAAATAACGTTGACTCCGACTTTACTTATTTTAGTCTTCATTAACTTTCAAAATGCTTCCAATACATCCTCAAATCAATTAAAGCTTAATATAACATATTTAAGCAAGTACCTCTCAAAAGGCCCCCTATTTTAATAAATAACATGTTATTATATTGGAAGTTCTAGTAACAAGGTATGTACACACACACACACACACACACACACATATTATATATATATATATATATATATATATATATATATATATATATATATATATATATATATATATATATATATATATATATAATTAAAAAATGGCACCTCCCCTTAACAGTACAGGCCTGAACAGTATATTAAACGTCAAAATGTTAGCCAACAAACCGTTAACGCAATTCCCTGCTGCACGTATAAATGTAATTTTTAACAATACGATTTTTCTTTCTATTAAGGTAGTCCTCGTATTGTAAGGGCAAATCCGCATTAAATGTTTTCGCACAGTTTCAGGTTCACAGCTTTTCCATGCTCAAAACTTAGAATCCAGGAATATGTACGGCCGTTCACCTTGTGTGTGCTCTACTGCTCACAGTTGCACGGAAGACGTAACACTATGCCATAGCCTATCTTTGTTTATACCGTTGCATTCAGTGCACGAATAAGTGTCATTATATAAATTTTATGAACAACAATCTTTTAATTTAACTTATTTTCTCTTTTATTGTCCGAAGCTAAACAGACTACATCTTTTAACAGACAATTTGGATATTTTGAAACATCTCTTCCACATATGAAAGTAATAGGTTAACTTTAGGGTGGTTAAGATAGTGTAGAGAGTTGATATGGTAGATAAATCCCTTTCATATTACCCATTGTAGAAACATAAATTTTTGCCTAATAAGCTTACATAAGCTGAAGTCTTAATTAGTAGTGAACATAGAAACCAGGTTTTCGAAACCGGTTCAGTTTTCTATCAAAACATTTATGCTTCTCTGCTAACCTGTTTGTAAATGAGAGGGGCCGCGGTGGCTCAGTGGTAGAGCGTTCACCTCTGGTGTTAGGGGTCTCGGGTTCAAACCCTGCTCCCGCCAAGTGAACTTTGTGGTGGACAAAAACCGTGTGCGTGGGTTTTCTCGGGGTTCTCCCGTTTCCTCCCACTTTCTTCATTCCACCATTTCATTCATTATTCATCATCACCGTCTCCTTTAGCCTAACCGGCATAACCGTGGGACGTAAAACTCAAGAATTTCATTTCAATTTTTTGTAAATGAGTAACTACGAGAACAAAAACAGATACCATCGGCTCCGGCGAAAATTACACTGGTTTCAGTAAAATGCCCAATATCTTTTTGAGAAAACAAAAACGGTTTCGGTCAAAACCGAAAAACTGAGACCAGTTTTGGTGAAAAATCTAACCAGTTTTGAAGACAACTGCAATGTCGGTTCCAGTCTCTAGAATCCGGTTTGCCGTTTTTGTGAAAACTGATTTTGACCATCCCTACTTTTAAACAAAATTACTATGCAACTTGCCATTTCTTCTAAAGATTTTCAAAGTAAAATAACCGATTTTTATCTAAAGCAAGACTTTTTTTTTAATAAAATGCAAAATGAGACTATAACAAAGAATGAATACTCATCGTAAGGTTGAAGGCTATAGTTTTTATGGATATTATGGATAATAGTAGATAAAAGAAACGTCACTTAATTACACCAATGCTTTGTCATAATTTCTTTTCCTTGTTTAACACATTAAAAATCTCCTTTTTTACTGCATTTTTTAAAAGCATTGCTCTAAGAAATTTAAATCACATTTTCGTCTTCATTCAATATCCTACAAACAATCCTATTCTTCACTTCTGATTTCCTTAACTTGAAAATACTACATGATTTCAATGCTGAGTGTTAAGAAGACATTCTTGCTGAATTAGTATGTTCCGTGTCAGTTAAAAAAAAAAAAAAAAAAAAAGTACAACCTGCTACTAAACTGTTCATAATTTTTCTTATACAGTATATAAATTAGTAATAACATTTCCAGCAGAATAAAAGTCATCAATCACAATCGCAATGAATATATTTTAACTGGAGATGGCCAATTCCAGAATTTTTACTTTCCGGAACCCTGAAAGTAAAATCGAAAAAATTCTGGAATTTTTTAAAAAAAATATATGATTTCGGGAAATTTTGGATATCCATTTTAACATATTTTAAAGCCATATAAACAGTCAAATCAACATGAGAATTTACATTCAACTATATCATTTTAGAGTTCAAAAAAATTTTGTTCGAATTTTTTTTTTCAAATTAGTGGTAGATGTTTTATCTTTGGCTTTTTTCTTTTTGTTAAATGCTAATAACATTGTAGAATATCCTGTCCTTATTGAGTTAATGTGCGAGATTTCATTAACGCTACGGGATTTTCCTTTGCTTTTAAGCGTATCAAATTAATAGGAGTCTTAACCTCTATTTGGTCATTTTCCACAAAAAAATATTTTGTCTTTTAAAAGCCTACTTCTTCATTAACTTGTCTCGTGTATCAGAATCTAAAAATAAAATCATATTTTTGCAATAAACTACAACTCAGAAATTAGAATAATCTATATATTAAAATGCTTTATATGTTTGTCTCAAACGAAAAGTTCATGTTTGTGACCAATTCTTTCAACAGTGAGTTCTCGGGAACTATTGGCTCTAGTAAAATGCCGTTTTCACTGATCAATTGCAAATTTTGTTCAGTTCTAATTGAATGTTTAAAAAACATGGCCGTTATTCCTTTATTACATTCACCTCTGGTGCTAGGGGTCTCGGGTTCAAACCCTGCTCCCGCCAAGTGAACTTTGTGGTGGACAAACACCGTGTGCGTGGGTTTTCTCGGGGTTCTCCCGTTTCCTCCCACTTTCTTCATTCCACCATTTCATTCATCTCTCATCTTCACCGTCTCCTTTAGCCTAACCGGCATAACCGTGGGACGTAAAACTCAAAAATTTCATTTCATTTTTTTCCTTTATTACATTTGTTTAGGTGTAACACTGGGAGTATTGAAATTTTAAAAAAATAATCATATCCTACGAGTTATATATTCCATCACATAGTTGTATACATGGGTTGCATATATCTCGGGCGTTTATTTCATGGCAAATGATGAAAAACGAAGGATAACCATTTCTCCAGTCTAACTGTAAGATTAATTTTTATTCTTTGGATTGTTTCGCCCAATGAACACCACATATCACTGACATTATAATTAATCGTGTGTGTAATGTATTTGCTTATTATATACTGCATGCAAGAAGAAAGAAACTGGTCATACATGAATTAGGAGCTCCACCAGGAAGTAGGCTCAAATCTTGCAAACGATGCGATATATTGAAAAAGTAATCTTAAAATATCTCCCCTTTATGATACCCCTTGTCGATTTTTATCAAGACGTCTTTAACTTGTATCTGTAAAGGGATATGAACAGATGATGTTAGGAATGACAAGGAGATTCATACTCAAATGTAAATTATGCGCTGTGTATAGAGTGCAGGTTCAGCTAGTAATTCGAGAAAAATACAATGTAAAACATCTAATTTCTTACTTTTACACAAAACGGCAGATTGATTAAAGAAAATCTTGATATTCCATGTGCAATGTCCCGTTCCACTGCAGAAGTTTTCTCCCCAAGCTGCTTCCTCCCACGAGATATGTTATTCTCTTTTGTTAACGTCAATTAAGTTTATATATTCCATGTTATATATTTATTTCCGTTCAATTGTGTTATTTTGCAGATGGTTCTAATAATTTATTGCTTTGAGTACACTGTTCATGTATTTATGTTGTCATATTTTTAATATGTGTATATTGAATTTTAAACTAGCTAATCAAAAACTGTGGATATTATAATTCTTAATACTTACATTACAAAATTCTGTAAATTTTATCTATGGTTTGTAATTCTGAAAAATATACACGAACATTGGTAAAAATCTAATTAACACAAATGTTGCAAGATATTAGTAGTATGTTCATAACTGTTAGAAGAATGTGTCACTGCTAGGTATGTGTATCACTCTTCCACTGATAATCTTATATTTAACAGAGTATTTCATTTTAAATATAAAACACATAAATATAACTATAAACAATCTATTCCAGAAGAACTAATATTTTTTGTTGGCAACAGACGACACACACTTTTTAGTGCCACAGAAGTCCGTTTTATAGATTTTCTCGAAAACTACGCACCAGCATTCATCTTTAAGCATGTCATTTTGTTAAACTTGATGAGATATACCAATTGATATACAGGGTGTTTCATAATTTCTATTATAGCGGTTGGTAGTTGAAAGTGGACACGAAAACAAGCAAAAGAAATTTATTATACCGAAGTTGAAAGCGGCGTCTTTTCCGAGTTACCAGAGCAGGAAAAATGCAGGAAATTGAATTTTGAGCATTAATAGCGCAAAGACTAATAATGTAGGAAGAAGCGGTATGGCGAATTTCAGAGTAAACCATACTGGAAAAATGTCACATTCAAGATGTTCGGGAAATTATGCAAGATTTTATTAAACCTTGCCCCATTAAATCCACAATTATCTATGAAACCTTGACATAATTTGTGAAATTACGTATCTACTTTCCCCATACTCTTGAACTTGGTATTTCCTGACAACACAGGTACGGTTTCCTCTGAAATTCACTACACTGCTTCCTCTTAGCACTAGTCTTTGCGCTATTACGGTTCAATTTTCTGCATTTTCCCGCGCTCTTAACTCGGAAAGGATGCAGCTTTCAACTTCAGTGTAATCAACTTTTTTGCTTGTTTTCGTATCTATTTTCAATACAATAAACACTGTAATAGGAATTGTGCAACATCCTGTATGTCTTATCTTGGGCAATATTTTAGTAAGGCACACTACACACTATAGCATAGATCCTAGAAAATCTCTTACGATTTGTCCTAGAGTCAAAATCTCAACGAGTATGGCATCAGATCGCATAACATTTCATGTGTTCTGAACGATCCTATGAGAGTTCTCTTGTTTCGAGCATGCTCTATTTCGAAAAGAAAACTCGTAAGATTTCGATTTAAGCGACATCAGGTGAGAGAAAGTGAAAACAAACAATTGATGCAGTATGTTTTGCTAATATATCTTTTGATCGAGCAAGTTTACTTTTGGTGTACCACTCGAAATAATTGTTGAAAAATTATAATTTGCCACACATTTCATTATTATTATTTCCTAAATTATTTGCACTGAGCGACATGAAATTATCTCATATAGCATAGATAAAATTCAAGGGGATCATCAAAAGCAATTATTGAGAAACTAATTTTTTTTATCGTTTACCTATAAATACGGCGTCCAGATGTAACTATAGTGCAAAAACACAAACCAACCTGTGCTAGGTGGCCACTGAGAAGCACGATTGCTATCTAACTGAGTGAGTGCAGAGCGTCAGCGAGGGGGTGCGTCCGAAGGAATCATGAACGTCAGCGAAGGTAGTGAAAACGAGTGGGTTTTGGCAATGATACGATTTTGAAGAGCACTTGTCATGGTATCATGCTAGTAGCGCTCTACTTGTAAACATTAGTTACAGCATCTGTAAACTGTGCAGAAATACACCGGTGGTGAAAAATAGTATCACCGGTCATCTTTTATATGCACTCACTTATGTAAATGTTTCACTGAAAGGGTCCAGGAGAACGTAAAAAATACAAAATTTACAGGAGAAATGGAAGATGCAAGTACTTAGACCTAACACACCATAACCAAATCTAACCTGATGAAACTAAACTAACCTAACGTTAATAGAAAAATGAGAAATTACATACCCCTATACTAATATAATCCAACATAACATACTATAACCTAACCTAACCGTAACTAACTTGAACTAACCTAAACTAATGTGAACAGAAACTACCGAAATTGTAACATTTCTTAGAAAAATTAGCTGGACTCCTTCTGCTAAACATTGTCCCTCACTTATCTCATCCGTAGTAAAACACTTATAATGATTTTACACTAGTGAACTTACACTTTTAAAGGTAAAATATAGGTGTATTACTTTGTATTTAATTCTATTCCTTGCAGAAACTTGTTCTTCATAAATATGTCTTTTCATGAAAAGAATTGAATTTTACCTATAAATCTTCTAAAATGTGGTGCGCCAAAAGTACACCAGCACCCTTCTGATTTTTATGCATCTTTTAGCGGTATCCAATTCAACAATATAGTGCCTGATGTTAATATTAGTAGGGTGTGCATTGTGGTTAGTATAGGAATCCATCTATGTTGTACTTTTATTAATACAACTATTTCATAATAGAATTTTAAAATATCATTCGATCAGACAGGAAAACTCCTCAGGTGTAGGATTCCCTATGAGATATGTCATAACATTTTTCCGAAGATAAATCCTAAGATTTATCTCGTAGTGTATAGCAGCCCTTAAGTATAAATTAGAGTTAAGTCAGAATTTTGGACTATATACCGCTCACTACTCATGCTACGTACGGTTACCTTGCTAAGGTTTCACGAGGGTATATTTCACTACCACTCTCATTTTAATAGATGGCGTGATTTTCATTCATCAATTTTTTAGGTTTACATTTTTATTTTATTTTTTATTTTTCGTAAACTACACATAACCATTTACATTGACGCATATCATTTTGTTCTACTCAGAGATATATCGATTTGCATTATGTTTGATCTTTGGACATTTTTTTTCTCCTAGTAATATTGAAGAATGTATTTGATTGAAAGTCATGAAAAAGCACAAGGCTGAGATTAATTGAAACCGTTAGATGGAAGAGCTTGGTAATCACTATTTTCTTTCATCAACTAACGGAGTATAAATCTCAGCTTTGTTAAATATGGTACATACAATGTAATAATATGAGAGAAAATGATTTAATGTTTTTAATGTAGTAGGTTAACAATTAGCGATGGATTATTTTCAAGAATTAATAACATCACGAAGGCAATATTTTCTTCTTTCTAAGCAATTACTACTTAAAAGCAAACCCAACGTCATAATGTGCTGCTGTTGCTTCTTAGGTGGCCTTCCATTCTAATGAGAAAGGGTTCCTACTTCCGTCAAAGTCCTTCAGTCTTCAGAGCGTGTAGTGGCTAACATAGTTTTCGTCGAGTTCCTCAGAATTCTCTCGTCTCCTCCTACCATACCATTAGAACAAGTAGTGAGTATACTCCAAACTTTCATGACCTAATCGAGCCAGAAACCTTTCGCATCTCAGGTGAACGCTTTCTATCAGCTACAGCAGGGCGCAAAATTTCCAGTCGCCTTTGGGAAATTTAGAGCTGGGGATCAATGTTCAGTAGGAATGGTTTCTGGCTAAACTCTCAGGGCTACGCGGTTTCTATTTCGCACAAAAATAATTGTCACTGCGTGAATGAAAACAAGGAATATAAAGTCTTTGTCAAACCAAAGGCCGTGTGTGGTGGGGGTGGAGGAGGAACCTCTCATAATTTGTACGTGAGAGAGATACTGGTGACCATCATTTTTGGATTGGCGAGTGCGTCTGACTGAAATTTTGCGCTCTGAGCTACAGTACCTCTCGAATAAATAAGTCAGTTTGGTTTACTGTTTCATATATTTACTTTGTCTGTCCGTGTAAGCGTCCTGCCATCATACAAAAAATCTCAAGAACTACCTGACGGGTCAATTTCGGTTAGGATGTAAAAGGTTAAACATTATGAATCGACTTTGTTCATGGAGATTATATTCCAACCGAAAATGGTAAAAAAAAAACGGATTTTAACGTTAATTACAACAGAGCACAAACGATAATAGATAGCGAGAACCAGTTTCTTCCATTCGAATAAGAATTCCAAGAATACATTTCATCTCCATCCTTGACTCTCTACCAAAATCGGAAATGACAAAACTCCACTACAACTTCCGGTTTCAATATTGATCTACATAAAGCAAAAACAATAGGAGATAAAGATAAGAAAAATGAAGTGAAATGAAATCTTTAAGTTTTACGTCCCACGCTTATGCTGGTTAGGCTAAAGGAGACGGTGATGATGAGATATGAATGAAATGGTGGAATGAAGAAAGTGGGAGGAAACGGGAGAACACCGAGTAAACCCACGAGCATAGTGTTTGTCCACCACAAAGCTCACACGGCGCGAGCTGGGATCGAAACAGGGACCCCAAGCACCGGAGGTGAACTCTCTACCACTGAGCCACCGCGCCCCCCTAATAGAGATAAGAGTTTCCTGTTTTAAGAATAGGTGCCATCTTCTGTTAACTCTCTATTCAAACCGGAAATGGCAGAGATCAACCACTTCCGGTTTTAACACTGATCGCTATAGAGGAAAAATGGTAATAGATAGCGGGAAGCTGCTTTCTGCAATCAATCAAGGGTCCCAAGAATATATTTCATTTTCTCTCAGATCTTTGTACTAAAATCGGAAGTGATAGAAATCTACAACTTCAGGTTTCAATATTAAATGAGAAAATATCACGCCAAACAAAACGAACTCCTTTACGTGATACTGTACAATCATCACGGGAGGACTCATCCTTCTAGACTAAAATTTTGGGACCACTGTTTAACAGGTTTTAAAAAAATGTATCTGACATTTTTTGTGTGTTTTATCAAATACCCGTTTACCTTCTAACCTATGAATAGTATCACATATATTAAGAACAAATGCAGATATCATGTATAAATCTTCCAGCACTGATCTAAATTCTGTATCATATCTTTTGTATAATAAATAAATAAAATTAAAAAAATAAATATTTTAATATAAAAGCAAAAGATCAAAAAATGTAAAAAGGATTATTTGGTATTTATACTGGTATTACCATTTTTATTCTAAACACACACAAGACTGACGTAGGTGCTTTTAGTTATTTATGTAATAAAATTAAACCTTTTTTTTAACACAAAAGAATCTTCCATTTTAAACAAATGAGTTTTGTTTCACAGTGTGAAACTACGGTAGACTTACAAACTATGGCAATTCAATACTCAAATTTCAAGTGGTACATCTATAACTAGTGGCTGCAATAGATGAATAAGATCAAAGATAGAACCCTGTTCCTCAGACGCTGAATTCACCTCAGAAAACAATTACTCTCTATATCTTACTGTTTTTGTTTTATGGCGATAAAGGTTAAAACTAGAAATTGTTAATTTGAACCACTTATGCATTCGATAGAGGATTAAACGGAGGACGCAGAACCTACTCTTGGGAAACTGAATCGATTGAAAAAAAAAAAAAAACGCATCTCATATATTTTATCGTTTTTGTTTTACGTAATCAGTATTGAAACCAGCACTAGTAAATTTCAACCACTTCTGGTTTTGGTCGTGTTGCAGGTTGTGATGGTATGATGTTCTGACACCATGAATTGATTCCAGAAAACAGCTTGTCGCTGTCTATTACTATAAAAGACAGAAAAGCAGTACAAAAACATTGTTGTCCTGTCTTATAACTTACATCCTCCACAAGCCTTGGATTTAAATTATGAAATGGAATGAGAAGCAAGAAAAGAAAAAAACCCTGGTCAACGCATTCGACTTACCGCATTTTGACTGAAGGTAATATTTCATGCCTATCCAAGTGGCAATATGTTTCTGCAACACGCGAACAATGTTAACGACAGATCAATTATCATAAAACGTAGTAAAAGTTAGAGATTAAGACAAATTCCCATCACTACAAATTTCTGTCTGAGACCTAGGAACTAGAAGCATTTTACTTACATTGGAAAGTGGATGACTGAACTCTAGAAATACACAAATAACGCTGTTGAAACACTATGTGCTGACCACACACTGGATGGAACTACAGCTGTTTGGCCGACTATAGCCCTTGGTGGGCTATGTCAGAGAGAAATGTCAAATACTGGACCACTGACATATAATAATAATAATATATATTCGAACTAAAGTTTTGAATTTTAAAATGAATTGTATGTTTGGGGTCTCACTATTAAGTTTGTTGATTGAATTTGAATTTTGTGTTTCTTAGCATTGAGGTATGAGGCGTGGACCTACAGTTTAAAGTGGAATCAGAACCACCCTAATACGTTCAAATTTCAAGGCTCTTCTCACCAGGAGTTGAATAGGAGACCTCGTACACCAAAGGCATCTCGTTATTAAGCTAAAAGAGAAATGATTAATATGAATAAACCTCACCAAAAAAAAAAAAAAAAAGAAAAAAATGTCTTTTTTCAAGATGCACTTTCTCTTATTTTTCTTACGGCGAATATGCATTAAGAAAAATAATTTTTGTGTCAAGAAGTACTCACAATGTCCTAGAATTGAGCCTCATGAAATACCGGTATCAGTTACAATCTCCTGTACGCATAACTTTATATACAAAAGAAGAGGAGAAAACTATTGGAGGGACAATATCATTGAGTATTCTTTTTGGGAATTTTAGGAAGCTTCGTAGCGTAACAGCATAAAGCTTCTTAAGTCACGCTGGAATCAGCAACTGCTACAGTAATCACTAGCTTCTTTCCTTCTCACTCCTTCATGAACAGCGAAACTACATAAGCAATGAAATGGATGCAAGTTTAAAAGATTTCTTCTTGTGTTCGCTTCAAGGACTCTGAAAAAAGTCAACCTACATACACAACTAGACTCCAAATAGCATTTGCCGCTTTGTGTGTTGTGCTGTGTACCTACATGATGACGTCTGACACATAACACCATTTTCCACTTCCTACTTCTCGCAACCGGTATGACAAGTCAGAACACTCATGGAAAAATTTTCTTTCCCCCTACTGGATTTTGGATACGGTTACTAAAGTGAAACAACACAACACTACCAGATATGGAAGGTAAGATTTGGGTTAGCACTTAAAAACAATACTCTGTTTCATTATTTAGCGTGCACTTTTACAACTTTTAAGAACGACTGGTTACTGCCAAATGAAACTCAAGTACTAGGTAGTTCTCGAAAGTCTCACTCCAGATTGTACACAGTGCCTAACATTATGAAATCTAAGGACAATACTACAATATTATTGCAACGCTCCATACCCTGAACTTACAAATCACTATAACAAAGACAGCTGGCGCCCCCGAAGAAAGAAAGAAGAAAAAAAGTCTTTTAATATCGATGACAACTCTCTTCCCCTCAACGATAAACAACACAATTTCTAGTTTTACTTCATATTTTACAAATACGCTAAATGGTTCGTAATTCATTTATCTTCTCAATTTGATTGGAGTTCAGGACTATATGAGGAGGATGTACTCCTTAAGGGTTTCGCTAAGTCTACTCCCACTTCTTCCGAGTTTTAGTGGGTAATTAAAGGACAATGAGAAATATTAAAAATATAGAGCGTATCAAGTGAGCCAAATAATATATGGAAAATGCTAATACATTTACTAATAATTGCTTTCAAGACACTTCGTATAGTGTTTCACTTTGGGGGCTCAACAATTATGACAAACTTTACATCTCTGATATACGTATATAAAAAAAAAAAGATATGGGAACAGTTGTTAGCTTATTTAATAGCACTTTGTAGACACTATCAGGTTTACTTTTTACATTTTTTATGTTTTTCATTGCCATGTTATTCACTAAAATTCAAAAATGTGGGGGTGAAGATTAACGAAGAATGATGTATTTAAGCCATAACTGGGACATATTTTTGTCTGTTTTTTGCGAATTTTCAATTTTGAATTCTCCATTCGATAGAGTATCAACAACTATCTGAGAAAGTGATGGAATTTTTCGCGTCAGTCTTATCGTTCCTGAGATATTGGCCAAAAAGTTCCGATTTCAGGAGATTTAAGGAACCCTATCTCGGGAACCAACTCATGGAGAGATCATATTGAAGTTGATCAATACCTATGAGAATGGTGCCAAATACTAAATGCACTTTTGGTACCAAATAGTAACCAGTGGCCACCGTCCCCAGATATTGGTTTAAAAAAAAAAAAAAATCGGATTTCGGGAGATTTAGGGAGCCATATCTCGGGAATCGTAAGTCATAAAGAGATGATATTTTGCGAGCTTTTCAATTTTGAGTATATGTCTTCGTAAAACATATCATAGAACGTTTTAACAGAATTTTTAAACAAAACATGAAAAAATTAATACTCAACGAAATTATAAATGGATAGATAGGGTATATATTACAAGGATTGTTTAATGAGTATAATAATGAAGTACATAGAACAATTGGTATAAAATTTATAGAAGAAAAATTCTTTTTAAGTTCGTTCCGACAATGCTCTGGGAGCATTCTCAACTGGTTTATTATACAACCTTGAATGTGAGTTATTTCCTACCCAATATTAAATATATGCGACATCTAGAAGAGTTATTCTATAGAATTAGCATTGAACAAATTTGTGTGATATTATTCTACGGGCATAAGAAAATACTTCTTCTGGAGGAAAAGTCTTTTGCAGAGCATTAGCGACTACGCTACGCGGGGCTATTATTGGGCCAAGAAGGACCACAATTAATATTAGAGCTCATGAGGACGAAGTGTAACATTTTTGAACCATAAATTATTAATTTAACCATATTCTTAAAAGATACTTGTATATTTATAAATACATGATATATATATAGTACATCAATACAACAAATATATTCCTATCAGTCCTCCCTCTGTTTTTCACTTTTTCCTTCAAAAATTGTATTAATAAAACAAAACACTAACTTTTCTTTGGTGCAATTATTTAGCATTTAGAAAACTGACTTAGTGAGATTGTGTGTGTTGTTCTTATGTTCCATACTGTCAAAGAATAAGCATACAAATGAATTTGTTCGCCGCAAACTTTGATGATATAAACTGAGTAAGAACGAAGATCTAATATATAAAATTTAAAAAGAAACATTGGGTATTTCACTGATAGTACTTTTTAATTACTGTAAAATTACGCTTGGGAATTACAATATTATATTTCCTTCGATTTCTGTAATATCTTCGATTTTTTTTTTTTTTTTTTTTTTTTTAAGATGGGGTTTAAAGCTTATTAGCTCTTTCAAATGTTTAATCACTACTTGTACAAGCGGCAAATGTTAATTAGCGAATAGCTTCTAAACCAGCGGTTCTTAACTTTTTCCATTGACGTACCACCCAACAGCGGCTCACGTACCACAGATTGATAACCAAGTTCTAAATAAGTATTATGTTCAAATTCCCAAGTTATTTTGAATACATTTTTAAGCAATAAAAATGAACACCACCGGAGTTTTAATGAAAACAACTTCATATAATTAACTATGTTCTGCTGTTACAGCGCAACGGAGCCTTAGCCGAAACTACAGCACGACTTAACATACGAGAAGTGTTACGTCGTTGTGTGCTAGTAATAGTTATTTTCATTTTATTTAATTATTCTATTTAATGGAAACAGCTGAAAAGAGTACAACTTGCCAGGTCAATATGGCGTTAGATCACCTTTCACCCTCAGAACATCTCTAATGCGATGTGGAATGGAATCACTGAGGTCGTGAATGGTAGCAAATCAAATATTACATCATTCCGCGTGCAATGCATCACTCAATTCTTTGGGACAGAATGGAGCTGGAAATCTGCGCCGGATTCGTGACTCTAAAACGAACCACAGGTGTTTAAGCTTCATTCCGATACTCCTCAAACCAAGCCGCAATAGTTACAGCTGTGTAAATGAGTGCATTATCATCCTGGAATGTGGTGTTATTGCCCGGAAACATTTGCACTACACAATGCACATGGTCCCCTAAAATGGTGACATAATCGTGGGCATTGACCCGACCGCTAACTGTACGGATGTCCCAGCATGCGTTTCCGATGCGTTGCCCCCTGAGCGAACGTGACCTAGGTGGCTACTCAGTAATTTTACTTTCGCCAGTTATAAATCATACTGTGAGCCACTCAGGGTTTGCAGGTCTTTTTTTCCAGTTCCAGGTCTTAATTAGGGATGGCCAGATCCGGATATTTTTGGATCCGGATATCCGGATCCACTTGGGTCCGGATATCCGGACACTGGATCCGGATCCGAAAATCCGGATCTTAGATCCGGATCCGAAAAAACGGATCTTGGATCCGGATCCGAAATTTCGGATCTTAGATCCGGATCCGAAAAAACGGATCTTGGATCCGGATTCGAAACTCCGTGTCAGAAAATTCGGGTGTTCCGAATCAGCAAAATTTTCGAAATTATTGACAAAGTGATTTTCATTCCTATGCTTAAAATAAGATTTTAAGACACTTTTGGTATCTGATCGTGTGACAGCCTTGCGTTCCCTTCATTCTGTTGATATTTGGTTTTCGTGCCTTAATATGTCACAATTACTCCAAATTTGATTGAGTAAAACTGTCGAGTTAGGTGAGAGCAATCTCATTGTCAGATTAGATTCTAGTGGAAATACTTGACCGAAAAGGTAGTAAATCTTTTTTAAAGCTGTCGTCCTGGTGGAAATTTGTCCTTTGTTTTCTGTAACACTAGTCAAATGCTGGGATGAAACCTTAGTCTCAAGCCCAAGCTTCTTCATTAGACTCTGGCTGCTTACTTTTCTAATTCTTTCTGAGTTATTGTGGTCACTGAATGAGGCCATTTCCTAGTCGTGATGGGCTAGGCCATTGCTAATAGAACAGCCCATAAAATATAGATCAAATCAAATTAAGGAGCAACTTCCTTTTCTTGCTCTTGATGAGCATTTTTTTTTCTTTCTTTAAAAATACGTTTCTCTGTGACCGTACCACTCCAGTTAGAATTAAGAATTGTAGTAGAGATGAAGTTCTAAATGGCAATTAATGTATCAAAATCAATGTATTAACGTATGGAGCCTCGAGCAGTAACACGTATCTTTGTAATTAGTAATCCACTACTATTAACTCTGCATAGGTTGTATAAGGAGCTATATCATTCATGTAAACACATAGGCGGATGCAGGGGGAGGGCGAAAAGTCGTTTGCCCCTACCCAGCGCCACCATTAACAGTGTACTTTAGTAGTAATTTGTGGCAATTTCAGATCATCTAAGTAATTTTTCACTGCAAGCATCCCCAACCGCCCCCTAAGAATCCATCCGCCCCCTCCAAGAGTCCGTTCTGGATTCGCCCCTGCGCAAACATAATTTTATACAACTCATTCAAGAGTACATTTTGGTAGCTTTTTAAAATTTTTATCTTAAAGGATTGTCATTTCTCATGGCTACTTATGCAATTTTGTCCACAGGCATACATGCAATTTCCAGTCATTACGCAAATACATTTATATACTTAATAGACCTCGGCTAGTTGGGGGCTTCGCCACTAGACCCCCGTTACTAGGGCCTCGCACCACAAAAGCCTCTAATCATAATCAATTTAAAAAGAAATGTCTGGGGATTTGCCCTTAGACCCTCTGATATCTCATTTGATCGGCCTATGACCTCGTACCTTGTAAACCTACAACCATACCGAATCTCAGTTCAAATATCAAATTGTATGTAATAACATTCCGGTATCCCGAGACATACCGAATTTCAGTGCGAGTACATGGGGGCTTTCCCCCCAGCCCACACATTTGCTCGGTCTACGGCCTCGCACATCATACGCCTGCAAACATAACGAATTTTTAAGGGGCCGCGGTGGCTCAGTGGTAGAGCGTTCACCTCCGGTGCTTGGGGTCCCTGTTTCGATCCCAGCTTGCACCGTGTGGACTTTGTGGTGAACAAACACCGTGCTCGTGGGTTTTCTCGGGGTTTTCCCGTTTCCTCCTACTTTCTTCATTTCATTTATTTCTCATAATCACCGTCTCCTTTAGCCTAACCGGCATAAACGTGGGATGTAAAACACAAGCATTTCATTTCACAAGATAACGAATTTTTGTTCAAATAACAAGTTTCATTTCTCTAACATTCCAGGATTCCGAGATATAAAAGTCTTTTCTCCCCGCCCCTTTACTTCCCCTCTAAGACATACATAAAAAAACGCTTAAGTACATACCTAATTATTTCAAATGTAAAGTCCAAATACCAAATTCTATGCTCCTAACCTTCAGAGGTTCCCAGATATCGACATGTTATTATAATAATTACAATCCCCACCCTCTTTCCTTTCCATCTCTTTTCTTTTCCTTTTTACTAAAACGTCAAAAAACACTGAAACATGTCAAATTATTTTCAATGAGAAGTGCAAATACCAAATTTCAAGTCTCTAACCTTAAAGGATATAACATATTAATACAATAATTGTAATCCCCACTTAATTTTTTTCTCGACCCTTTTCTTCCCTTCTGGGCCACACATAAAAAAAAAAACGTTGAAATACGTATCTAATTATTTTAAGTGAGAAGTCCAAATACCAAATTCCATGTTTCTAACCCTTTAAGTTTCCGAGATATAGGCATATTATTATACTAATTGCAATTACCACCCGTTCTTTTACTTTCTACATCTTCCCTGCCCCTTCTAATTTAAATATCAAAAAGCACTTTAACAAGTATCAAATTATTTTCAATGAGAAACCCAAATACCAAATTTGAAGTACCGGTATCTAACGTCAAGAATCATCAATATTTTCCACCCCATTTCCCCCCTTCCTCGTCGAATTTCCCAAAGTCCTTCCTTAGTGGTATCCTACGTCACAAACCCTATAAACTGTCCAAATTTCAAGTTTGTAGCTTAAGCCATTTGGTCTGTACGGTGATCTGTCACTCACTCACTCAGTCACTCAGGACTTTGCCCTTTTTATATAGAGATATTTAAGATTTTATGGGAAAGCCATGGATTTTGTCCTAAGGCCGCCAGTGTCTTAGAAATGTAATAGCTTTGCTATAAACTTTAAGCAATCAACTGACTGATCTGCGTCTATATGTATTATGTAAAATACCGCTTATGATATTTATTTTGCTCGTAATAAAAAAAAAATAGAAATGATGACGAAAATTCAAAGACATCCATGATTTTAGCGTAATGCTGCAGGAGTTCAGATCATTGAATTAATCATAAGAGCCGATTGTATAAGATAGACTACATTAAATTCCAATGTGGCACAAAGAAAATATGCAGCATTACTATGCAGTTTTTCAACGTTATAACTCATTCTGAAAATATTATCATAGGTCTCACAAACAATCGAATTTTAATTCTAACTCGATTAATATATTACAAAAGGCAGATCTATACAACTACTGACTTCAGATGAAAGTGGCATACTTGTAGTACGTTTAAAGATATACTAAAGACTAAATGATGGGGTGTGCGGAACAATGGTCTAACCCGAAAAATGTGAAAATGAGATTTTGATGTAATCTTTTGTCATTTAAATTGAATTGTCTTCCCACTGAGTTAGATAAAATTCACCTAGTCAATTTTATACATATGGATATTTTAGTTCTGGGTCTCAATCTAAGGCCTAAAATATTCAATACAGGAGTATGAATCTGAACTTCGAAATTTCGGGTGTGGATCCAGGAACCGGATATCCGGATCCGGATCCAATATTCAAAACTTCGGATCCGGATCCAAGATACAAAACTTCGGATCCGGGTCCAAGATCCGAAATTCCGGATCCGGACCCAAGATCCGAATTTTCGGATCCGGATCCGAGATCCGGATCTTGTAGGATCCGGATATCCGAGATCCGGATCCGTCTGGCCATCCCTAGTCTTAATAGCAGAATTCCAATACGCTGCACAAAGCATCTACCAAGCAGCTGTTTTTTGCTAAAGTCTCCTTGCCTGACAACACGTCTTTCCTTTTTTCCCTTCCTTTAGACACCTTTCAAGCAGCAGGCGGTCCATTGTTCCGAAACTCACCAAATACGCTCGAGCCGACGTTTTCTGCGCGTTTTTATTGCTTTCGCGTTTGCAGCCCATAGTGATCAGCCATACACATTTGAATACATGGTTAGTGTATTCCATGCGTACGCATGAGCAATAAAGACGCGTTGCGAACGCTTTGAATTGCCGCTTACTAAGAGTCAGCACAGAACTTACTGAAAGCCGCCGCCATATTTCTCGGTAGTCGGAGACACTGCGGATCGTACGCTTCCTTGGGAATCCGCCACACATAAAAACAGCCCATGGTTTGAAATAAGGTGAATGGTGGCTCATCCGACCATATCACACGTTTCCAGTCATCAGCGGTCCATGTTCCCACTCCGCGGCACTATTAGTGTCGTGCTAAAGACTATGGTTCCTTATATACATCAGTATGTATATTTTACACATATTTTTCTATAGTTTAACGATATAGTATTTATTTTGGTCACTGATATCCAAAATTAAGACACTAAAATACAACGGCTAGCATTCCCGTAACTGAACAGCTGAAAGGTAGGGACCGCGATGGCTCAGTGGTCGAATCGCTCACGACAGGTGTGGAGGATCTAGTTAGATCCCCAAGTTCGCGCCAAGGGCACTTTGATGTGCACAAACACCGTGTAGCTAAGTTTTTTCGTGGTTTCCGCCCTCCCACTGCCTTAATTGCACTTCGCTCACCATCATTACCCTCTCTCTTACATGCGTGGAGCATAATCGCGAATGGTTAAACTTAAAAGAAAAAGGAAGGTGCAAGGTTGCCCCACAAGGGTTTCATACTATCGACAAGTATTTTACGATGTACAAGAGTATATAGAATTAAAGTATTCTTGAAAATCTGACATTCGATTGATAAATATACTCAAGAGCATTCATAATTTCATGACAGAATATATAAATCTGAATAGCAAAATGAATTATTTCAATTATTGTATTCCGATGGGTTTAGTTACAGTAGATTGTGATATTTCTAATATATATAATTAGTTACATTTCACACTATAAATAAAATCAAAATACTATTAATACATAGACTTCAATTTAGCTAATTACAAATTTTGAATTGGATTTCCCGTTCAAAAAGTAAACTAAAACATACTGCTTTAAGTAAGATTTTTTCAACAAGCTAGGTACTTCGCCGGGAAGTACATAATAAAATCAGTTTTTTCTTTGGTGCTTCAATAGCCTGAAGGTGGACAACCCTTCGAAAACCACATTCCAGAAAGAGCAAATTTCGCCCTGCACGGATTCCACACACACATACACACACACACACACAATAGCCTTCATTTAGGTCAGTTTCCCAAGTTGTTCCATACTAAAACAGAGGAAACAAAAAATCAAACAAACAAAATCAAATATAAACATAAGCGTGTGTTCTATGTGTGAATATTTAGCTTAAAGAATTAATAATAATAACGTGGAAAACTACTTGAAAGAATAACTGATTTATCATTTGACTACAACTTAGAAAGAAAATTTTCCAACTATAAAACGTAAACTATTAGCAAATCAGAGGTGTGTTCAGTAAATCAATTGAAGATAACACTTTTTCTAAAGTTGTAGTTACTCATGGTCATAAAGAGTTGGTTATTTTTTTAGGAGTAGCGAATTCAAATTATAGTAACATTTATAGTAAAATATCTTCAAAGGTATATAAGTAACTTTTGAGGAAAGTCCAGTACCTCTACACTGCTTTTTGTAAGTTCATTACCAATGTGTTTCATACTGTTTAGATTTAGGCATATATATTTTGTTCATCGTTATGCAAGCATTTATTAAATATTTGATGTAGCGTTATTTGAAAATACATTTTTACAGAGTTAGCGACACAGCATTACTTGTGGCATAGTAATAACTCTTGTTAATAGCCTTGTATGTATTTCACCAACATTTTACTTGATTGCTTAAAAGCATTCCAAGATATCTGGATTTTCCTTTAATCATTTTATTTGGATTCATGATCTGCCAATTCTGTTGTGCCATACCCCTCTTCTTCATGACCGTTAGTAGATGCAACTTGCAAACTACTCCCGTGCTAACTTTTAGAATTTTTATACGAATTTTAACGTGGGGCAGCACTTCAGGTTTAGCTCTAATTTAGCTGAAATATTTATTAGGTTCTAAAATTTTGTAGAAAACTTCTGATGCAAAATGTAAAAAGACTCGAACGTGTTGAGTGCAATACTCCGAAACTTTTCGAAGATCCATGCCAAATTGCTTTGACGCTGTAGACACAGTGGGAATATTATGTGTGGTTCGGGTTATATACTCGCATAATCTCCCTGCTGACAGGGACGCTGTACTTCAAAGGTTTTCATCTACTTGAATTTCTCAGATAAAGTGAGAAAGCTATTCCAGAAGTTTTATTTGTCATTCTCAATGAAAGAAAAAGCATATAAATCCACATATTTTTCACACTAAATAATCTGTCACATACTTTCTGTGGTTTTCCCCATATCACATCAACATACAAAGACGAAAATACGCATTATAAAAAGAGACCCTAGAGTTTCTTCTTCCCTACAAGAAACAAGATTTCCGCCAATGAATCTCCCGTACAAAGACACTACAACGCTTAAACTAAAACAATATCGACAGTTCAAATTAATGAAGTGAAAATACTAATTAGTCAACCTTTATAATAATAAATCAAGCGCAAATAAAACTATAGAAATGAATTTCTAAAAGCTATTTCAATATTAGAATAAAATAATTTGTTATATTTGCATTTTCGTATTAGAATTGTACTATTGAAGTAATCTTAAAATTTTACGAAAAATAATTAGCTCACCAACGCATATGCCACTTTTAATTAGCATGTGTGTGTGTGTGTGTCAACGGTAAGCTATAATTTTAGGAATATAACCTTGGAATTTATCCTTAATTAACTTTTTAAAAACTCGTTAATTATACACGGAAACAGACAATGAGGTATTAATAACGGTAATCTTCCAAAAATTCAGTTCCCCAAAATCTTCAGCACCGGTTATAATGATGAAATTAAAATGTCATAAATCAATCCGTTGCAGCGTGCAGGTAATTAGACGCATGACAATTACGCCTTATGTCAAGTACGAAATAAACACACATTAATATACATTAAAGAAGCACCACAATTTAGTGAGATGCACACTGTGTACACAATACACAATAGAGCTCGTAAGTGGTCATGTGGTAAGCATACGCGTCTTTCGCGAAGGAGATCTAAGTTCAGTTTCAGTAGGAGTTCATATGTTTAAAAGATTCAATGGTAAGTTCACGTCTCATGTAGACTCGGTGTTCAAAATGTGCGTAAAACTCCAAATCAGCAAACCAATAAGACACAATGGGCCTTATGCAGAGTCGTTTTAACGCGTGATGAGTGCCACACTAAAGAGTTCGACTAACATATGTTTCCTGCAGTAGTCAGGCCTTTAGTATGACGCTAATCATATGTCAAAACGACTCTGCATAAGGCGGAATGGTTTTGAACATCGAACTTCGGTTTTTCAGTGGACCAATCTTGATGATGATTCAAAGTGCAACTTTCATACAATATGTTCATTAAGAAATAATAAGAGCATGTGTATGAAATATGCACGAAATCTTAAGCTGACGGCGTACATTTCAAAGCATCTCTAACAAGGAGACTTACGGAAGTGTCACTCACCGATTTGAATGAAAATTTTGCACACTTGTACAACATCGATTTTTTTTTTTCGGCAATGGTGAAGATTTAAGGGTGGAAACCACCCTTTGAACGTTAGGAGGTGGTCTCCAAGCATAGACAAAAAACAATCATTTAGAAGAAAACATACTGCCAGGGTGATTTTAGGACAGCTGATTCAGAATCTGACGTCAAAATTACAAAATTCAAAATAGCGGATCCATTATACTGATTACAATTACAAAATGTCTTCAGATTTGAAATTCTCTGCAGTTAGCTAAGAACAACTATAGTTGGCAGAGATTATTGCGAGGAGGTTGCAGACCAATTTGAAATCCTTTTCTGTACTCATTTTAATGGGATGCTTGACTAAAATGAGTCTGCACCTCCTACTATAGTGTTTACAGAGACAAACAGTAGAAAGTGTAGCACAGTCAATAAATCTATGACTCACAGCTACACCATACAGCATTTAACTTATGAAAATGATGTTCTGTTATCACTGTTGTTAATTATTTTGCAGGAAAAGAATGGAACATTTGGCCCTATAGTCCAAAACAACTCTTTTAATCTGAAAATGTCCTTGTGAAAGCATCAAATTCGGGAAAATTAACATCAGGTCTTGTGAGAACATTGTTTCAAGAAGTTTTTCTCCCAGCGTTTAATGCAAAGTCTATTTTATTATTAGATTCGTAAAGTGGTCACAATTAATCAACTTTTCAACCTATTTACTCTCCGTAATAATATAATTTACATCCGAATCACTGATTCATAATCATTTTTCTTCTCCCAGATTTGCAAATCTTATTAGATACGCCTGATACAAAAACAGTCATTTGGAATAAGATTGTGCTGCATTTTGCGACTTGTCACAGTTATTGCTGTAATAAGGTTAGCTTGTTGTAAACAATGTTTAAGCATCAACTTTTTTTTTTTTTTATACGAAATATCATTACTGTGAAGAGTTTCCTCAATAAATTCATAATTATAACAATGGGGATAGTTCCAGTAAAATGGCATCAACATACACGAATGAGGAGTATGCAGACATGATATTTGTGTGCAAGTTTTATAACAAAAGTGCTCATGTGGCTGTTGTAAAATACAGGAGTTGTTTTACATTACATAGAACACCAAATAAGGCAGTGTTGACTAATACGTTTCGTGCGTTGAGAGAGCATGGAACAGTTCACAGTGCTAAAGTAACTTCTGAACATGAAACTAGACAATATGTAGGAAATAACTGTCCTGATACAACGAAGTCATACCACAAGCATCAGACAAATGAGGCGCTTAGTATCAAAATCCGCCACATCCACTTCGCTTACTTTCGAGTAATCTCGCAAAATGTGCTGTGAAACTCCATATACACGCATACAAAATCCCATATTTGAGCTAATTTTTTAGCATGAAATATTAAGCTTTCAAAAAAAATTCTGTTTCCATGGAATTCCTTTAGTTCAAACATATAACAAGCGATATATAACTCAATTTCGGTAAAGAATGGATTCGGCGGATTTTGATACTATGCGCCTCAAATGTCCACACGTCTGAGTATTACATATATCCAGTGGCGTATTTAGGGGGGTGGCTTCCGGGCTTAAGCCCCCCCCGAAAGTTAGCAAAGCCCCTCCCGAAACAAAATCGTAAATACGCCACTGCATATATCCGTGTGTAAAAGACACATTAATGGAAATTGGAGGGCAGATCATTAACAATATTAGGTATACAGGTGATATGGTTACAATAGCCAGAACCGAAGAAGGACTATAGGAGATGATTGACAAAATAGTTGACACTGAGAAACTATATGGAATGGAAATCAACATCGAGAAGTCAAAAGCCATGAGAATAACCCGTGGGAACGCTTTCTACGGGTCAGAGTAGAACAAACAGAACTTGAAGAAGTCGATAATTTTAAGTACCTGGGAAGTATTTTCACGAGAAACGCTTACTGCACCAAAGAGATCACGTCAAGAATTGCCATAGCCAAAGAAGCATTCAACAAGAAAAGTTCACTCTAAACTAGCAGGCTTAATATTGGACAGTATGGTTCTGAGACTTGGATATTACGGAAGTTAGAGAAGAAATATTAAGAGAGCTTCAAAATGTGGTAATGCAGGAAGATGGAGAAGATAAAATGGACAAAGAGTGTCACAAACTAAGATGTTTTAAAATGGAAGGAGAAGAGAACGCTTTTCGCTAGCATCTTCGTAGAAAGACCAATTGGATTGGACACATCTTGCGAAGAAATTTTCAGTCTTCTTCATACCGCCATAGAAGAAAAGATGGAAGGAAACCGAGGAGTAAGAAGAACATAACTGATCGATAATTTGAAAAGCAGAAGAAAATATTACAAGTTAAAGACGAAGCTGAATATCGAAAACGTGGAATAAACATTTCCAGGTCCAAATCTAAACTGTAAAAAAATCCCAGGACCTGTCAAAAGGCAGACTACATAACACTAACACTAACACTAACACTAATAATAATAATAATAACACTAATAATAATAATAATAATAATAATAATAATAATAATAATAATAATAATAATAATAAACTTATCTTTCAAAATCGGACCCTGTTCACTTTTTTAAGAATCACCCATATTACCAAAGTATTTGCACATCATCCGGGGCATCAAAACCACGTATTGCCAAACTAAAAATGTGTCAATGAATGAGATATGACCTGTCTGACATCCCTAAATTGTCATAATCTCACACACACTTGACATAGTACTAACGAAATATGTTGTCCAAAACAAGAAATTGCCTTAAAAACAATATTTCTGTCAACATTTCATTACTAATAATTTTATCTAGTAACATGTTTCGTTTTCATCTCAACAGCAGTTTAGTTCTCATATTTTATGATTAGAGACCGGTTGTTTAGGCACTAAAAACCTAGAAAATAGGCAGGCAAATAGGCACTAAAAATTTAAAAAATAGGCAGGAAAATAGGCACTAAAATGTAGCTCGAAATAATGAATATAAATACTCAATACCATTAAAAAATAGATTCAAGTCATAAATAATGCTCAAAGAATATAGAAACATACTTTTTTGTCAATATTTTCTTTTATTGTATATATAAAAACGAAGCTTGTTATGCATTCCATATATACTGGGTGAGCCTGGAAGATGTGCACATACCTCGGGAGGTGATTCGTAACATCAAAAGAATACAAAGACTCCTCTTGCAAGTTTTGGAATTCCGCGTCGTATATGAGTGACAGGGGGGGGGGGGGACAATTTGGAATCGAAAATCGAATCCTGACAATTGGAGCGAGACATAAAAGTGTGAACATACTTTGGGAGGTGATGCGTGACATTCAAGAGGACTTTTTGTCTTCTTTCCAAGTCACGAATCACCTCGCAACGTATGTGACCATCTATCTGTTCCGCTCCAATTGTCAGGATTCGATTTTCGATTCCAAGTTGGCAACCCTGCTACTCGTACACCACGCGGAATTGCACATGCAACAGGACTTTTTGTCTTCTTTTCATGTCACGAATCACCTCCCAATGTATGTGCACATCTGTCTGTTCCATTTCAATTGTCAAGATTCGATTTTCGATTCCAAGTTGGCATCACTATCACTCGCACACGACACGGAATTCGACAAACTACAAGATGATTTTTTGTCTTCTTTTGATACCATTAATCACCTCGGAAGTATGTGCACATCATTGAAGTTCACCCTGTGTAAACACAAGCACGTGTAACGTACCACGAGCTTCTGTTTACAAACATCTAATATACGTATATATGTATGTATTATTTATGTTATATAAATTATATATTTTCCCAATGAAGGCTTATTTTGAAAAAAATACATAGAATAGGCAACATTAGGCACTAAAGCACTTATTTAGGCAGTAAAGGCCAAAATAGGCAAAATAAAATTGGCTTAAATCGAAACTATAACCCCCTATATAAACTTTAAAACGTTATTTTTGATCATATCTTTAATATTAAAGAATAGGCATTTTGCCTAACATCCGGTCTCTATTTATGATAGTTATCACATTGTCAGGAATTCTAATGTATGTACTATACATCTCCTAGGTCAACAATAATAATGATCTCTAACTTTTCCCGATATAATTTACTTATTACCAAATATGGGAATTACCAAAATAAGGTGAGTTACACTGACCTGGCTAGTTTTATTATGAATCGGTCTCTCAATTGAAAGAACTGTCGGTATGACGATAGCTTCCGCATGAAATACTGAAAGAACTGAAACGACAACTAGCTAACAAAAGGTTCAACAGCCGCTGATTTCCCGACTCCCTCGAACAAAAATTGCCTCACGATTATAATCGTGAGGTTATGTAGTATCCAAGAGCGCTTCACCAGGAAGCTATTTGATTCACCAAAGCAAGCTGACCACACAAGCCGGCTGGTGGTTTCCTAAACAAGGCCACTCTGTCTTGTCTACCTCGGCGATGCTCGCCAACGGAACCATATTGTTGTAATCGACTGGGAATCTTACCCGCCCAGCCAACGGACATCAGCCTTCTCATCTGCCGACGCTCGGCAATGTTGCCATACAGAATATAAACGTCACCTTAGATAAGTGAAAATGGATATTCAAGTTGAGGGAAATGTTTCTTTACTATAAGCTTATATATATAAAAAAAAAAAAAAAAAAAAAAAAGTTCTACAAATAATCGTGTGTTAGTAATTCACACCTCCATGAAAACTCAAATCAATTTATCTCATGCAGCATCTAAATACGACACAAAACCACTGCCAACGTTTCCTTAATTGTAGACAAGTCAAGAGAAGTTGCTAAAAATATGGTATACTCATCTACAAAAGGTGTAATAGCCAAGTAGTGATTTTCATATTTCCTTCCTTAAATCAGTGGCGTACTGTACATCACATTTTTAGTTCATTGGTTGTAATGGGATTGGGTTGGTATGGAATACCAATATTAAATTAAATTCAGATGACAAAAATCATAAAACTCAAAAATAAGTTATTCTGAATTTGACCACTGATCACTATAATTTTTTCAGCTAAACATTCCGTGGAATTTCGAAGTTTGTTATCTTCACATTTAATAATAATAATAATAATGTGCTAAAACACACAGAGTCAATTATACGTTTTTTTATTTTTTTTTTTTTTATTTTTTAACCTAGTTGCGACTCATCAATCTTAGTCAATGCATTATAGTATCTCTCTTTGGGATTTAGAGAACTTCGCATGACAAGACCTGCGAGCCGTTATTTGCGCCATCCACTAGAACAATACCACCATAGTATAACAGTTTTAATATTTTGCACATTAAATAAACTATTAACTATCAGAATATTAGAAGCATGTGCATCACTGTCCAACATAACAGATGCAATGCCCTATTTGGATATTTTTCATATATTGTACTTTTTAAAAAAATGATCTAGTCCAGCAGAATAAATCCCAAACTGCATCAGGTTAACAACCAACATGTTTGCTAATGCTATATAACTCTTTTCTCTTGATTCTTTCAGAAACAACGCGTGAAAATTTACCCTCAAGCATATTTCATTTTGTTCGGTGTCATCTACCGGTTGATAAAAGCACTACCTCTTATCTTTACACAATATTATTTTATATACTGTATGAGGCACCTAGTATCAAAATCCGCCACATCCACTTCGCTTACTTTCGAGTAATCTCGCAAAACGTGCAGTGAAGCTCCATATACACGAGTACGAGGTCCCATATTTGAACTAGTTTCTTAGTAGGAAATATTAAGCTTTCAAACATGTTTCTGTTTCAAGCTGTTTCCATGGAATTCCTTTAGATCAAACATATAACAAGCGATATATAACTCAATTTCAGTAAAAAATGGATTCGGCGGCTTTTGATACTAGGCGCCTCATATCATCCTGCCAAGTCCCTCGTGATACGGTTTCTTCCCAGTCAATGTTCCAACCAGTTTCTCTTCCTTTTTTCAATTACATCTAACAATTGTCCTTTTCTCCCCCACTATTTCTAAAACTTCTCACTTGTTTTTGCTTTCTACCTAGCCAATTCTTTCTATTCTTCTCCATATCCACATTTTGAAGGCTTATAGTCTTTCTTTTCATCGCCTTTGCGTAATGTCCATGTTTCTATCTCATATAGTAAAACATTCCACACGAACGATTTTATGAGTATTTTTTCTCAACTCTATTTAAAGACCCACAAAATGTAATTTAATTCTTCCCAAATGCTTCCTTCGCTATTCCTATCCTTGCGTTTATTTCACGTTCACACATTATGCCAGCACTAATAATACCCAGGTAGCGAAACTAGTCACCTGTTCTATTTTCTCCGATATTATATACTTAATCAAAAATTAAAGTTTAAGGGCCTTATGCAGAGATGTTCTGACGCGTGATTTGTGCCATCTAAAGAGTTTGACTAACATGTTTCCTGCAGTAGTCAAGCCTTTAGTATGACGCAAGTCATACATCAAAACGATTCTGCATAAGGCCCTAAGAGTTTTGTCATAATTTTGAGTTGCATCTTATTAACCATACTGTATAGTGTTGTTGTGTTTATGCCAATAAAGAGCTTGATCAGTGTGTACTTCACTATCTGTTTAATCTAAATAGGTGGTGTGATTATACCGTAGACTACAGCATCAATTTTTAGTTTACAAAAAAATATGTCTTTCTCGGAAACTACGCATAGAGATTTACATTTATCCATAGTATTTTGTTCGGCTGAATAAGATCTATAAATTGGTATCTTCGGACACTTTTTTTAAATCACTAAAATTCAATATTTTTTTTCTGGAGCATGAACAGAAGACGGTAGATCAGACTGGCATGTGCTAACTCAAAGGGAAATCAGAAGAGCAATCTCAATGTGATAATTCATCAAACAATGCATATGCTTCACTTCCATCGACCTTCATTCTTGTATACATGGACATGCTAAAAAGGAGAGCAAACACGACATTTCCTTTACTAAAATGCTTTGTGTTATGAACCATTGGGAGGGGAAAAAGAAAAGTGTAATATAGTCCCTTCTATCCATACATATTATTCAGTATACAAAGTCAACACCCACCGAATGAATGAAACCGCTGAAATCGATAACAAAATTACAGAATAAGGTCTTTCACTCGATTTATTCAGGAAGTAATAAAGGCTAAATAAAGATTTGAACTGTGATTTGCTTATTCTTAAGCATTACAAATTACTTACTATGAGGCCATTTTAGAACATTATTATCAGACCATCTAACGATTCGCTCTTCGCAATTAATCTGCGAAGTGTGACTACAAATTTTGAAAAAGCGTAATAAGAGACTGTTTTATTATTTTCCATTCCTTAGATTTCATTTGGAATCATACTATCAAATCAGCCAACCTACGCAATAAGTCGAGTTTCTTTGTCTGGAGTTTAATATTTATTTCGATACTGAGGCTATACAAGATGTAAATCAACAGTTTGACGAGAGATTGAACCACAAGCTTCTATCAAGAAATACAAGAAATCATTTATCGGTAAGGACGTGCCTCTACAATACCTGAATGCTAAAGTGAATTGTAAAGTAATAATAATACAGAATAAAGTGTCTCCAAATCTTTAAACTTGCGAATTGCGAAAACAGAACACAATGCGAATGGGAATGCGAACAATCACAAATTTTGAGCGAACTGACGTATTTCCAGTGCAGGAGACGCCTATACAAGCAGTGTTGGAAAAACACAAGTAAACAAGAATAGATAAAACATATTACTTGTACAGCGGGGGACACTTCTAAATGGTACACCTTAGCCGTAAATCTCCATATGGCTGTACCATTTAGAAGTGTCCACCGCTGTACATAGGTATGTATTTATTTTACCTAGTAGAATTTTACACACTATCAAAATCGATGTGTTACAGTAGTATAACTCATATTATTATATATATATATATATATATATATATATATATAGACCCCTACGTAAAATTGAGCTTTTTCACGCGCTCATAGGGTGTAGCACTACGAAATATATCTGAATTCAATATTGATGCTGAAATGTGTATAGGTATACTAATGAATATCAGCCTCTGCTAAAATTCAAACTTATTTCTATGAACATATGCTAAACTATTCTAATTCCCGTAGTCCTTCCTGGATTAATGGCTAGCACGCATGCCTTTGGTGCATGAAGTCGAATTCGATTCTCAGTAGGAGTGCACTGAACATACTAGTGGATCAGGTACCATTTTAAACTGTGCAGAAAGAACTGTTTGGCAATTACTTTCACCAAGAGTATTGTTAGCAATAATTCGTGTTGTTACTGATTCATACAAGTATTTAATTGATTGATTAAAGATAAACGCTTCTGTTTATCACCTAAGTTACATAAGATGTCCCACCGAGAATCCAACAGTAGGAACGTTGGGTATTTAGGCATGATGGTGCTCATATATGTTAACACTACGAATCACAAGGAAGGGCTTCTCGAACTACAAAGCAGATTTTGCTTAAAACGTCCAACAAAATGTTATCAGCTAGTTGTTCTTTTTTAGTTATTTGTTAGCTATAGTTTAGTTAGACGATTTGACACAATGATTTAAAAAAAACAAGATCATCAGCAACTTAGAAAATAGGGTAGTGGGTTCAAGGGCCCCTTTCACAGGACTGCCTGGATCCGTTTCATTTAAACATTATAAACTTAACCTAAGTACCAGACTATAATCTGGCCAGAATATCAAAAGTAATTTAATCTCCCATGTCTCCGAATTAAATAAAGTATGTACCTTATCACTATACCCAACCTGGCAATAGTTTTGTACTATTGGCAGCAGATATATGTTTTTACACACTTTCTTGTCAGTTCGACATCCACAAAGAATATCGCAGCTTTCTGGACAGAAAATTAAATAAGTCTGATCTGTTTTATGTACGACAGTACATGGACGCTTATGAGGTAACAAAATTAAAAATAACTACTTTATCTTTAATTATTAAAAAAAAAAAATCCTGCGTGGACTCGAAGATCCTCTCCACCTCCACCCCCCTTGGAATGACTTGTAACCTAAAATAATTTGAGATTCCTAGGGTTAGCCTTGAAAAAAAAAGACAGCAAATACCTACTACTTATGCTGTTGCAAAGTGCGATTTACGTCACATATTTCCTATTCAATACTTCTTAAAAATGATTAAGTATTAAGTTTGATCCTGTTTGAACCACCTTAGGCAAACAGTAATTATGATACACACAAGCAAATGTTAACACTAATGAAAATATGGAAATGAATTTTAATGTTTACAATGATGTCATACATTCTACCATGTTCTTAATGCATCATCGTAGGAAGAGATTAGATAACCTGTGATTACTCTGTCTTTTACGTCTCTAGCAATAATCCATAAACAATTAATATCAATTTTAGATTTAGCAGGACTACTGAAAAACAAAAATCTCGCTTCATCTATGTGTCTGCACTGCATACCAAAACGTTGAATATTTTCTTTCTAAGAAACTGAACCTTAATTACGGAAGACAGTCCACGAAATTTTTCAAGAACACGTTTCTAAATCGTCTGCTCTCGTCATCAGCTACCAGTCAGTCAGTAGGTCATGATCTTATTTTTATAATCAACGTTTCTGCATCTAATTCTCAAATAGTGGCACGTAGTTCAATTGATTGTGTTCCTCTACATACGAAAGAAAATTTAGCGACTTTATTGATTGACTGAAGATTTTATTACTATACGGCCAAACAAGTAATCTAAACAAGCCAGAAAAAAATATTTACACGCATTCATTAACCCCCAGTTTCAATATATCCTCTCCTGTCTGCTATTAGTCAGGATATCAGATTAAAATATGCGGCTTGGATTTAAAAGGGCCAATGTCATTTTTGTCGGACATTAGATGTTGTCTATTTGAACATCTCTGAATGGATATTTTCTTGTGCATGAAGGGCAAAAATGCCAATATGGAATACTATATATTTCAAACTATTTCATATTGATATTTGCCCTCCTTGCACAAGAAAATATCTCCATGTAGAAACATTGAAATTTACAAAAATCTCATTTTCACCAAAAAGTAACACTGGTCCTTTTAGAACCAAGTAACGTGGCCGCACAATGAGTGCAGCTGCATCAACATTAACTCCGGTCTTCATTTTTACTACCACAATGTACCAACTTTTGAATATTCTTTTTCTTCTTCTTTCTTGCTCATGTTGCCCCATCATGTTTCTGCTGAAAAGTACAGTTCCACGAACATAAATTTCGAAGATGTCATTCAATAATTTAAAGTAGTGGTTGAATAATTTAAAGTAGTGACAATTTGCCATCACGTAACGAACCTGGATGCAATTTGATTCTACCCATATGTGTTTCTTGGTGCAGTTTTCAAAAACAGCGATGTTACGTTATCCATATATAAATAAATGTGGTAGCTTCGAAGTAAATGAGCTTTCAATAAAATTATGGAAGTTACTCTTAGATTCACAATACTCACACAGTTTAATAAATGCTTGACTTATTTTTATGATAATAGGTTACCAATTACGATTATCACAATAAATATATATTTTATTTCTTCACAGACGTAAGTTTCGCAAAACTGAAATATAGGCGCTATATCGCACACCCGGTGGAAGATTGTTACAAGTCAAAAATTACACATTTGTAGGAACATGACAAAGTTTGTTATTCTATCAAAATCGCTCCCTGGAATATTGGTATTTCTGCCATCTAGGGGTTAATTTGTTTAGTTACATTTATGCTAAAATACCACGAGACAGAGCTCGCTTTTCTCTATTCTCTTTTGAGCAATAACTCAAAATTTCCATTTCTTGAGTTGTAACACTCTTCCACCGGATGTGGCATATTATATATTAATGTTGAGTTATAACTGATTAATACTTAAAATCTCTCGAATTAAAACAGACTTTACAGCTTTTCTCTTATTTCCGGAAGCAACCAACATGAATTCAAGTTGTTTTCAGCTAAAAGTGGGTATGATTCATATAGCTCTTCAGTTAAGAAATCTCTTATGAGGATTTTCCTCCTCGTACACTCTCCACACACAAAGCTCCCTTATAACTCACATTTCTGCAATGGACTGAACTTTTATTTTTAATCAGAAACCTCTTGAACGCCAACGCATTCAAACTGCCTTCTCTTAAAGACCACTCTGAACAAAGAAATCTCTCTTCGCTTTTTGAAGTAGCAAGTATAAAAAATGGAGACGTACTAGGACCGTAACTCATCTAACATCATGGAGTACTCTATACTACGTATAATGCTTTAATTAAGAATTCGTACGATGTATAAACGGATAAAGTTGACAGGAAAGGGTGTTTTTTGTGAGTAACCTTATGAGCGATTCAAACACTATTTATAAATTATGTGATTATTTTCATAAAATCTTAAATTAGCATTTAATTAAAATTTTTAAATAAAAATCTTAAAATTTCTTATTATTATTAAAGTATTTTAAAGGACAAGGCCGAAATACTTCTCACCTCAGGGTTGAATCTGTGACAGACATATACAACATCTATAGCCCTATAAAGTGTTTGATTGGAATTACATAGGCAACCTTAAACCATTAATAGGAAACTTAAATCATTTAATAGGGGTTAATATAACAAGAATTTTGTGTAATGTGCCACTGTAGCCCGCCTAATTATTTTTTCTTTCTCCCCTTTCTAAAAAAGTTGGCCCATCACTGGTATAAACGACGCATTTGCATATACTTTTTATTCACTTCTGTACTTAAAAAAAACTATTGCATATTGAGAAACACATGTGCAAATAAAGTAGTATCTTTTATATATCTCCTGTACTTTTTTTTAAGTAATTCAATTGAGCAATGCAAAACAATGGAAGAAAAAAGTCACCATCAATCTGACCATCTGAGAACATTCCATTATTTTACACATAAGAGCATAATTTGTGCAGGAAATATTAAGAGTTATCACGAAACAGTTCGCAAAGGAAATGGATAGCTTTGTCTCTCCGTAGCTACGAAGTGACGACGACGTTTATATCGTAAAGTAACACGTTAACTGTCCCAAACTACCACTTTTGGTCAGAAAACACGCAAAGCAAAAACATGCTTGAATGATTTAAAGAAATCAATTTATTACATGGCTGAAGATATAATATACTCACACTTTCTCGAGTAGTTATTAAAATACCTTTAACATCGCAGAAGAAGTAAACGAACGAAAAAGCAAGAGTTCAAAGAAACTGACACGTACAGTAATGTGTCAATCTTGAAGGCTTTTAAAGATTTCGTCCTGTAACTTACAATTGTAATAATAATTACTTGTATTTTTTTTTTTAAGTTCTTATCTTGGTACATTCTTCGCTATTGAAGTATTCTATTTTGTCCAATGATATCCCGTACATTGATTTGCACTCAATTTTAAAAGATTATACGAATCTGTAAATATGACACGAAAGCTATTACATACCATGGTGACCAAATGCGTTAACGAGCAGGAGTTAAATATATATATTTGTAACTAATGTCTCCAAAAACACATGTTTAGAGAAAATGAACAAGTATTAACATTTTGAAACCACGGTAGACTTCCAAATTGGTTGCTATATCTTACCGTTTTCCTTCCGACAGCTATTTTGGCAGACATGGACAGAAGGACATACACGTTCCCATATTTGCGTATAAGAAAGTTGGAAGTCTAAAAGACATATTTTTGAATACATTATTACTGAAATAGTGTACTGCTAAAATATCAAAATACCCATTTGCAAGCAAAGTAGTATATTATCATCATCAGAAAATAATTGAATCTTAAATACTCGTATTTCACGTTATTACATGCCTTGTTTGTAATGCTGGTATATCTCCAGAAACCAAACACTGATTCAATTCAAACAATCCAATGATGACAGGAAAATGTAAAATCAGAACCCCTGGCTACAAAGAAGGGAATATGAAGATAACCTAAAATACTCATGACACTGCAGCAACAGATGACAAGGGAAACAAAAATACGGACCTGGCTCTTCCAGGTAGCTCACAGTTGAGAAGAAAGTGGTCAGCATGTTAAGTTGTAATTGAGTTATTACTGGTTTTCAACAAAAAAAAGAAAAAAAACTGAAATCTGACTCCAGTGACGTGTTAACTTGATCAAAGTGAAACACATCAATACACTGAATCACATGAAACTACATTATTTTGAAATGTGTCAATGTCAGACATTGTTAAGCTCTAAAAAGTGTACAGCAAATTTAAATAAAGAAATAATATACAGGGTGTTAATGAACTATACCGCAAACTATAAGAGGTTATTCCTCATACAGGGGGAAAAAATAGGTATGTCAGGAACAATACAGTTTCAGAATTAGGGCCGTCCAAAAACATGAAACAAATATTGCAGCACTCGTTATTCCTAAAACACAAGGAACCGTAGAACTGGCGATCCCTAACACTTCTGATTTCTCGCTAACATATCCAATGTTCATTATTTGCCTATTTTGGATCCATCTTTAAATCCCAGTATATCTGGAAATCTTGTTGGGTGCATGTCTGAGAATTATGTCCTGTAGAAAATCCCTTGAGCACCCACTGCATATTGCTGAAATCTGCATTTTTGGATGGCGTGAGATTTCCTTCACGCCAATATGGACAGCCACTCCACGGCTTCTCATATCCGAAATAACGCGTGTCGTAATTTCTTTTTTCCCCATGCGTTTAGACGGTCCTAGCTCTGAAACTATACACCCCCCAGCACACACTTATTATTATTATTATTATTATTATTATTATTATTATTATTATTATTATTATTATTATTATTATTATTACAAGAATCACCTCTTAACAGTTCGTTGGTATAGTTGATAACTCCCTGTATATGTTTAAATGCATGCTAAGACAACACCGTGTCAAGAAGGAATATTAGGATTACTTGTACGTGCAATATGCCACAGCATCTTATTGGTAATGTAACTTATCTTATTATCACGAAGATTGACAATTGACATATTGTTGAAGCTGTTTGGGATTGTCAGATGACTATACTACAACAGGCATGTTCATTTATTTCCTATCCTAACTGTGAACAGAATAGATACAGACGGCATCAAGTGCAGTATCCGCAGTTAATGCCGTAGTCAAGCATGTCCAAGTTGTTTTCACGCGCCTGAGATAACCATTTGTGTATTTTGAAACGCACCAAATGAGTTTCCAAATGGATATGATGTATAGTTTGCGTATACTTGCAATTCAATTAACTGAAAAGAAGATGCACCTGGAAGTCTCCATTCGATGAACACAGGTATCAAATAGACTAAATAATAATACAGGATAGATTTATCTACGTATCGAAATAGCTTAGAGAATAAGAAACTCTGTAAGGATGACATCTCAGATCTGTTACTCAAATGTATATCCAATAGTTGAAAGATAGGAGAGAGTAAGAGAGAGCGAGTAAGGAATGAATTCGCTACAAGATCTGGGGAAATGTAAATTCAGAAAAACAGAAACAATACCTATAGGGAAGTGGGAGCATATCGCTACGTGTGAATGAAGCAACAAGAAATAGGGACAGTATCACAAAAAGAACAGGTCTAACCAGTAAATATTCTTTCCCAATAATCCTGAATCTGGGAACGGTGCATATATTTATATTGAAGGGAGTCAAGAGAGAATACAGATAGTCTCTACTGGGCACGCAGAAAAATATTGGGGAGCAGAACGCCTCAACCTGTGACCGGAAATCAGGTCAGAGAGATAGAAAAGAGAAGGGACTAGGTTCTATTGGGTCAGAGCAGGAAAGGAGAGGATATGAGCAATACATACATGTATGTCAGTGCATATGTGCATATACACATCCGCTTCTCCTATAATCGGCTTTATTCTGACCTGTCTCATGCTCTCCGCCCAATCACTTCGCTTCTATCTCCTCAGTTACATGAAAAGGTATTCCTTTACGTAAGAATGATTGAAAAGGTATTCCTTTACGTTCAGAAACAGGTTTTGTTTCGGTTTTAGGCGTTTCTTGTCATTGATTCTCATTTGAACTGCTTCAAATAACGATTTCCCACTGTAATCAATTTTTGCTTTCTGGGTATTTGTCGGTGTGCATATATTTTAGGCTATATAAAAGAAGTTCGAAATTAACGTGCAAGTAAGATTTTCAATATATTATAATGTTAGCTTTAGATACTCCTAATTCCTATACCTTTTGATGTTTGCCGCTCAGATTTTATATTTTTACTAATCTCGGTTAGTACTTCACGAATATATATCTACCATGTCTGTATTCCTTTGTGTTAGGGAAGAACGTTTCATTGTAGGAAACCATGCGTTATAGAAGAAATGTTAAAAGATATATATATATATGGAAACGAAGTTGCACTGAAGGGAAAATGATCGTGTGAATTAATTTAAACAGCAACTGCGTTGAGAAACTGATTAACCCAGGATATCGTGTTAATGACATTAACGTGCTAGTATAGGACAATTACAGAACAGAGAGCAATTTAGAACAGTGTATATGAGGTAAAACCCTATAAGACAACCAATATTAATAGCAGAACACTTAATTTGATGAATATTCGTGAGTCTTGGCTGTTGATGGATATTATTATTATTTCTTCCCACTCGAACAGACCACAAGCTTTCGCAATGCATATTCGTGTGATAATCTACAGTCCTTTGAGGTTTTTTCTTTCTTTCTTTCTTTTTTTTTTAAAAAAATTTGAATATTGAAACCTTAAGTTAAAATATAAAACATATGATCACTCCATTGAAGAATATCCAAGCTGCCAGCGGTACTATCAGCCTAGTATTCTTTGGCGAGACCCCAGTAATAAAATATTTCACACATTTTTTAAATAAAAGACAATACCTTACTTTTTTTTTTTTTTTGTACAGGTAATAATGTAGCCTCATGGTTAGTATACTAGTTTTACGTTTAGGTCCCTGTTACGGTACAAATTTTTCGGCGTTAACTTGAATGCCTCGGTGCACAATCATGTTGAAAATACATTTATTGTAAAATGAAATGAAAATGAAATTTTTGAGTTTTACGTCCCACGGTTATGCCGGTTAGGCTAAAGGAGACGGTGAAGATGAGAGATGAATGAAATTGTGGAATGAAGAAAGTGGGAGGAAACGGGAGAACCCCGAGAAAACCCACGCACACGGTGTTTGTCCACCACAAAGTTCACTTGGCGGGAGCAGGGTTACATTTATTGTAATACTCCTTCGTGAGGCACAATGTTTTTTTTTCTTTCTTTCTTCTTAAATCTATATTCGGATATTGTCTGGAGGATTATCAACGAACTTAAAAAGTTCGTTACTGAATTCTTTATGTCTGTGTGTGTCTGATATTTGCGATTTTTTCAATGTTGAGCCCTCCATTCGATAGAGCATCAAAAACAATCTGAGAAAAGATGAAATTTTTCGCGCCACTCTTACCGTTCCCGAAATATTGGGCAAAAATAGCTGATTTCCGGAGATTTAAGGACACATATCTCGGGAACCTTAAGTCATAGAGAGATGATATTAGTGTAGATCTATACCTAAGAGGATGGTGAACATTTTGGTACCAAATAGTAATCGGTGACCACTGTTCCCCAGATATTGGTCAAAAAGTTCGAATTTCGGGAGATTTAAGGAGCCATATCTCGAGAACCGTAAGTCATAGAGAGATGTTATTTTGCGAATTTTTGCCATAAAAAGAAGAAAGTGCGGATAAAAAGATTTACTTTCACATGTAGGAACAATCACAGTTATCCTTCCCGCTCCATCTCTCCGTTTTTTTTTTTTTTTTTTTTTTTTTTTTTTTAAAGTTCGTTCTGGCAATGCTCTTTAAGCATTCTCAACAGGTTTTTATTTGAAGTGTAGAGTATTAAAATTTTAAGTTGATATTGTTTTCACACAGTACTATGTGTAGAACAATGTTATAAAAGGTCCCTGATTATCAACTAATTCTCCTCTCCTTACCCAATCTATTATGAATTATTTACGAAATAAATAAATAAAATTTATATTTTCCACTTACTTTGCTTACACCACCCACTCATTGGTCGGCTTTTATTAAATATGTCTAATTAGTTGTCTAGAGTTAAACGTTTTGTTTCAGTAACGAAACTCGAAACACACATGTCAGTTTAATATGAGAGTTGAACTATATACACTGTCACCGAGAATAAAGTTGGAAGTTAGCCGTGGCTTTTCACTACCGAGGCCACATGAGACTGAGAATCGAACTGGGTCTCCGCACAAACGGACAACACTGAACATTAGTCAAAAGAGAGGTGTACTATCATTTGGAATATGAAAAGCTCAAAAAACAAAAGTCACTTTTACACCTATATTACAATAATCTATTACGTAATTAAGATTACCAAGTTTTCGAAAAAAAAATAAATAAACAAATGTGGATATAATCAGAATTTGGCCATGTAACAAACGAGAAGATTTAGTATCCATTGTGATACAAAACATGGTTGTTACATTGGTACTTAATTTTAGTCAGAGATGTGAAAAGCAAACAGCTAGTTACATCTTTTGGGAAAAAAAAAGACATTTTACTGCACGTTTTCACTTTTCCCCTTCCTTAAATACTGTTAAGTAACAACAAAATACAATTCCTACCTGATATTCTCGCAAAGATCGTGGGAAAGGAACACATTGAATCATGTGGATGTTCCTGCATACACACAATATGTGAAGCTATACAAATACACGCTAATTCACACACGAACAGTCTGAGAAGATTTTGATTCTCGAATCTTATGCATTATGTGCGTTTAGGTAACCAAGCGAGTTTTTTAATGCTTTTTATCTTTTTCTCTCTCTTGCACACACAACACATACACATGTCAAAGTTAGGGTGAACTCCCTCTGAGGATCCAAAAATAGTTGTCTTCTACAACATGCCGTTAACTTCGTTTACATCTGCTGCAAAAGATCTTCAAGAATTTTTCCTAACAGTCATTTTATGATGCTCACTTCGTTTTCTACACCACCAAGCAAAACAAAACTCTCACGTTCCTTCTCAGTTACTTTTGGGAATAAAATAAGGAAAAAAAAAAAAACACGAAACACAATGGAGTTCGGGCAGGACTAAATATGTTTCACCTTGATTTTAGATAAACCTTCTACCTCAGCACCAGAGGGATCCCTCTTAACCTATAAATCTCAGAATTCCAATACCCGTAAAAATATTGCGCAAAGCATACCGTCTCGTATAAGGACCTCTCTTTTGATAATCATTATACAAGCAGGCGCGAAAGATTTCTCGTATTGTTACTCAATCCACGAAGTTGAAGCGACTTGGCTCACACGAAAATAGAAAGAAATACTTACAAAAACAATTATAACATGAATTTACTATTATTTCCTACGGTACGTGTGTCTTAATAGTGCGAGTAAACCTAGTTCGTAATATAGTACAGTAATTTTGTTCGCTTGATTTTAGGTATCTAACAATCCATATTTATGGAAAATTCGAACTTTTTCCGTGTCCTCTTGGACTTCGAATTAAAAAGACTCCGCTGCATATGCTGCGCACATGAAACAGTTGGTAGCAAAATGCGATGCATCTATGTTTGTAATTTGTTACAGAAGTGAGCGAGAAAAAAAAAAAAGAGACTGGTTTGTTGTTAACGACAGAAACGTTGTCTTTCGATCTCATGCATAGTTAAAGTTAAATGATAAGCGCACTCGCGTGAATCTTGACGTTCCCCTTTTGGTATATTTAAATATTTACTTCTCAATTTCACAAACCAATCCACTATGAACTACAAATCAAAGTACTGGAATTTAATAGTAGAATGGACGTCAAATAGACCATGGGCATTGTGAGATTTTATTGCATCTGGAAATAAAACACATCAATTGGCTTTCACGATGCAATACTCCAGTTTACTTTCAGGAAACTTGGTTACTATGAAAAACACGGAACTTCAGTATCTCGACCTGTCGTAAGGAGTTACTCTCGGCTTTCATTGAAATGCCGAAAGAAAAGTAGCGTTTAACTTAGAACGTCTAGAAAATGAAATTATTATTATTATTATTATTATTATTATTAATATTGGACCCGTGTAGTATTTGGCTTCAGTGCGGGTTAGGAGTTTCTGTAAAATTAAGTTATTGAGTTTCTATCGTAAAAATTAAGGTTCACGTCGTGGGCCGCCAATTCCCTGTTCGTTGACAACATAAAAGGGTTTCCATTTAGTCCTCCCAGTGATCTAATAGCTGGTCCCACATTCGATTTCCAGTGACAGTATTAAAAAATTTAAATGCATATGGTGGTTCGCATTCTACCTTAAACTGTAGGTGTAGGTCCACACCTCGTATAGACCATATTATATATATATATATATATATATATATATATATATATATATATATATTTGGTCTAGGAATTAATTCGTGCGGTTGGTACGCACACATTGAAGCTGTAGTACAAACACAAAATACATAAATACCTTAAGAAAAATATTGTCCATCGCTAGCCACCACTTTCGCCCATCTGTCAGGCAATGTACGGATTCCGTGGCGAAAGAAGTCCTCATCCTTGGAAGCGATCCAGTCAGAGACCCATGTTTCGATATCTTCTGAAGAAGTAAACCGCTGTCCAATCAAATCGTTGTTCATGCAATCGAACAAGTAGTAGTCCGAAGGAGCAACGTCTGGTGAATACGGCGGGTGGGGTAAAACTTCCCATCCGACATTTTCTAAATAGGTTTTGACCGGTTTTGCGACATGTGGGCGAGCGTTATCATGTTGAACAATAAGTTTATCATGTCTGTTCTCCCATTCTGGTCGTGTTCTGGCCAGAGCTTGCTTCAAACGCATTAATTGTCGTCGATAACGTTCTCCATTCATAGTTTCACCCGGTTGCAGCAGCTCATAGTACACCACACCTTTCATATCCCACCATATGCACAGCATAACCTTTGCACAGTGAATATCTCTTTTTGGTTGTGATGGACCTGGTTCACCTGGCTTCACCCAGGCCTTTTTTCGTTTAGGGTTCTCGTAATGGATCCACTTCTCATCACCCGTAATAATTCGATGCAGAAACCCCTTTCTGCTCTGTCGTTGAAGCAGCAATTCGCAAATGGTTTTTCGTCTTTCAACGTCTCTGTCTTTCAATTCATGTGGAACCCAATGTGACATCTTTTGAATCATTCCCATGGCTTTCAAGCGTTTGGAGACTGTTGTTTGATCAACGCCTAATGCCGCTGCAAGTTGTTCCTGCGTTTGACACGAATCCTGCTCGAGCAATGCTGTCAATTCTTCGTCTTGAATTTTTTTTGGCTGTCCAGCTCGCTCTTGGCCTGCCAAGCCGAAATCACCACTTCTAAACCGTGCAAACCACTTCTGACACGTTCGCTCAGCTAGAGCATGGTCACCATACACTTCCACCAAAATACGATGACTTTCAGTCGCACTTTTCTTCATGTTAAAGCAATGCAGCAGGACACCCCGCAAAAACACTTTATCAGGCACAAATTGCGCCATGTTCACTTAACTACAAACTGGTGTTGTTGACGCTTTAATCCACTGCCCTATACTACGAACGATACGCGATGACAGGGGTTTGCAACACATGTGTGGATACACGGAACTGTGGGACGCTCCGTTCGTTGCGCCATCTCTTGTCCACCCGCACGAATTAATTCCTAGACCAAATGTATATATATATATATATATATATATATATATATATATATATATATATATATATATATATATATATATATAAAATTAAATTTAAAAAACGCTAAATCTTCAAACCAGGAAACGAGATTCAGCATTTAATACAGATTTCCATGTGGACATATTCAGAATTAGCCAGTCGGGACACTGAGAAAAAAATCTACGAAAAAGGGAGTGTCCTGGGTAAAGCAGGAAGCTTGAGATTTTAAATTCTTTCAGAATACATAGCTATATACTTAAAAAAGCCCTGCCCCAAATTATAAAAAAAATGCTCTACAAGTACTTTTCTTTCTTTTCTTTTTGTGATGTTAGAAGTAACTTAATCAGCCTTTGAGTCACAAACTACCGTAACTGCAAATGCATATGTCTGATATGAAATTTAGCACAAAGGAAGTTTTGTCTCACACAATGACCTTCTTTCACCCACTACAATTATCCGACGGAAATTCAATATTGGCACCAAGTACTAAAAAGCAGACACTATATTCTCATCTCAAGAATGCAAAAACATATGCGTGCACATCACATCCTGGTTCTACAGCAATGTCTATCAACATCTTTCAGGAAAGGATTGCGTGACAAAAGATAATACAAGAGGTACATGCCATTTTAGACCAGCTTCTTAATGAAGAATCCTAATAGTACATCTTAACCGATGATCTAATGATGCACTGTTATTTATAGACCTACAAAATACATAACAGTCAAAACTAACCCCCAAGTTTAATGACATGCTCTCTTCTTATTTCAACCATCTACTTTTATGGTTCATGTAAATCCATCTAGTGGTTCTTTACTCTGGACTGCAATAGATAGGTCAAGTATGATGTGTTTGCGCCAATACTTCTGCACTATTTGTTGCCGGTGGGTGCCAAACACTTGTAATATTTACATTGTCTTATGGTGCCTTCCATTTCAACTCAGGCAAAAAAATATAAAATTGTACCATCACCATCTCAGATATTGTTGAAACTTTTTTAATAGCAACTAGACATGTTTTTAAGAGACCCATATTTTTTTGTTTTGTCGAAAAAAATTTTCCCGCCAAGTAATGGGCCATCAAATACGGGGAGTACAATTTATGAATTGTAGAAGACATGGAAAATGGTCAATTTCGGAGCCTCACCATTCGGCTATGGAGACAGGTAGAGTTATAATTCTTGTTGTGGTATGTACACTCATGTCCAAAATGATTGTCGCCTTTCTATAACTGTTTTATTGTGTGAATATAATTTCATAATGATTTTGCAGGTACTTTTAATACTGATATTATGTGTATAATTGGGAAATGTATATTTGTGGTAAATTTCATAGGAAAAGAATTATAAATACGAAAATTAGAATGAGTAAAACAAAATGTTGATAAATGGACAAGAAAGATTTATTTTCATTTTATTGTTCTTATTTACTGCACTTTTGACATGAAATTTGCCACATACATGTCTTCGCCAGTTATACACATATTTACATTATAAGGAGTACCGGGCGAATTCTCTACCAAATTATATTCCTACAACAACATATTTATAGACATGCGACAATAATTTTGGACATGAGTGTACATAGGGATATAAATAAACTATATTTTATTATAGTTTGGTTTGCGTATGCGTATCTTTTTGTACATAAATTAACAAATGAACGTCAATTTATCTGAAAAGTCGAAGTTTGAGAATTTTTTCGAGCACTTCCGGTTCGAATTTTAAAATTCTGTTTTCACGGTTGGTAAGACCTAGTTACCCGCTTTCCGAAAAACATTTTGTATCGCTTCTGTCGTCAACCGTTTTGTCGCAAAAAATTCGAGAAATTGTAAATTTTTCAAAAATCGCCATTTTTGGGCGCCATTTTCTCGAAAACACCATTTTTTAAAATTCTGAAATTTTGTCAGATGGTTCAACTTTACATGAATAATAAACACACCAAATACCATTCTCGACCAATGCTTCATGGATTAACTGCAGCCTTTTAAAGTTACCGAAGTTTCGCTAATTTTGATGTCACAGTTAGCAACACTGGGAACAATGAAAGTGCAATGATTTGATGATGTTTGTGGTTCACATTCATTAAATGAAGAATAAATGGTTTTCTTGGCTGTTTTTTTTTATTATTTTGATTAAAAAGGCTCTCTGAAATAGTAAAATGAGCCTCCCTCTACTCCTCCGTTTTCTTAAACTGAAATAATCTGAGGTGGAAATTACGATTACGAAACACACAAATTTCAAGTTCACTTACTTAAAATGGTCTTCGGAAACAAAATTTCACTGATTTTTTTTTTTTCATGGACCAATCATTTGCTTGGTTGTTGTCTTCTTTGCTAATAGCATGTAACCTTGCAGATGCTCCGATAGATGTTGGTTCACTCATAACTCATCCAGGAGTGGATCTAGGGGGACGATTGCCGCCCCCCCCAGAAGAAGAAACTTTCTTATTTATATATAAATAAAACCCATCCCAGAGTTTGGAGCTCTAAAAGTAGCTCTAAGTAGCAGTATTACAATTCCCCCCCAGAAGTCTGTCCTAGATCCGCCCCTGCGTAGCACATTGTCGATAGTCACAAAACACTTATTTTCACTTCTCTTATGCTCTTCTGGAAACCTGTACCCTGCTGAAGGTTCATGTGGAAGCATAAACAGCACTTAAACTTCACGTAATTCATGATTTATTCATAATATTTCTGCTACGCACCACTGGTTATCATACATATATGTATATAACAAAAGTTCCTTTTTGCAGATTTCTTAAATCTACACTTTGAATTGCAAAAGTTCGATTTTGGGGGAAGTATGAAGTTAGTTCATGGTGACCCGTTACTGCCATAAAAACTTCGCAATTTTCCGAAAGCCAAAGATAACTTCGTTGAATACCAGTTACCGGTCGCATACTTTCCCTTTTTTCTTCCGGAAGTCGTCGAATTCAGTTCCAGGTAACAAAACGAGAGTAATACTCGGAGTTTGTACTTGCACTATACTCACGAATTCTCCTGCGGTTTTAGTAGGGACGCGGTGGCTCAGTGGTAGAGCGTTCACTTCCGGTGCTTAGGGTCCCTGGTTCAATCCCAGCTCGTGCTGTTCTGCATTCCACCATTTCATTCATTTCTCATTAGCCTAACCGGCATAACCGTGGAACGTAAAACTTAAAGATTTCATTTCATTTTTTTCTTCTGCGGTTTTAATACTGTGTATCTGTTTTAGCCTAAGGCTATGGCGCGTTGCCACATTCTTTGCCCCCCCCCCCCACTCCCGTCGCAGAGACCCTTGCATGGCCGGTTTCAGTGCAAAAACACTGCTTTATCGGACCTGTCTGCATCTCGAACATCTGAAAGCGATTTTTAAAGTGGGATGCAGCACCATCAGAAATCACTGACACGGTTTGGGAAATTGTAGACACTTATTTTCTCGTATTCAAACATTTTTCTATAAAATATATTTTCGCTTTTCTTCGAGTATGTTTAGAATCTTGTCTATGACTATGAGTACATGAGCCGAATCGTGTGTTTTATCGTCGTTTATTACAACAAAACTGTCAATTGTTTCATATTTCGGTGATAACTCTGAATTTCACTTTGCAGAATAACAGTCCAGTTTTCAACGAAGTCCACATGAAGTAAAATAGAATTTGTATCTTGAAATTTTATACGGTGGTTTTCGGTAGCAATTGATTCTCTTTGGATTTTCTTGATGTAGTCATGAATTACAATTCTTACAGTTAAACCGGCAATGTGCGATACAAAAACAGAAAGTGGTACAGTTTTTTTTTTTTTTTTTTTTTTTTTTTTTTTTGTACCGAGATCATTATTCTCCCATATGGCATACGTAACCACTTTCATTTTCATCAGGATCAATAATTAAAGACACCACACTTATTTCTTCCACTCCAGGACATTCACCACATTCTTGAAGAAGACAGCTGTCATTTTCTACGGATCATACTATTAAAGGAAATTGGTCACTCATGACAGCTTCAATACAGGTTGCACCTTTGATTTGTAGCAACGCAGTAGCAGCTAACTTAAAATTTGCACAATACACACACACACACACTTCCCTTTCAGGTTGCGGACTGACACACTTTAGTCGAATACTATAAAATTCCGAGTGACCCATTTTTATGCTGGGATTGTTCTGTTTAAAAATTCAGTAAATTTCTTTGGAACGCGTAAGAAAACGGTTCGATTTTTTTTTATTTTTAACTTTTTGTCATTTTTCGATCACTGTAATGACATCGCACTTAATTGAGAATTTGTCTGCAGCATTCCAAATCATACTGAGGTAATAGTTTAGGCCTTTTATAGATCATCAGAATTCATTGGATGGCCATTTCAAGTAAATTTAAAATTTGTGTGTTTCGTAATCGTAATTACCACCTCAGATTACTTCAGTTTAAGAAAACGGAGGAGTAGGGAGGGCTCATTTTACTATTTCAGAGAGCCTCTTTGTTCAAAATAATAAAAAACTAGCCAAGAAAACCTTTTATTCTTCATTTAATGAATATGAACCACAAACATCATCAAATCATTGCACTTTTATTGTTCCCAGTGTTGCTAACTGTGACATCAAAATTAGCGAAACTTCGCTAAATTTAAAAGGCTGCAGTTAATCCACGAAGCATTGGTCGAGAATGGTATTTGGTGTGTTTATTATTCAGGTAAAGTTGAACCATCTGACACAATTTCAGAATTTTAAAAAATGGTGTTTTCGAGAAAATGGCGCCCAAAAATGGCGATTTTTGAGAATTTTACAATTTCTGGAATTTTTTGCGACAAAACGGTTGACGACAGAAGCGATACAAAATGTTTTTCGGAAAGCGGGTAACTAGGTCTTACCAACCGTGAAAACAGAATTTTAAAATTCGAACCGGAAGTGCTCGAAAAAAATTCTCAAACTTCGACTTTCCAGATAAATTGACGTTCATTTGTTAATTTATGTACAAAAAGATACGCATGCGCAAACCAACTATAATAAAATATAGTTTATTTATATCCCTATGTACATACCACAACAAGAATTATAACTCTGCCTGTCTCCATAGCCGAATGGTGAGGCTCCGAAATTGACCATTTTCCATGTCTTCTACAATTCATAAATTGTACTCCCCGTATTTGATGGCCCATTACTTGGCGGGAAATTTTTTCTCGACAAAACAAAAAAATATGGGTCTCTTAAAAACATGTCTAGTTGCTATAAAAAAAAGTTTCAACAATATCTGAGATGGTGATGGTACATGCTCTGCTTGAGTTGAAATGGAAGGCACCTTATAAATATTATGATGAAAGAGGATTGCAACTTTTGTTTATATTTACGAAAGAAGCTAGCAAGGGAGACGCAAGCCACTGAGAGAAATAAACTGTGATATTACGAATAAAGCGTCACTTAAGATAATTTACCATTTAGCTTTAGCGAACTTTACAAATGTTACAAATCTGACACTTCATGTTTGTGGTGGGAAGGACGGGGTGTGAGGTATACTAAGTTCTTACGAAACGGGGCACAAGTAAACAAGGTTGCGATCCACTGGTGTAACGAATCGAATTAGTTTCTCTTCAGAGAATGTGGTATAAAACAATTTTTCCGGACGAAAGTAAGAACGGAACTCGTTCAAGGAACGCAATGAAAATAGGAACGGAACGACAATGTTTTTTTGAAAAGAACTTTCGGAACACCGTTTAATATTAATTTATTACGAAGGCTTAATTATTTTACTATTTATATAAACCTTTTCTCCGAATCCTAATACTGAAGAAGATAAGAATGTCAGTCTAAGTATTACTAAAATAGATTTTAAAGCAGAATAGTCTTAGCGTATGGACAGGGAGAGCAATTCTGGAAATTAAAAAGAATGCAGATGACAAAAACAGGTTTCCGTTTACGTGGTTCATTTTCGTAGTAATGACTGGAATGCTAAAGCCTTTAGGACAGAAAAAAAATGACATCCACATTTTTTTTCTTTCTTAAATAAGAAACTATCAGCATACTTCGCGCGGTATGATTAGAGATTCATCCTGCTCCTCCTGATACTTAAACATTGATGACAATTTAAAAGAAAGAAAAAAAAAAAACAGTTATATTTATCAACAACTGTTCGGACAAGAAGGAAACCATACTGTTACATAAACACAAACGTCTTGTTAATCCAATGTATAGTACACAACATATGACCGCTTTCTTCTTGCTAAATAACTGTATGGAATGTGTCGCGAAGTAAGTACTTCAGTAATACTGGTATGTAATACTCACGAATATTTATAAAATATTTATATTCATGCACAAATAGTTGACAGATTTCTCTAATTTAAAAACAAACAAGCAAACAAAACTAAAATGTTCGCTTGTGAACTTCAAATCACCAGCCCAAATCAAGACTATATACATCATTTTGGGGATCCAAGAATTCATATACATTCTGTTTTGGAAGACTTTCTTTACTTTCTTCCTGAACGTTATGTGCATTCAAGTTACCACTACGTACAAGGATGGATAAATAACATGAAACTTTTTTTTTTTTTAACGAAATATTATTTTAAACTAAGACGTGTAGATTGAAAGAGCATTTACTTTGAACTTCGTGCTACAGTCGGCAGTTATTCGAACATGCGAACTTCTAGTGGTAGAAGCGTGAACTACTGGCCAAAGATGACCTGTGTTACAATCAAGGATGTTATATTTTATAACATCCTTGGTTACAGTCGTCTATTTGTGAAGAGAGGAGGAGTGTAGTTCACTTTATGTGGGCAAAAAAGAAAAACCCGGAATGAAATTCAAAAGGAAATGATGTGCGTGTTATGGGGAAGACTGCATCGATTGTAACAATATCTCAAAGTGGTGCAAACTGTTTGAAGAGGGCTGTGTGAAAATGGCGGATTGCCACGTGCCGGGCATCTGCAGCATGCAGTGAATAGAATGTCATCGTCATTGACGAGGCAACTTGTACTGACCGACGAATCCAATTTTCAATATTATCGAATATATTCAAAATTTCATAAATACAGTGTATGATGTGGTAGATGACAAACTGTAATTTCCTAAAGAGAATGCTGGTTGGGTGCCAAAGAACCTCACAGACGTCCATACGGAACAGTGATCGCTTACATGCCTGGACCACCTAGCATGGTACGCTGAAGGACATAATTTTCTGGTAGTTATCGTTACATGGACGATTTCTGAGTGCCCCACTACATGCCTGAAAGTGGACATGCATGGAATGGAAACGTACCTATTCCTCACCAAAGAAGAAATTCAAGGGATTCTCGAGTAATTTTCTAACACGCGGAGCCACTGTTAATGCTGCATTGACAACATTCACACAGTTGAGGCGAGCGCTTCATGACAAACGCCCTAACATTGCTGCTGGAAATATCAAATTTCTTCATGACAATGCCACTCACCCGTTATCTTCTGTTAGAAAGAAACTAGAGAAGTTCGGGTGCTCGAACACGTGCCATATAGCCCTGATATGACGCCTTCTTTCCTCAATCGTAACATATTTGACATTACCGGTCATCAATTTAGAATTTCATCGAACCAAATATTCCCAATTAAGAATTACCGCAGAAAACTGACTAGTACCGCTCCACTTTAACCGGACTATATTTGTCTGAAACAATAATTTCGTGTATTTTCAACAGGTTCTCTATCTCTCCTAACAGATACAAAAGTACTCACCTGTTCTCCGTGTCTACGGATATTTTAGCTCTCTATACAAATGAAGCAGTCCTGATTGAGTAACTGACTCACTGAACAACGACCACCCCAAACCGCGAAAAACTAGAAACTTGATATTGACAGTGCATAGATTGCGATGTAAGGTACCTTAACTTACTCTATGGGCTATGGAATCCAGAGGTTCAATGCCGTATTCACAAAAGATCTCCAGTAACTTGGGTTCTAAGCAAATTGGATCAAGTTTCTACCTTATAGTCCAACTTCTGAGATACATCATAATATTCTCCTCCTGTCTGTGCCTAGGTCTTCCTAACGATCGTTTTCCGATTGGATTTCAGTTAAAACTTTGAAAGCATTCCTATTTTCTTCTATTCCGGCTACACGAACTGCCCTTCTAAACTTGATGGCCCTAACAATGTTTGACAAATGAAATAAATTATGCGGTTCTTCGATACAAAGTTTCCACCATTCCCCCAATTCCGTTCTTCTTGGGCCCTAATATACATCTCAGAATTTTATTCTCGAATACTTTCAGTTTGCGTTCTTCCCTCACAGCAAACGACCATGTTTCGCAACTATACAGCACAAGAGGCATTATGCGTATACCTCACATGTATATCTCAAAATGCTAGTATTAGTGTCGAATCCGTTAATTTTGGGAGTCGCTGAGATGAATAGAATATTCTCGATGAAGTTTGGCCTCCTCCGACGTGTGGGGTGGGGTGAAAAATAGCATGCCAAAAATTAATATATCGGTGTTGAATTCATATTTTCGAGATCCTTAAGCTGTTTGGTGACAGTCCAGATGACGTTTAAGCTCCTGTTTGGGCAAGAAGAGACACGTCAGCTACCCTGAGAATTAACAGGGGAGAGTACGCGTCGCTCATTGCTAATTAATTATTTCACTCATATTGACAGGGTCATCACCAAAGCGTTGCTCTTGGTTATATATTTATTTCACTCAATTGACAGAGGCAAAGTCAAAGGTGTGCCTCTCTTATTTATTCATTTCACTCATTCCTTTATCCATTTTCTCGATGATTGGACTTGGGAAGAGGAATGTTTAGGTAAAAGAAGAAATAAATACCCAGGACGAAAATATTAGCGTAAAATCCATAGTCCTCGGGGACGCTGAGATGAATAGTGACACTCCCATACCGTTCAAGTCCAACTTAGCCCCCACCGTCATCGGGGATGGGGTGAAAAGCAGTATGTCCAAAATGGCATGTATTAGTGTCGAATCTATAGTTTTCGAGGTAACGAAACTGATTGGTAACAGTTCTGGTAACATTTAAGCCCAAACTTAGGCAAAAAGGAACATAGCTATCCCTAGATTTGACATGGATAACGCTAAAGAGCTTGCCCTTTCTTATTTATTTATTTATTTCACTCGTTCTTTTACTTTAAAATATGATATGTAGCATAAACTTTATCCTCTCTGTGTGAAGTTCGGGTATTTCAGTTAGTAATGACAATAATACTGCACAACAATGTTACGCAGAAATTTTGTTGGAAATAAATATAAATTGGTGATAATTATTATTATTGAATATTTAATAATTCAACGTTGCCTCTGAAATCGCAAAAGGGATCAAACTTACAAGTGGCAAGTAGGGGGGGGGGGAAGGCGTGAAGTTCAGGAAGGCTCCAGATAAACAATGTTGGAAATCACTGACTCAGAGAATGTGCATTACCTGTAAAGAAAGGATGTTTTGGGATATTAGGAAGTTCAGATTAATCACTGTCCGTGTTTTCTCTTAAAAATTTGGTAAGTCCGCCAATTCCAACGTACAGTATATTGTTGGCTATCCCTTGGTACGACCGAAAATAAATTAATGTAAGTATTCTGCTATCATGGATACTGAGTTCCAAAGGGAAATAAATCCTCTCCAAGTTAATCGCTAGTTTCTTTTACTTGACTATAATTTTTACCACCCAATTTATCGCAAAGTGAGAAACTGCCGCTTACTGTTCCATTCAATAAAGAAAATCTCTCAATTACTGGAATAGAAAAATTAACACCATTTGCCTCCAAGTGGTTAAAATATCATTTGCGGATTACTTTTTATACAAAGTATACGAAACAACTTCATTTGCCATATTGAAATAAAGATAGATATACAATATTCCACTACATCTGCTGTTTAAGGACGAAATTCCGAAGCATTCGCTTCATCACCGGCTTCCATCTACCACGGGCAATCTCTGGTAACGTAAGCAACTTCGTACAATGCCAGCCTATGATTTGTACCAAAGCGCATACTTTACCAAAAAGAAAAAAAGTATATATATAAAAAGAAAGAAAAGAAAGCAATGCCGACACTCAGCTGACGTATCTCCTCACGTGAAGACACGTTGTTAATCGGAACACGAACTGCCAACACACCGCATTTATACGTCACTGGGGTACATACACATGGTTCAATGACCCCGCAGACATCCGTGAAGTGTGTCTAACTGCTTTTACGTTTGCTTAGTACAGTTTCTGATCATAATCGCAACAATCTCTCACTCAAACAGAAAATGCTTCCTCCTGAGGAAAATTATTTTTTTAAAAAAAAAAGAAATAAATATAATTGATTTCTGGTAGATAACACCAAAAGCGCATTATCGACAACAACAAAAAGAGTTGAAAGATCTTTGATAAACTACGAAACACAAAACTATTCACTATGGCATGCACACAAAAGTTCTGGAAATATAGGTTTCCTTTCAATGATGTACACCCGTTACACCAGCAAGTCACAATACTGAAACAATTTTCACAAACAGTCGCTCATGTAATCGTTAACTTGAAACAGAAATTCTGCAACTCCTCTCCTACATGTATTTAACTAAATGTGCAAATGCATTTTATTACTTGTTTTACGTTTCTTTATTTCCTCTTCCTTCTTCAGCCACGAACATCTCTATTGATTTTTTTTTTTTTTTGTATGAATGAGTAATGTATGAAAAACTTGTTATATAGGCCCCACATTTCTAGTAGTAAAACAAAACAATATGAAATAAGCGTCATAGCAATGCAATTGTCCATAAAAGAATCATGCATCGAGTTCTACACTTCAAGAAAGTATTAATACATAGACTGGTTCTCCGTACATGTATTCTCACTAGCAGCTACAGATAGTTATCAAAATCACAGAAACGCCTGAAAAAAGTGCAACTTAGCAGGTTATAACATTTTTTAAAATTATATTTTAGCCCACAGTCCGTGTAATTCTTAAAATATACCAGCACGGTCAAATCACATAAAATAAGGCACGACAACTTATATCACTATTACCTTTTTTATTATCAAGACTCCATTAATTATTATTCTCTTTTTTCAGTTGTCATAGTAACGTTTTAAACAAGCAACTATATGAGGTTGACAACATCTATAAAACCAACATATATTTTTAACTATTGAGATTAAATCTTAATTCTTTCTATTTAGAATCAACATGTAATTTCTTTTCTTCTTCTTCTACACGACAGATTATGTACTTTTATGCACCGTTATCCCAAAATCAAAATACAAAAATGGAAGTAATCTAACGCAATGATACACAATATCGTTGTATCAATGGCTCACGACGGACTTCTTTAATTGGTTACAATTCAAGAAAGAATCCTGGACCGTTACCTATCTCTACATATAAGGTTACATTACTTTCCGAATAGCCCTCGTATATATAAATTACAATACATATATATATATATTAATATCATTTTATCTCATTTAGGTCCTAAAATAGATTCTTCAAATCGATATTATGGGAGCTCATTGACAAATCAACTCAGTATGTGCTGACATCTATATAATTTATTTCTTCCATTTTGGGCATAATTAAGTCATTCTCAAAATTAGTAAGCAAGGCATTCTTAAAATCCAAGCAACTACCTAAATTATTTTTGATTGCTTTGAACCACACAGAGCATGGGAGTAATAAAACATGAGGCAATATTTTCAGAAATTTACTTATCAATTCCCATTAAGTCACATTCATCTTCAAAATTTTCCAAGAAAGTACTGGCCGAAATGTCGTCTGTTCTCCCACTAAATTTCGTCAGGGACCTAATCTCACTAAATCTAAAATGACTGATCTTACGAGTGTGCTTACAACGATTGGAGTTTACATGAATATTTCTATTACGGTGATGCGAAAGATTTCTTCTTCCATCTATCAAAATTTGCTATGCCCCACGCAAATTAAGTCAGCCCAACGACTTTGTTCAAAAATTAGGGGTGGTAATATTTTTTTCGAGCTATCAGTGTTCAGAATGTATGTAAGTAATTGTTGATAAGTACTGAATTGTTGACAATAGTAGAAAATATAAGCGAAGTGAATTATTGTGCAATCTTCTCCATCGATAGTAAAGCAGAGTTAGTTTTGAAGGGTTAGTAAATGTACTAGTACACAAATTCGTAGTGCGAACAGGAAATGGCGTGTAAAGACGAAGTGGTTTGTAATTCATAGTTACTGTTCCTTCGTTCCACACATTTTTTTTTTTTTTTTTTTTTTTAATGAATATTAGCACAAAGTCTTGTTGAAGGTGAACGAAACTATATATATACAAAAGAAGTCCTGAATGATTGATTGGTTGATCAACGCTCAGGCCAAACCACTTGCACTAGAAACTTAAAACCAAACCACTTGCACTAGAAACTTAACGTTTGGACAGGGCATGAGATTTGTAATATTAAGGTTCCACAAAGGAAAGATTTTTGGAAATTCGACAGTGAAGAGAGTTGACAATTATTCGATTTTCAAACTTTGCTATGCGTAAGTGTTGCAAGTTTTGTGGAACATTTTATCCATCCGACCACAGCAACGCGTTGAATGATCTAACGGGAATAGAATCCATGACCACACGCAGTAAAGGTGCACGCACTAGATACCAGAAAAACAGATGGACCAACCAGACAAATGCTCGGTGCGCTCTCCACTAGTGACCCTAACCAAACCAACCAAAGAAGAACAAATTCGAAAAAAGGTTTTGAAATTGCTTTCATCTTCAACTGAAACAAAGCGACACATCATAACCGCATATATAGATATAATTAGATAAAGACCTTATACATTTTAGATGAGAAGAAAATAAGATTTATAGCTCCTATAGTTGATTTCCTATTGCTTGGAATGTGTGGTATCTTTACCTGTTTTGTTCATTTCTTTGAAAGGCGAGTATTTTTAAAAATAACTTCTACTTTGTTATCCGTTTCCAAATATCTTATATTAAGGGAAAGGTTGGAATGTTAAAGGTTGTGTGAACCATGAATGGACATATTTCATTTTTACCTTCCTGTTCTTGTTTCCATGGATGCAGAAGTAATTTTTCAGTTTCATTCCACTTTCAATGCTTTTGCTGTACTGTGCTTCTATTGTTATTCTATGTAATTAATTCATGTTACCATTTTTATTTTGATGTTAATTGATGTGAAACTTGTAAGCACTCCGAGCCACATCTGACAAAAGTACTCCCTGAAACTGCTCAGAATAATCCAGAACCGTGATCGAAAAGTGAGATTTTGAGTCAAATTCTGACACTGGCAAGTTACTCGATGGATAATTCCATAATTTTTAATTACAATTACCTCAATGTGGAGGAAGAATATTTCCACTTCAAGTAACTATTGCCAATAAACTATGAACAAAACCAAATAATCACAATAATACTAATAATGAAATTTATAAAGGTTTCTTTTAAATACCGTGGACAGGCGTTTGACCAACCGCAGATTTGGCCAAATTACAATCAAGCCAGTCCCAGGAGTGGATAAAGGGTGAGGGAAAGTTAAGTTTCGTATTGAAAGTATTGTATTCGATTATTTGCATTCCTTACGAGATTTATGGATTGAATAGATTATGCAATATCTCGGTAGTGATTTACAGTAGGGTCTACTTTAGTACTCAATGGTAGTTTATATTCAGAATTTACTTTTTACATGTTTCTGCGCAAGTTTATTTCAAACCGCCACTTTCTAAGTCTCTATTAATAGTGCAAGATTTAAATGCAGTAAAGCTTAATGTGATGTATTAGACAATGTAACTATCGCTTCTCTGAGATCGATTTTGTAAAGTGATTCTGTTTCTAAGACTGAACATGACCCATAACAGTTCTTTTCGGGCAAAAGCCAGAACGTTCTTCTTTCGGGCTAAAGCTACGGAATTCAAGAACGGGGAATTAGCAAGTCGGACAAACACCACGGAGCCCTTTAAGCTACAATTAAATTATGATGTAAATATTAAATTTAACAAGCTCACAAAATATATGAAAATTTATAGAGTAGGCCCCTTGCCAAAGCTTCACAACAATATTCGCCACTCAGACCCACCATGTCGCCTTCAATATATCACACAAATTTCAAAATTCCTACCTAGTTGTTTAGGAATGTATTTGGTCTAGGAATTAATTCGTGCGGGTGGACAAGAGATGGCGCAACGAACGGAGCGTCCCACAGTTCCGTGTATCCACACAATGTGTTGCAAACCCCTGTCATCGCGTATCGTTCGTAGTATAGGGCAGTGGATTAAAGCGTCAACAACACCAGTTTGTAGTTAAGTGAACATGGCGCAATTTGTGCCTGATAAAGTGTTTTTGCGGGGTGTCCTGCTGCATTACTTTAACATGCAGAAAAGTGCGACTGAAAGTCATCGTATTTTGGTGGAAGTGTATGGTGACCATGCTCTAGCTGAGCGAACGTGTCAGAAGTGGTTTGCACGGTTTAGAAGTGGTGATTTCGGCTTGGCAGACCAAGAGCGAGCTGGACAGCCAAAAAAATTTCAAGACGAAGAATTGACAGCATTGCTCGAGCAGGATTCGTGTCAAACGCAGGAACAACTTGCAGCAGCATTAGGCGTTGATCAAACAGCAGTCTCCAAACGCTTGAAAGCCATGGGAATGATTCAAAAGATGTCACATTGGGTTCCACATGAATTGAAAGACAGAGACGTTGAAAGACGAAAAACCATTTGCGAATTGCTTCAACGACAGAGCAGAAAGGGGTTTCTGCATCGAATTATTACGGGTGATGAGAAGTGGATCCATTACGAGAACCCTAAACGAAAAAAGGCCCGGGTGAAACCAGGTGAACCAGGTCTATCACAACCAAAACGAGATATTCACTGTGCAAAGGTTATGCTATGCATATGGTGGGATATGAAAGGTGTGGTGTACTATGAGCTGCTGCAACCGGGTGAAACTATGAATGGAGAACGTTATCGACGACAATTAATGCGTTTGAAGCAAGCTCTGGCCAGAACACGACCAGAATGGGAGAACAGACATGATAAACTTATTGTTCAACATGATAACGCTCGCCCACATGTCGCAAAACCGGTCAAAACCTATTTAGAAAATGTCGGATGGGAAGTTTTACCCCACCCGCCGTATTCACCAGACGTTGCTCCTTCGGACTACTACTTGTTCGATTGCATGAACAACGATTTGATTGGACAGCGGTTTACTTCTTCAGAAGATATCGAAACATGGGTCTCTGACTGGATCGCTTCCAAGGATGAGGACTTCTTTCGCCACGGAATCCGTACATTGCCTGACAGATGGGCGAAAGTGGTGGCTAGCGATGGACAATATTTTTCTTAAGGTATTTATGTATTTTGTGTTTGTACTACAGCTTCAATGTGTGCGTACCAACCGCACGAATTAATTCCTAGACCAAATATAACATTTTTTTTTTTACGAAAAAGAAGTCAATTTTGCATTAAATAAGTTGCCCCTTTATTTCATCTCAGAAGAAAACCTTCATGAAAATGTATGCACTCATCTCTCGTTTTAACGGAGGGCAGCGATGGATAAGAGGTAGAGCGTTCACCTCTGCCACATGAGGTCCTTGGCTGGACCCCCAGCAAAGCCAAGTGATGGTAGACAAACACCATGTGCGTGGGTTTTCTTGTTTACTCCCACTTTCTTCAAGCTACCACTTCATTCATTTCTCATCATCACAGTTTTCTTTAGCCTAGTGCCGGCATGTTCGTGGGACGTAAAACAAATATTTCATTTCAATTTTTTCCTCGTTTTAACTGATAAAAAGGAGTTAACAGCTGTTTGCTATTGCCGATTTCCCACAAGTTCCGACACATTCTGCCGTGGCTAATGCCCACAATTGCGTTACAAAAGGAAGAGGAATAATACAGCACAGTACTGTACTTTTAATGAAGCACACTATTCAATCTAACAATACACTATGAATACAATCCAGTAAATTCAACATATTTAGTTTAAAAGCAGGCCTTTCAAGCTGACCCTCATTGGTTCCATATAAGAACGAAGAAAAAAATCTACATTTTAAACACATGTACGCACAGTTCTGCTGAAAGAAAAAAAAGCCACCCACCTCTTTTGAAGAGCCCTGTATTCTTACCTAAGTTCGAGGGGGGCACGATGGCTGAGTGGTAAAGCGCTCACCTTTAGTTTGTGGGGTCCCTGGTTTGATCCCCAGCCAAGTAAGTTTGTGGTGAACAACATCGGGGTACTCCCGTTTCCTCTCACTTTCTCATTCTACCAATCCTTACATTATCATTCACTTGCTTTAATCATCATTTCTGTCAGCTTAAAGGGCATAATCGTGGGACGTTAAACTCACAGATTTCTTGCTTAGGTTCGAGTTAAACAAATATGGATTTCCTTTGGCCAATTGAGATCTTTATTTAGAACCAAACTATTAATGTATGACCTTTCAAATCAAGATAGGTGATGAAGATTTTCTTAACAAGATTGTACATTCCAAAAATATCGTAATCTGTTCAGCTCTGCCGATAAATGTGCAGGAATACTTTACTAATTCTACTCACTAAGGTCATGTAGTATTTATCCATTACCACATTCATCCTTTGTAGATAACGCAGAAGCTTCCCTTCAACGTTTCTATAATACGTCCCCATGATTTCCGAAATTAACTATGCAACCCTCAATCTCCGTAAATCCCCACTCACTTCGGTTAATCCCTCTTTAACCATACGTTACAATGGGCACCAAGTTCAATATTTGCAATAACCGAAATTAGCACAAAAACTTCTGGTAATTTTACTATAAAGCACGAAAACGATTGCGGCTTAGCAGTACCATGTACTGCAAAAGCTCGCTTCGGGGTGCAAAATTTACCCAAGCATTAGGGAAAAATGAGCACTTGTTTTGTAACAACCCTGGGATGAGTATCAATTGTAAATCCATTATTATTAACGAAAACAATAGACGTCTCCGTACAACTGAAATTATATTCCAACTATCACACTCATTTCGAAGTTATTTATGAGAATGTGTATATACTCTGGTCAGAAGTGTTTTTTATTTCTTCAATGTGGGGTTTGCATACTTATTTTTGCTGGAAATTACAATTTCAACCAGTTTCATGGTCGACAGTGCACACTTTTCTGAAAAAATCTCACTTCTGCCATAATACATATTCACTCATTTAAAATCAGGCTTGTAATTACGCACGAGCCACCCGGCAGCGTATTTAAAATTGATATTTATGTATGGTATGCGAAAAGAGACTGTCTGTGATAGAAGTGTAACTCCCAGATTTTGCACTCTCATTAAAATGTTACGAATTGTTATTAATACAACTTTGTTTTGGACAATCATAGGGAACAGGCCATCTGAACCTAAGTTTGGGCCAATCTACACGGCATCTTACAGACGCCGAATGGAATGGAATGGAGATCCGTACTGAAAACAATGTTAGCACAACCGCGCGACCGAGTTTTCTCGTTACTACACTATTGGCACTAGAAGAAATTGAGGCTGTTTGCTTATTTGTTAGCGTAAAACTATATTTAGTCAATTTTTGTGCTGCTTTTGCTTACATAGGCTGAAAATTTCCTTGGGCCCAGGAGGAGCGTAGGGAGCAGCAAAAGTAATCACTTTTTAAATGTAATTCTTAAAAAAATGCAAAGGGCACACCGTAAAACTCAGAAAAAGAAACGTGTAAACAAAACCATAAGCTACATCCTGCTTCGAAAAGTATAAATAAATTAATTCCTGTCAGATAGCCTACTAATAATATTTTTTCTTTATTTAAAAAAAAAAAAGCAAAATGTTCAAACTATCGTTACTGAACGCCTGCAAGAGATCAATTTTCAACACAGACTTGGCGGGGGCCACACTTTCGATTATGCTCAATACGTAAAAATAAAATCTTTGAGTCTTACGTCCCACGATTATGCCGGTTAGGCTAAAGGAGGCGGTGATGATGAGTAATGAATGAAATAGTGGAATGAAGAAAGTGGGAGGAAACGGGAGAACCCCGAGAAAACCCACGCACACGGTGTTTGTCCATTCACTTGGAGGGAGCTGGGATCGAACCCGGGACCCCAAGCACCACAGGTGAACGCTCTACCACTGAGCCACCGTGACCCCTGCTCAATATGTGTTACCAGTATTTTTCGCAGTAGTACCATACATAGGTTAGTTCCTCAATCTACGGTATGATCACCCTGTATTCTTAAAAGTTCTGAAAAAGTGCACCTCGAGCAGAACATTCATAGGAACTAATACTTAAACGAACCCTGTGAGGCTTCTAACCCCCTTCCTTCGTTGTCGCTCGCTTAGCTATGTTTTCTGAAGTAACACTGGAGATCTTATATTTGCAAGATTGGACTGGAATTAGATTTATCGGCTGGCAACATCTAAGATCATTTAGTCCGTTACGTATACGAGGGATGACGTCTCTCGGCGAGCACACTATCCGATGAAAGGGAAGAAAGGAAGCGGCCTGGGCCATTATGTCAGGTACCATCCCGGCATTTGCCTGGTATGAATGAGGGAAACCCAGGAAAAACCTCACTCAAAAAATGGCTGGCCTGAAAAAGCTGTTACACTTTTTCGACCGAGTGTCCCCACCGGGAGTCGAACCCGGAACCGCTTGCACCAAAAAGCGAGAGCGTTAGCGACTACGCCACGCGGGGCTACATTTTGCAAGATTGGGGAAGAAACTAAAAGATAGCCAAAATCACTTGTTCTGTTCAACATGCACTCTTACCAAAAGTTTCTACGGGGGAAGTGTCTGAAACCGTCAGTAGCCATTCTCGCTCATAACTTTGATTGTGGTCTGAATTTAACTGCAGACACATACGCAGGAATTTATATCGGATGGGGGAGAATTAAATATGATAAAAATTATTAAAATTTGTAAGATCATCCCTAAAATTAGACTAAATTTACACAACAGTCGAAATTTCAGGGGGCGGGCCCACGGACCCAACCTCTGCGTGCGTCTTTGCCGGCTTGTCACATATTTCACTAAGTGCCTATTAATAATATGACAAATAATCTATTCATTACAAAATCCTAAATGGTCGCGTTTGACTTTAGAAGTTATATGCAAAGGTACCAATAATACTGCAATCTAGAATCTCCTAACAACTTCAAACAGCATCCACCACACATCATCTTAACCAATTCATCCGAACTTTACACTCTTCTCTTCACTTCTAATTTCCAAAAGCAACGATTCATTGTAATACTGGCAACTTAGGCACACCCTATCTAACAAATATGATATTCACTTATATATTTACTTTGCACAGTCACTTCTTTCGTTACAATCATGCGTTAAACTTCACATAGCAATATTTCAAGGTCACTAGGAAGATGTTAACGCTCGTCCCTCCGTGAAACCTCTCTGCATCAACTGAAACTGAGTACAGTACCAAAAACAAACGGTATTTGCCGTTTATTCTTCACAGTGTTACAAATCTAACATGACAAACGTCATATATAATTTAATTGAAAATGCTTACAAATTGTATCTAAATCATGTTCGCGATTTTCAATTCATTCTCAAGCAATGGACTTGCCAGCAAGTACTACGTAGCCAAACGAATGCCCTCAAGCGAAGACTTCTTGACGTTCCCGGAATTGCAATATGTCTTTCATTAAAATCAACAGTTCTTTATCTCACAGGTGCACAAAGTGTTACACAGCCTATAACACAATGAAATCACTCCACAGTTACTGTCAACATAAAACCGGAATGTTTCTTGTCAAATTAAGTTCAAACACACATTCGAACAGACACTTTTCCGCGCTTTTTCAACCTTCCTTCTGCTATAGAAATAAATTTTACACTACTTACCCTTTCCAGGCGATATAAATCCTCGTAATATGCACAAGCAACAGTTTTACAAACACAGACACCTAAGATGCACTTCTAATTTTGCGGGTCTTTTATTATTATTATTCTCACAGAGATTTCACTACACCGACATTTCACACACACCTCACTTTCGAACTGTAAACACACAGCACAAACAACCAACCAAACCAACTCCGCAGCAGGTGTTATGAGCGCTGCTGCCATCTGCAGCCAAATATTGTAATCTACAAAATTGCTGATAGCTTCATTTCGACTGGATTCATCTTTCCGCACCTACTTCTCGCTTTGAGTTCATCGCTGAAGAAGAAAAAAAAAAAAAAAGGTCGTTATCGTACACGCAAGCTGATATAGATTAAGTGCGTTGATGTTACAATGGATCAGTACATTATTCCAGATATAATGATGTCACGGAGTACGGAAGTCCACTACGGAAAAGAAGAAAAGAAATAAAATTTTCTTAGAAGTCAAACATTTTGAACTCTTCATCGGTGATGCATGGGCCATTTACTAATTTACCGCCAGTTAATAATTTATAAGCTGATGAAATGAATATACTGTAACTTCGTTTTCGTGTTGGAGACTCGGGATCAACCCCAGCGGAAACTAGTGTAGCTTTGGGGTTCCATATAAAAATGCAGATAAAACCTCCGTTCAACTTCAGTATTCAAACTCATGCCGCTAATAGGTCTACTAATGCGTGGCTCGCTAAATAGTATAGTATATATAGTAAAGGGATGCAAATAAGCACTCGCCCAGAGCGAGTGGTTCATCGGTGCAGGCGAGTTATTAAACAGTAAAGACTATAATAATCACGATTGGAATGTGGGATGTGGGCTAGTAGCTTTTTTTCTTGGGCTAGTAAAATTTTGTTGCTTATTTGCATCCCTGGAATAGTATATATACATCATTGGTTCCCAACCTCGGGGGCACGCCCCTTGAGGAGGGCGTGAAAAGCAAGCAAGGAGATGCAAGCTACTGACAGAAATAAACTGTGAAATTATGAATAAAGCACTTCTAGTAATAATCATTCACTAGTTAGCTTTAGCAAACTTCAGAGCTGACACCTATGTGTTTAACATTTTGTCTTTCCTATTCCTCTTTGATTTCTACGTAATTCAAAACTTAATAAATATAAATATAAATTGGTGATAATATGGTTATTAAACTTCCAAGCTATGCTATGCGTAAGTGTCGAAAGCTAATATCCGTCGTCTGTCTGTCTTTTGACCTGTATCAGAGCAAAAACGGTAAAGATATCGAGGAACAGTTTCTTGAAACCGATTCAGTGAACCAAGAAAACCGTATGTTACATCTGATCCATTGACTCACTCTTCAAACCGGAAATGGTAGAGATCAACAATTTCCGGTTTCAACGTTAATCGCTATACAGTAGAATAGAAACGGTAAAAATAGCAACAAACGTTTTTCTACAATCGGCTCAGCGTCTCAAGGGAACATATCACCACCTGAAGTACTCCACCAAAACAGAAAGTGATTGAAATTTAGTAGTACTTTCGATTCCAATGTTGATTTCCATACAGCAAAAGCGGTAAAGAGATTCAAAGAAGTGTTTTTCTGCAATCGATTCAGCGTACCAAGAATGGATACTAAAGTTTCCGTTAACCTTGTATTCAAATCAGAAGCGGTAGAAATCAACCCTTTCCGTTCTTAGCGTTGATCGACATAAAACTAAAACGATAATGCGAGGGTCATCCGGAAAGTGGTACCCGTTTGCGCCGCATGAAGCGCTGACGACTCGGGGAGCCGCTGGGTAAGATCAGACCGCGTCAGTGGCTTGTCTGCCCGCTCTGTGCGAGGTTGCGTAACGCTAGCAGTGCCTGTATTGTGTCTGTGCTCGTTTATAATGATTAAACGAATTGAGAACCCCGCCACTTGTGAAGTGAGGGCAGTGATTAAATTTCTTAATGCACGAAACGTTCGACCTTGTGAAATTCATCGCCAATTAAAGGAAGTGTATGGAGACAATGTGATGGACGAGTCGTCTGTTCGGCGCTGGTGTCACAATTTCAACCTGGGGAGGGGGAGTACATACGACGAAGAGCGTTCAGCGAGACCATCTGTCATTACAGACGAACTGCTGAGGTCAGTAGACGAATGCGTGAGGAACGATCGGCGCGTCACAATTGATGAACTCTGTGAACATTTTCCTAATGTGTCTCGAACAATTGTTCATGAAATTGTCAAAGACCATCTGCATTATTCAAAAATATGTGCAAGGTGGGTCCCTCGCATGCTCACGGATGAGCACAAAACCAAGCACATGGCTGCAGCACTGACGTTTCTGGGACGTTATTCCGATGAAGGAGACTCTTTCCTGAATCGCATCATTACAGGGGACGAAACACGGTTTTGTTATGCATCACCTGAGACTAAACGACAGTCCATGGAGTGGTATCACGCTCATTCACCAACCAAACCAAAAAAGTTCAAGACAGTTCCGTCCACCAGGAGAGTCATGGCAACCATATTCTGAGAACGACGAGGTGTACTGCTCATTGATTTTATGGCCCGTGGAGACACAATTAATGCTAATGCATATTGTGAAACATTAAAGAGATTACGGCGGGCAATACAAAATCGATGGCAAGGTCTGTTGTCTACAGGCGTCATTCTCCTTCATGACAATGCCAGGCCCCATGCAGCTGCGAAAACACAACAACTCCTGCAGCAATTCAAGTGGGAAACCTTTGACCATCCATCGTATAGCCCGGACTTGGACCCTTCGGATTTTCATCTCTTTACGAAGCTTAAAGACTTTCTGGCGGGGAAAAGATTTGACAGCGATGAAGAACTTAAACGAGGCGTGACTACGTATCTCAATACGCTGGCGGCGGAGGACTATGACGCTGGAATACAAAAACTCGTCACACGGTATTACAAATGCCTCAATTTGCTTGGTGATTATGTGGAGAAGTAGTGTAAAGTATGCTTTTTCCAATAAAAATGTGTATATTTGTTAATATGTACTACTGTGTCTTTATTGCACAAACGGGTACCACTTTCCTGATGGCCCTCGTATATAGCAACAAGCCAGGACCGACCTTAAGCCAATTGGACCGATTTCTCCCAATCGGGCCCCGCGCTTGTGCCGTCTACTCTAATGTCCTGTCTAATCTACTACCCCATGCCGTTTTAACAGCATATTAGGTCCCAGAGCAAACAAGTGTGTTGTGGTCCCTATGACTAAATTTTGCTCCTAATATATGTAATTAATACATACCATCTGCTCCCAATGCTTGTGGGGGCCCAGGCCAAGTGGCTATGGTATCGTTAAGATGGTTCTGCTACTCTCGGTTGTCACACACAAGAACATACTGCAATACAGGAACATCCATGGACTCCACAAGGGGGGTATGGCATCTCCCTAACAAGTAAATGAATAGTTTGTATTACGCTACCGGGCATAAGCAAATATTTTCTGAATTTAATGCTGCAGTAGTTTCTTCTTCTTCTTCTTCTTTTCACGTTTACAATTTCTATTGTAAAAATAGATGTTATGTCCAAGGAGTATTCGGCACACCCTTAATACTCCACCAAATTTCCTCACACACACCCCTGGGCGTAAAAATATTGTTTTCTTTGAGTTTATGTAAAAATGTATATCATTATTCTGCGTGCACACCCCCTTTTATTTTGAACTCCCACTAAGCACAAGTTCCTGGCGTTCTTACAGATTGCCATGGAAACTACTGTGAATACCGAGATCGTATCAAATATATCAGCCTCAGTGCGACTCGTTTGCATACCCTTTTTTCTCATTATAGCTATATTAAAAATACAAAATCAGAGGACAAACTTTGCCCTCTCCTGCAAAAAATCCCATGGACTTTTTATTATTATTATTATTATTATTATTATTATTATTATTATTATTATTATTATTATTATTATTATTATTATTATTATTATTATTATTATTATTATTATTATTATTATAAAGTCAGGAAAGCCGAATGTCTACTTGTGCGTACTGAATAGGTGGCTGCTTATGAAAGTTTGTCTTCTAACTCGAATATGGAAAATATGTCATCCATCAGTTCCTTAAGGTTTGTGATCGTCTCATCACCATTTCATTTTGTCTGCAGTCGATAACGATTTCAAGTGCAGAGAACATACATCGAGTTCGTAGAGCACAGATATCCCATTCTATTATTTAAAATTTCAATTTATTAAAAGTCATGAATATTTTCCGATTCATAGAAACATACTCCACTTATTCCTATATCGTTGTTTAGTCGTAAAATTTATTGGAAATAAATATTATCTTTAAAAGTTTCATGAAGTGAAAATCTAATGATTCTTCATTTCAAGAATGTTTTAAAAACTTCAATGCGTTCTTCCCTCAGAATTCACCTTTGATCTTACAATATTAGATTTCGTAAGTTTAATACGCATAAGATGGTTTTCTCATAGCTTTACTACTTTTATAGATTTACATACTGCAACATTTATAAATAAGTAGATATAATATAAAGTACCTAGCGTAAATTTTTGACTATCCAAAATTCGAGTTTAAGTAACTCATGAAAGCAAATACTGATCATTTTCTGGAAATAAACATTTATTTATGCATATATTCATTCAGAAGAGAAAGTGAAATGTAACTAATAAGGAAGCTGATTTGTGTAGTAGTTTTTCAATAAAATAATAAAAGAAACATAAAAAAGGTGCACTATTAGCGCTGCGTTCTAAAAGCAACAAGTAATTTCATTTTAATTTACAAAATAAAAAAACATATTTCTTTATATATATATATATATATATATATATATATATATATATGCACTTGTTCTATCGAATCGTCATCATTTCTAATACATTTTTATACATAATAATGGTAGTTTTACAATATAAATATCTGCTCTAAGATGTTGATTATACAAAATTCCAATATTAAAATTATGATTTACGAGTGTTAAACACAATATTTTTTTTCTTATTTTCTGTTACAAAAATAATCTTCATAAGGAACTTTTATGTAGTTATTTCATTACATAGGCAAGTCTACATGTGCAGAAATAGTGGAATTTCCTGTTTCTGAAATTGATAAATTCACAAAGGTTTCTTTTCAATTTCTTGTTACATTTTAAATATTGGAATGGGATATTTGTTCTCTACAAACTCGATGTATGTTCCCTGCACTTTACACACATGCACACACACACACACACACACAGAGAGAGAGAGAGAGAGAGAGAGAGAGAGAGAAACACTATGTAAATTTTTACTTCCCAACTTGAAATATTAGAAAATTTTCTGGTTCCCGAAAGCTAATTGGAATATTATAATTTGTTGCTGTCTAATTTTTCTCTACAGGAATTGAATTTTATAGCTGAGTATACAGTTAAATATAGTGGAAAATTTTCCACCAAACATCACTATACATAATATCCAAAATTGTTCGGATTATGAAAAGTTTTTTCACTTGTTTGTATATACATCGTGATGAAAATTTTCCGATTCATGAAAATTCCTTTCACTTGTTTCTACAGAGCAATAAAACTTTCCGATTCACAAAAAGTTGTTTTACTTTTTGCTTCAAAATGATGGAAATTTTCCGACTCATAAAAAGTTCAGTTTTTCCATACGACAGAAAATATTTCGATTCATGAAAATTGTTTAACATGTTCCTACATAGTATTGAAAATTGTCTGAACCATGAAAATTTTCAGATTCTTTAAACGATCGTTCACTTTTTTAACATTTCTATACATGATTTCAATCAATTTCATGGATACTGAGGAACTGTTACTTGATCACTGATATTTGTTAAGAACGTAAAATTTTCCGAAAAAATATAGAAGAAAATTTTCCACCTCACATTAGGGCTAAACAACGATGTAGGAATAAGTGGAGTATGTTTTTATAAATTGGAAAATTTTACGTTACAAAATTTTCCGGAAAATTTTCATCATATTACAGGACAGAATTTTTCGATTCATGAAACTTTTTTTCACTTGTTCCTACATAGTACTGAAAATTGATTGAGCCATGAAAATTTTCAGATTCTTTAAACGATCATTCACTTTTTAACATTTCTATACATGATTTCAATCAATTTTATGAATACTGAGGAATTGTTACTTGATCACTGATATTTGTTAACGGAAAATTTTCCGTAAAAATATAGAAGAAATTTTCCACCTCACATAACGGCTAAACAACGATGTAGGAATAAGTGGAGAATGTATTTATACGAATCGGAAAATTTTCATCACTGTCCACAGTATACAAAATCCTAGTCAAGAACATACCAGTAGTAGCCTAATTTTAGAGTTAGTAGAAATATCACAAGTAATGACGTACAGAGAAATCATGCAATGCATAGTATACGAAATTCGAGGCAAGAATGCGCAGTGCAATAATATAATCCCACAATTTAGTATCAATACCTGATGTTAGACGTGGCTGACGTGGAATGGAGTAAATACGCGTCAGTAACCTATTTTCATAGTTACAAACATAATTGTATATGTATTCTTATAAAAGAAACTTAAATAATTTAATCGACTATTTTGAAAATGAAACCATCCTTAAAGTTCTTAGTTAGGTTAATGTATTATAATATATTTCAATTCATAGTTATCATTGTGTGTTACATGATGTTCTTCTTCACTAGATTTTTCATTTTTGTTTTTAATATTTCGCAAAATACACGAGTTTAAATCGTTAGGTACTAGATTATATGTTTAATGCGCCCGAACGAAAATATCTGATCACATAAATTGGTTACTATGTAGAACTATTACAAATATATTAATTAACAGAGAAGATACAATAATGCACCGAGTAATGTTGTAATGTTTAACGCTCTTTCGATATGGGCCTTCATGTATATGAATATAAGAATATATGAATATGAATAATTAAAATATATATGAATAATAATATGAAATAATGAATAATTATAAAAATATAAATGAAAAGTGAATATTTTGTAATTATATTTTTTGAGAGCCATTCGGAAAGTAAACATACAGCATGTCCAACTGTATTAACAATCTTCGGTCCAGGATTGTTTGTTAATTTGTGGGAAATAAACCAAATTAATAATTTCCTTTTGTTCAGAATCCAAAATCAACCAAATTAACGATTCCCATTTGTTCAGAATCCACTTTATGTAACGATAATCTGTATAAATATGTAAATGTTGTTATGGACAATGGTCCGATACCGAAGATATTTTCTTTTATGGCCAGACCTGTACATTTACGTTGTTAAGTTTTGCGGCCAAATAGATTTTCTTTTATCCAGTTAATATCATAGAGTAATTATATAGTATAAGAGGTTTCAGCTGCTCTTCCTTCTGAAACTGTGAAGACCATGGCGCCACCACTCAAGGAAGTTGAGTACCACGAACTACTAAAAGCAAAAACGAATCAAATCATTCAGAGCGGCTGAGTCTGATAGAATTAGCCAATAGCAGACGATGCAGTTAGTTACAACTCTAGCCGGTAGTGTCGCAGAATCACTTTCGTTGCATTGTGGAAAAAAAAAGTAATAATTTCCATTATATAGGAAGTGGTTCATCAGGGTAATCAGTGGTTAATATATAATACGTAAGAAAGCCCTTATGTAAAGACTAGCTCAGGAGAGTAATGCTCCCGGAAGTAGGAACGAAAAACACCAGTTGTGATTGGTTGGCGTTATCCATTTCTTGTCCCGTTGCATTCAAATAGCAGAAATCAAAGAATTGTTGTTATCGGTCTTCGTGGCCGAGTGGACTACTGCTATATGCTACTAATAAAAATATCTTTTGGCGTGAGTTCAAACCCGGCCCGAGGAAAGTATTTTTACATTTTTATAACACTTTTTAAATTAAAATAATATGAAAATAATACTCAAAAAGTGATTTACTTACTTTTTGTGCAGATAAGTAGTAGTAGTAGTAGGAATGGGTTAGAAACCACGCAGGGCTCGTTTTGTTTCCCTTGTACTGCATGATATAAATTTTGTGACCAACTTAAAACAACTGCCTAGGATAGCGCATAAAACAGCTGGCTAGAGTAGCGCGCGAAAAAACGTCCTTCCTGGAGCATTACTCTCCCGAGCGGGTCGTCTTATGAATGGATGTAAATTCAATTTATAAAGAAGAAACTTTGTGAAAATATATGTTGAAAAGTATTAGAAAATACGTAAGTTTAAATCTATTTTATTCTGTGAGTTATCATTAAACATTCATGGAGTAAATTACGCAGGGATGTAGACATGGGGGTCACGGGGCCAAGTCCCCCAAATGATTTCTTGCCCCCCTCAAATGACCAGTTTTAAAACATCATCATAAGATTACCTCGCTTCAGTCATTTCAAAATAACAAAGTTTATATATAATTAATAATTTGTAGTAAAATAGTATGGAAAGATATATTGCGTTATGTAACGTATGTTTTTTTGCTGTAGTTTTTTTTTTTTAATTTTATTCACAGATATATATATATAATCTTTTAAACAAATAATTTTATTCGGTTCTTTTCTTTTTTATAAATAAATAATTAGTTCTATTGTTTATGAAATTGCGAATTATAGCCTAAGTAAACTGAATCATACAAAAGAGATTCGAGAGATGCTATAGACACCAGTGACTGGTGACGAACCCTGTGTGTATTGCAATACAATAAAACTCCGTTTTATGGTTATCGCAGCATTGCATTTACGGCACACGCTTTTCTGGCGTTGGTTGTCAGTGATTGTAACTACCGCTTGAAAACACCTAGGAACGCGAGGGGAGCGATTCTCATATCGCTTTTTCTGAGAATATTATTTAAAACTTTCGATTTGAATTGTTACGAACTCTACTCTTCTAAGGGGTTTCGCATGTGAAACAGAAGAAACTCTTTTTCGTGGAATAATATTTTCCGCGTCGGAACAATCCACGATTTGCAGACCAAAATAAGATATTAAAAAGCGAATTTGTCGGATATTCATCTCGTACCATCTTTTTTGATTTTTGGATTTCAAAATGTCTCGGGAAATCGAATTTATTCGCATTCTCGCACTGATTTAGGACAAGAAGAACTTTAAAACAGAAATCCTAAGCCCAAAGATGCTCGAAAGCTTGTTCACAAACGAAATGTCCCTACTCCTTCACGTGTGAATTCAGTTCGAATCTGTGGTCGACGAGGAAGAAAATTTTGCCCCGTCGAAACTCAAGAAGTTCAAATGCACGAAGCATCCCTGAAAAAGATGTTAATGTTAGTTTTTCAGATCCTGTTTCACCTCATCTCACTGCATATTTCCTTCTTACCAATCATCGGTAACCTAAAAAGATGGGTGTGACCTCCTTGGGAAAACGACAGTATGCAGTTTCGAAGAATGAGGACTGGTTATACAACCTTATGGGGTAATAAAACAACCCTATAGGGCTAAAATATTACGGACTATCATTTTCTAATAGACCACTACTTTGATTTGTTGGCGAAAAAACACCAAAAATATATTCAAAATAAAAGCATTTTGTAATAGAAAGTTCTACCATTAAAATTTTTTTTTTTTATTGTAATAACCCCCAATATATATATATAATTTGTGAAAAAACAAAAGTCAAAAAGTGTTACGTAACAAAGGAGGGAGGGGTTCGGCCATGCGTTACAAAATATGACAAGGCGGAGGGGGAAAATTGGTCGTCCCCTGAACATAATAAAAACTACCAGCAATATAATTTATGGAGAAAAGCAAATAATAATAATAATAATAATAATAATAATAATAATAATAATAATAATAATAATAATAATAATAATAATAATAATAATAATAATAATAATAATAATAGTGTAGATGGGCATTGGTACGATTTTTACTTATCCGAGATTTTAAAACATAGTATATCGTCAGCTTGAAAAACATTTTTTTCCTACTTAAACTGTGATTCTTTAGCTACATTTACAATGTACGTACAATATTGTTTCTACTAATGTCCTAGCTGGAGTAAATTACATTTTACCAAAGGTCTGCAATCTGTACCAATCTTCCCCATATGGTAGTAGATTGTACTGGCTTGGCGCAGATTGGTAAGAGCAAAGTGAAATATCACACAGACATTTTAATAATAGAGATAACGTAATATTTTTGTTTTATTTTTCCATTAAATATCTTGATATATAATATTCTATTAAACTTCCACAAGCTCAAGTATTTTAACAGTAGATTTAAGGACCTACAGCAGCAAAAATGCAAAATAAAAACACATTTCATAAAAAGAATGTGAATATTTGTCAGAATCTTTAGTAATTCAATAGATCTAGTTCAACCTGTTGCAAAAAAATAAAAATAAATAAATAAAATAAAAAGTCCAATGCTTTCTTGTATTCTCATCAAAATTTAAAAGTTCCGCAAGCTATTTACAAAGATAAAAACGTACTATAAATGAATTTTTGTATCTATAAGAAAAAATAGAAGTAAATAATCCAAGGGCTACCTACAGTTTACAGAATTTTGAAATCTTTCATACCTCAAGTACAAACTGGACAGTGACGGAGCCAAGGGAGGGCCTGGGGAGCCAGGCCCTCTTGCACAAAATCTTTTCCCCCTTAGTGGCCCCTACAGACAGAGTGATACTTCTATAGGTCAACAAACTGTGAGTTGATAGTAGCCACAAGTGAAACTACTACCGAAACATCTCTCGACAACAGGTTTACCAACTGCAGAATACCGTATGTTGCAATAGTCTGCGTTCCGAGAAAAAAAATCTCCAGGCTCGTTTTTGTTTGTAGTACAGCAAGATCTAATTCATTGAAATCTGCAAGGTATTGACCTCACCATCTGAACGTTTCTTTTAACCTCTGTCCCTTATCTGGCTATCTTTGTTATCGACAAAGAACCAGAAGAAAGGCAAAATCAGTCGGCATTCTCATTCGTTTCGATGTTGAAAGTCATACTAAAATAAGAGATGCTTACTTACAAATAGCATGCACTGCAGTAAAACATTACACTCGTGTATTGTAATTAATTTCCGTCAACTCTGGCGACATAGTACAAATGCATAGCATCTATTAAATAATTTGGTATTATTATTATTATTATTATTATTATTATTATTATTATTATTATTATTATTATTATTATTATTAATTAATTAATTAATTAATTAATATCGAGAAGTCTTGTTTAATATACAGTAAAAGAAGAGAGCAGAAGATTTTATTATTTCTGTAATTCCCTCTGCGGTTCGAGAAAATTAAGGTACTGAATACTACCAACACCTACTATATGCTACTGATACTGGTTCCCCTTCTCGACTATCTTGTGGTCTTGTCTCCAGTACGCCTAGTTTCCTAACGCTCTTGGCCGTTGGCAACTCAGTAGAAACCTTCTGCTATGAAGTTAACAAGCGATACTAGCGATCTTCAAGGAAAACGAAGTCAGCGCTTAGTGAACCTATACTACTAACTAAAACATGGGGAAATGAGGCTAACAAAAATCATTGATTCTTTATAAATAAATCGTTCAGAAGTATTTTCTTTTAAACGATTTTAACTGTAGCTTAATCCCAAAACTGCTACTACTAGAGAAATTCCGAAATTTTATCACAGAGCCAGTGCTACAATCTCCTGATTACTAACATCAGGCAAGATACCGAGATGATACAACTTGGTCGCGGCAGTAAAAGTAATAGTTATTCTCATGACTAGATTCTATCATCCTGTTACCTGATGTTTAGTAATCAGAGAGATATCAGGAGTTTGTGTGACTGGCCCACAGATATTTCATTCAGTAAGTTCAGTCAGTGAATACCAAATTTTGTCGCAGATTTATATTTGTTCTTCGTCAAAATGTGCATTTCTGAGAAAAATTAAGCATTAAACATTACTGAGAAAATTACATTGTAGGAATTATGCAGAACAGTAAATCAGTAGTGACGTGAATTTTCAACAGGATATAGCATTAATGCCCCTCCTTCAAATCTAATCTCAAAACTAACAATATTAATTTAGCATCGACTACAGGATAGTAGTGTTATTTCAACTACATTTGAGCTTATTTTAAGGCTTTGAAACATCCGAGACTCAGAGGATAGAAATAAGGGAAATGAGTCAATAGGGTCATAAAAATTTCCCTCGTGACACCGAGAAAGATTCTTGGAAAGCCGCGATCTTGGATATAGCGTAAGGTATTGAAATTAGAAGCGGGGTGTATGATATATCAATGTAAGGCAATGCAAAAAGAAAACCAATGATGTAACCGCGAAAAACATATGTGTAATGGTATGGACGGGACGAAGTGTAGAAGATTCGGGCAAAACAAACGTGTATTCGAAGGACAGAATAATAAGGCAAGACCCCACGACAATGCTACGCGACAAGTAACTGCAACAGTGTATGTGCATGGAAGTGTATCCGCCTTGACACATTATGCTTTTCGAGGATATTGGGGTTCCGTTTGGGACAGTGAAAACCACAGTTGCAACCCGCGATACGAACACTCATTTGAAGACTACATAAATTACAAAGGACTATTTCTTATGGAACAGCAATTCGGCAGCTCGCTCTGGAGTGTAAGAGATATAATCTTGGATTGGTGATCAAAAGCACGACCTACCTGGGATTGACGCCCACTCTTGGACAACGTTTTGTACGTTTCTTGTTCAATTTTCTTGCTGTTTCGTGTAAACAAAGGACATTTCGGCACACGTTTGTTTAAACAACAGTGATACAAAGTGTGTACGGATGAGAAAGCATAGCCATGTTCTAGCTTACATTTTTACGAATGTTTTTTTTCCTTTGCGCAGTTTGCTACACTGCTTCTCGAAGGTCCCAAACAGTCACAATATCAGAGAAACGCAGAGTTCTGCATTGACTCGATGAGTTCCATGAGTTGTTGAAGCAGTGATGCCAATTGAAGGGAAATTTCCCTTGGCGCAGGGAAATTTTGAGTAAATTTTGGAGAAGAGGGAAAAAGGGAAATTGCTTGTAATCTCTCAATATTGCAGGGAAATTTGAACCTCTCTTCAATCATTTATAGATTGAATGTATTAACGTATTTGATTAATCTCATTAAATTCAGTATAAATTCAACATCCTATTTATTCCAAACATAATCCGTTGCACATCTTTCACATAAATTCTCACAAGTTATCTTGCTTTGCATTCGTTAGTATTTATCAACATTACACATCGATCAACATATTCAGTTAAATTCGAAACATTACAACAATGCTTATTTAAAATCTTTTATCAAAATTAATTTTCCTTTTGTTGAATTAAATGCAATGCAATAAGATGAAATATTTCTCAAGTAAATTATCACTCCAACTATTATAACAGTTTGGTTTTCCCAATCAGAAGATGTTTTTCCCAACCAGAAAATTGATTGTGAAGAGGATTAATCGATGTAAGAGAAGAAAATCTGCGTGTCGTGAATGTAAATATGTATATATGGGCGAATACTGGGTCATTAGTGTGTGTGTGTTTGTGTAAGTTTACAAATTTTCTGGTAACTGTGCGCACAGAATTATAAATTCTTAAGAATTCCGCATCTCTAAACTCTGTATTGTGCTTACGAACATTCCTCGTGTACAGCCAAAGACAGTAGCAGCTAGAGTTTTCTTTGTTTCAGTAAATATGGGAGTGCTGTTCTTAAGTAAGTACATACCAAATATATACTTCATATTTTCTTTGTACCTTAGGTTACATTAATATTAAAATCTATCGTGATATCTAGGATAAAAATTAAATTTACATAATATTTATTTTATATTCTTTATGATTTATTTAGGCTGTCCGTCCTGATCGAGGTATTTATAGGGGTTTTCCTCAGTCACACCAGGCAAATGCAGATATTGCACCTTTAACATAGGTCCTACCCTACACCTTTCCATATTCTTCCCCCTCCTCTATC